>NC_133618.1:213485232-213826482 GCF_048593235.1 Sminthopsis crassicaudata | reverse complement strand
CCCTATAAAAGAATCTTGTGTCTGACATTCACTGCTGGATTCTTTGCTGCAATAGTCTCATTCAGTCTTGGAACCAAACATGGATCCATTCGTTCCAGTAAATCTCTCCTATTTAATAAATTATTAATTGTTCTATAATCTCTATCTTGCTCAGTTTCTCTAAGCATTACATTTTGGAGCTCTCCAGGGAGATGTTAGAAAAAGAGCAGGATTAGAGATAAGAGATTTTCAGGTCTCTGCCTTGGGCCTCAGGGTGGCTGCAGATCTGAATTCTTGGCTTGGAGAGGCCAGCCCCCTGGATTTTTTTTCAGAGCCTCCAGGAAAACGAGCAGTTTCCAGCCACAAAATCCTGATGGTAGACACCCCTATTTCAGCCATAGGAGAGTAACTCTGTCTGGTTACCTTTTTGTGTATCATCTGGTTAAGTCTTAAGACCTGTTCTGTTCCATTCTGTATGCTAGCATCTGGATTCCCAGAATTATGAAATGATGATGAGCATAAATTCTGGGAATAGGGGACCCTATCTGGGGTCTTCTAAGACACATCTGGTTCTATGTGCCAGTTGACACAACTCTTGGCATTCCAGAGCATAAATCTGGGTGTCTTTTGAAATCATTTGGCAAAAAAAAAAAAAAAAAAAAAAAAAAAAAAAGGCTCCCTTTGGATTATGGGAGGGAAGACTTTGGAGCTGACAACTTCCCTCAGGGCTATTCTTTCCAGATAGCCCCTGGTCTGTGTTAAATGTTTTGACTGTGCAGTCTAGTCTATGTGTTCTGTGTCCTGTGTGATTTGTTTGTCTGTTTTGTTAATTTAAGAGCTCTATTAAGTTTAAGAACAATGATCAAATTTGGGAATTGGTTATTCCAATGTGGCAACTGTACTCAGTATAATTCTGAACTCCAGGTGGAGAAAACATTTGATTAGGAATTTTAAGATGATTATAAATTTGGCAAATAATGTTACTATTGCCTTTTCATGCCAGATTTGTTCTGAATATTTTGGGCAGTTTTAAAAATTGTGGGAAATAATTTTACTGTTGCCTATGCAACCTAGATTTAGTATAAGATCTTTAAAAATAGCTTGTTAAAGAGCTGTTAACTTTCCTGAAAGGAGTCAGGTGCATTTAATTAAGTAAAGTATGTAACAAAAAGGATCTAACTTTTCTGAAGGATTCAACTCTAGCCAACTTGGAGGTTAGGAGAAGTCCACTGGGAATAATGGCCACGTGGTGCCAGAGAGAGAGAAAGGAAAACTATGAAGTTTTATTATTTGAAATAAAAAAGCAGTTTTATATTGAGAATTTAAAGCTGTATTTTGGTCCAGAGTTTGTTACCTATATTATAACATTGTAAGTTATGCTTTAAACTCCAATGATTTCTGCTACTTTAAAGGCTGGTGGGGGGTAGGGATCTTTTGTCTTTAAAGGTGAAGATTTAAACTCACCCCCCATTGCTCTCTGCTAATTCAGGTATGGAGCATCTAGTTAGCTTGGGCTGTAGTTTAGTTTGCCTTCCTTTCCCCCTGCCTCTTTGGAGGTGGAGTGGGGGGAAGGATAGCCATGTGGAATCCTCTCCTCCCCCTCTAAATTGTTCCAGACTTTTTTTTATCAAGTTGTAGCCACCTGGTTCTTGGCTAAAAGGAGCACACTGATTTGTATAAATATAAGGTTATGGTAAATATCTGTTTAGGATTTATCCAAAACGTTGGCTAATGTGATTTGTTATTGGAGGTAAAATTTCTTGGATTTGTAGTTAATATGTCACTGCATTTTTTTCCTCCTGTAACTGATTTCTATAATCATAGTAATGGTCAATTAGAACCTGTTAATGCAATTCAATTATGTCATACCCTAAATACTTGAGCAAATAAGTATTTAGTCTAGTCAACTATTGGTTACTAGATATTGTGTCTGTGTCTGGATATTCAAGTTTTTTTAAGGTTTATAACTAATGAGAGGCCACATCTTATAGTAAGTAGTCCTTGTGGACCAGTCTCTCTATCTCAGACTGTTCTAACTTTCCTCTGTTATATTTGTTTTTGTTTCTAGATTTGGTCAAATTACAGATATATTTACTTGCTTCTGGGACCTAGATCAAGCTATGATTGTCAGCATGTCACACCACACCCATCCCCCTTCCTAGACTGAGCATCTCTACCCATCTTCAGCAGGAAGTATTTTTTGAGAAAACCAGAGCCCCTGCTCCTGATGTAATTTGGACTGATATGGGGGAGTGGGAAAGTGGCTGAATTGTTAAAATTTTAACTTTATTACTGTGTTTAAGATTTGGGATGGAAATTGTTAAACTATTGCTGTTATGTTTGATGGATTTTTAGTCTGTTATGTATATGTATAGGAATTTTGATTCACTCTTGGGATTTATGCGTAGGATGGTTATTTGATAATTTCTTTCTATGAGGAAAAAAAAAAGAGGGAGTAAGACATAGAAAATTGGGGAAACTGGTGTATTTTCTTAGGCACTTCTGCCCCAGAAATCAAATTTTTAAATAAATTAAATTTTTAAATTTATTGGATTATAATGTGCTGGTTATGCTACCAGAAATCAGACACCTGTCTTGGGACTGACAGTCTCTCTGATCTGTTTCTCCACTCTTGTTACCCCAGGTCCTTAATTAGTACTTCTGCATACTTAAAAGGACCTTTAAGTTTGGTATCAGGCCTCTAAAAGTGTGGGGTTTGCCTGCCTTTGTCTAACTGCATTATCTGCCCAGAAATCTGATCCTTTCTGCAGCCCTGTCTGTTCCTCTGGGCAGGGACAGGTGGAGATACTCCAAGCTTCTTCCCTGGAGTGGGTTGCCCCTCTGAATGGGCAGCACAACTGTCTCAAGCCCTGCTACTCTGTAAGCAGAGAGTGAGTCAAATGCACAAATGACCATAGACCTAACTCACAGTGAACTGTCCATATGCTCCCCAACTGCAGAGGACCTGACATGATTCCAATAAGGAGCTTTGTGTATTGCTGATTAACTCTGGGGTTATCAGGGAGAGACTTGTCCTTGTCATAAGTCCTTGCATTGTTGTAGCTTTATTTTGATTTTTATTTGGTTTATTTACTTCACATATGTTTGGTCAAAATTATGTTGCTAAAACCTTCTAGATGAAGATAATTCAAATATTTGAATAGTTAGAAGAGAGTTAGTGTAGAATGTTGTGCTGCAGTTCTCTTGTAATGTCCTGACTCAATTTCCCTAATTGTCCTATTTAGTTACTCTGCCTCAGGTTATAACCATTCCCTCTTAATGTTTGATAGGATAAATGTCTTTATCCATTTTAGATGTCATTAGAATATCAGGAACCTCTCCAGTACCTCCCGTTATGTCATTCTTCTTGTTACCCTATAAAAGAATCTTGTATCTGACATTCACTGCTGGATCCATTGAGACTATAGTCCCATTCAGCCCTGGTACCCAAACATGAGATCCACTTGGTCCCAGTAAATCTCTCCATTAAATAAATTATTAAATTGTTCTCTAATCTCTATCTTGCTCAGTTTCTCCAGCATTACAATAAGAAACTTTTAGTATAACTTAAGACACTTTCTAAATGTCAACTATTATTATATTAATCATCATCAGTCATCAACATTATCACATCATCTCATTATCATCACTATTATTGAGAGGTAATGTGCATAATAGAAAGCTGGGCTGGCCTTACATTTATGAATATCTAGATTCAGTTACAGTCTCTATTATGTACTGGCTATTTGACTGGAAAAAATAGCCACCTCTCTGTATCCCCATGCATTTCTTTAAAATTGTAAATTAAATGAGTTATTTTAACCAATGAAATTACTGATCTGCTTCATACTACACATACATGTGCCTATATGATTGTATATACATGTCCATATATTAATTTTAAATACACTACTTATGCATATGTTATATGCAATACATGTATGTATATATATTTATTTGGGTATGTGAGAAATAATTCATTTGGACCCTAACTCTATTCCTATCAGTATTAGTAGATTTGATCTGATTTCATATGAATAGTGATTATAAGTTCTATATATTAGACCTTAAAGCTTTTAACTGCAGGCTGCAGATTCACTTGCTTAATCATCTTTGTATGGTGATCAAACCCAGTGTGGCAGAGTTACTCAATCACATTACAATCCAACAACTTATATTTCTAATTTTGGATTACTCTTTCTTGTCCAACATGAGTAGATGAGCATCTATTGATTATATAGTCAGTAAAAACAACCAATGTTTCATTCAATCCAAGATCTTCCCCCAATATGCCTTTTCTAGCTGTTGTATTATTTTTGGCTAGTTAAGCAAGGTCTATCAATTATGGTATTCTCTACTTTGTTTAACTCCTTCACAGAATTCAGGTAACAACCCTGTTATCTAGCCTTATAAAAATAAACTCTTGAAAGGAGAGAAAATCTCAGATTGTGAGGAAGAGCTGAGGTCCACTTCATTAGAGGAGACCATGGACACACTGATAAAGTGCCATTGACTCACACTATGCCTTAGTGCTTTTTCTTGCAAATTGGCAATTATAATCCCCACATATACATACATATATCAAAATGTATCCTTATTATCTCATACATATACACAGCAGGTCACTTTATTTTGGGGGACTAAAGAATTACTTGTGAAAAATAAAGTAGTTTGTTATAGAGAAGATATAAAGCAATATAGCACAAAAGAAAATATGTTAATTTGGCATAAGCACACCAGAATTAACATTCAAATTTTGCTATTTATTGCATTGGTAAAGCTTGGGCAAACCATTGAGTATCTCTGAATATCAGTTTCTTCATTTTTTTAAATGAAGGAGTTGGACAAAAAGACCCTTAAGGTTTATGTAGCTCTGAATCTATCTCTTTGAAAGGCACAAAGATCAAAAGAATAGAAAAGGATTTAGAGAGATGGAAGAATTTTTTTAAAATGCTGAATTGCTATTAAAAAATGCTTCTTTCAGCTATCTAACTTTGTCTTGCTTAGTGAGAATAAGATGTATAAGGAGATACGAGAATGTAGTGGTTTATACCTAGCTTAGCTTTACAATTATCTTGTTGCAAGATCTTGAACAGATAAACTAAAATTCAAACATTTTTAAAAGTTTCTCCTATTCTCAATTATATGTGCTAGCTCCTGTGGAATAAAAAAGTGAGATAAAATACAATGTCTTCTCTTGGGGAGTTTATAAGCTGAGTGTCCATTGTCCTTATTCATAATATAAAAGTTTTGAATGAGGTAATAGGTAAGATCTGACATGATTATTTTTTTTATTTTTAAACTTTTTTGACAGTATATATGCATGAGTAATTTTAAAATAACATTATCCCTTGTATTAATGTTTCCAAATTATCTCCTCCCTCCCTCTACTCCCTCCCCTAGATGACAGGCAATCCCATACATTTTACATGTGTTACAGTATAACCTAGATACAATATATGTGTGTAAATCCCATTTTCTTGTTGCACATTAAGTATTAGATTCCGAAGGTGTAAGTAACCTGGGTAGATAGACAATAGTGCTAACAATTTACATTCACTTCCCAGTGTTCCTTCTCTGGGTGTAGTTGTTTCTGTCCATCATTGATCAACTGGAAGTGAGTTGGATCTTCTTTATGTTGAAGATATCCACTTCCATCAGAATACATCTTCATACAACATTGAAGTGTACAGCGATCTTCTGGTTCTATTCATTTCACTCAGCATTAGTTGATGTAAGTCTCTCCAAGCCTCTCTATATTCATCCTGCTGGTCATTTCTTTTTTTTTTAATTTTTTAAAATTAATTTTTATACTTATAACACTTTCTTTGACAGTACATATGCATAGGTATTTTTTTTTTACAACATTATCCCTTGTACTCCCTTCTGTTCCAAGTTTTTCCCCTCCTTCCCTCCACCCACTCCCCTAGATGGCAGGCATTCCCATACATATTAAATGACTTATAGTATATACTAGATACAGTATATATGTGCTGAACTGAATTTTTTTGTTGTTCTTGCAAAGGAAGGAATGTATTCAAGAAGGTAAAAATAATCTGAGAAGAGAAACAAAACAAAGCAAAAACAAAACAAAACAAAACAAAAAACAAAAACAAAACAAAAAAAAAACAATGCTCACAGTTTATACTCATTTCCAAGTGTTCCTTTTCTGGATGTAGTTTATTCTATCCATCACTGATCAATTGGAATTGGATTAGCTCTTCTCTAGATTGAAGATAACCACTTCCATCAGAATACATCCTCATACTGTATCATTGTTGTTTTTTTTTAATTTTTATTTTACTTTATAATTATAACATTTTTTGACAGTACATATGCATGGGTAATTTTTTACAACATTATCCCTTGCACTTACTTCTATTCAGATTTTTTCCCTTCCTCCCCCAACCCCCTCCCCCAGATGGCAAGCAGTCTTATATATGTTAAATATATTACAGTATATTCTAGATACAATATATGTGGGTAGAACCGAATTTTTTGTTGCACAGGAAGAATTGGATTCAGAAGGTAAAAATAACAATTTACACTCATTTTCCAGTGTTCCTTTTCTGGATGTAGCTGATTCTGTCCATCATTAATTAATTGGAATTGGATTAGCTCTTCTCTATGTTGAAGAAATCCACTTCCATCAGAATACATCCTCGTACAGTATCATTATTGAAGTGTATAATGATCTTCTGGTTCTGCTCATTTCACTCAGCATCAGTTGATATAAGTCCCTCCAAGCCTCTCTGTATTTCTCCTGTTGGTCATTTCTTAGAGAACAATAATATTCCATAACATTCATATACCATAATTTACCCAACCATTCTCCAATTGATGGACATCCATTCATCTTCTAGATTCTGGCCACTATGAAAAGGGCTGCCACAAACATTTTGGCACATACAGGTCCCTTTCCCTTCTTTAGTATTTCCTTGGAATATAAGCCCAGTAGTAGTATGGCTGGGTCAAAGGGTATGCACATTTTGATAACTTTTTGGGCATAATTCCAGATTGCTCTCCAGAATGGTTGGATTCTTTCACAACTCCACCAACAATGCATCAGTGCCCCAGTTTTCCCACAGCCCCTCCAACATTCATCATTATTTGTTCCTGTCATCTTAGCCAATCTGATAGGTGTGTAATGATACCTCAGAGTTGTCTTAATTTGCATTTCTCTGATCAATAGTGATTTGGAACACTTTCATATAAGTGGAAATAGTTTTAATTTCATCATCTGAAAATTGTCTGTTCATATCCTTTGACCATTTATCAATTGCAGAATGGCTTGATTTCTTATAAATTAAAGTCAATTCTCTGTATATTTTGGAGATGAGGCCTTTATCAGAACCTTTAACTGTAAAAATGTTTTCCCAATTTGTTACTTCCCTTCTAATCTTGTGTGCATTAGTTTTGTTTGTGCAGAAACTTTTTAATTTGGTGTAATCAAAATGTTCTATTTTGTGATCAATAATGGTCTCTAGTTCTCACTTGGACATAAACTCCTTCCTCCTCCACAAGTCTGAGAGGTAAACCATCCCATGTTCCTCCAATTTATTTATGATTTCGTTCTTTATGGCTAAATCTTGGACCCATTTTGATCTAATCTTAGTATGTGGTGTTAAATGTGGGTCCATGCCTAGTTTCTGCCATACTAATTTCCAGTCAAATAATGAATTCTTAGGCCAAAAGTTGGGATCTTTGGGTTTATCAAAGATTAGATTGCTATTTTTATTCACTGTCTTACCCTGTGAACCTAACCTATGCCACTGATCAACTAGACTATTTCTTAGCCAATACCAAATGGTTTTGGTGACTGTTGCTTTATAATATAGCTTTAAATCAGGTACACTTAGACCACCTACCTCTGAATTTTTTTTCATTAGTTCCCTTGCAATTCTCGACCATTTATTCTTCCATATGAATTTTGTTGTTATTTTTTCTAGGTCATTAAAATAGTTTCTTGGGCGTCTGATCGGTATAGCACTAAAAAAATAGATTAGTTTGGGGAGTATTGTCATCTTTATTATATTCGCTCGGCCTATACAAGAAGACTGAATGTCTTTCCAATTATTTAAATCTGACTTTATTTTTGTGGCAAGTGTTTTGTAATTTTGCTCATATAATTCCTGACTCTCCTTTGGTAGATATATTCCCAAATATTTTATATTATCGACTGTTATTCTGAATGGAATTTCTCTTTGTATCTCTTGCTGTTGGATTGTCTTGGTAATGTATAAAAATCCTGAGGATTTATGTGGATTTATTTTGTATCCTGCGACTTTGCTAAAATTCTGAATTATTTCTAATAGCTTTTTAGCAGAGTCTTTGGGGTTCTCTAAGTATACCATCATGGCATCTGCAAAAAGTGATAATTTGATTTCTTCATTTCCTACTCTAATTCCTTGAATCTCTTTCTTGGCTCTTATTGCCGAGGCTAGAGTTTCTAGTACTATATTGAATAGTAATGGTGATAGTGGGCAACCTTGTTTCACTCCTGATCTTACAGGGAAAGGTTCTAGTTTATCACCATTACATATGATGTTTACTGAAGGTTTTAAATATATGCTCCTTATTATTTTAAGGCATAGTCCATTTATTCCTATATTCTCAAGCGTTTTTAGTAGGAATGGATGTTGGATTTTATCAAATGCTTTTTATGCATCTATTGAGATGATCATATGGTTTTTATTAATTTGATTATTAATATGGTCAATTATACTAATAGTCTTCCTAATATTAAACCAGCCCTGCATTCCTGGTATAAATCCCACTTGGTCATACTGTATTATCCTGGGGATGATTTTCTGAAGTTTATTTGCTAATATCTTATTTAAGATTTTAGCATCAATATTTATTAAGAAAATTGGTCTATAGTTTTCTTTTTCAGTTTTTGATCTACCTGGTTTAGGTATTAGTTCCATGTCTGTGTCATAGAAGGAATTTGGTAGGACTCCTTCAATCCCTATTTTTTCAAATAGTTTACATAGCATTGGAGTTAGTTGTTCTTTAAATGTTTGGTAGAATTCACATGTAAATCCATCTGGTCCTGGGGACTTTTTCTTAGGAAGTTGGTTAATAGCTTGGTCTATTTCTTTTTCTGAGATGGGACTATTTAGACTACTTACTTCTTCCTTTTAATCTGGGCAAGCTATATTTTTGAAGGTATTCTTACATTTCATTTAAATTGTCGAATTCATCAGCATAAAGTTGAGCAAAGTAGCTCCTAACTATTGTTCTAATTTCCTCTTCATTAGTGGTGAGTTCACCCTTGTCATTTTCAAGACTATCAATTTGCTTTTTCTCTTTCCTTTTTTTAATCAGGTTTGCTAAGGGTTTGTCTATTTTGTTGGCTTTTTCATAAAACCAACTCTTAGTTTTATTAATTTATTCAATAATTTTTTTACTTTCAATTTTATTAATCTCACCTTTTATTTTTTGAATTTCAAGTTTTGTGTTTGTCTAGGGGTTTTTAATTTGTTTCTTTTCTAGCAATTTTAGTTGTAAGCCCAATTTGTTGGCCTTCTCTTTCTCTATTTTATGCAAGTAGGCCTGTAGAGATATAAAACTTCCCCTTATTACTGCTTTGGCTGTATCCCACACATTTTGGTATGATGTCTCATTATTGTCATTTTCTTGGGTGAAGTTATTAATTATGTCTATTATTTGCTGTTTTACCCAATTATTCTTGAGTATAAGATTATTTAGTTTCCAATTATTTTTTGGTCTGTTTTCCCCTGGCTTTTTATTAAATGTAATTTTGATTGCATTATGGTCTGAAAAGGATGCATTTACTATTTCTGCCTTACTGCATTTGATTTTGAGGTTTTTATGTCCTAGTATATGATCAATTTTTGTATAGGTTCCATGAACTGCTGAGAAGAAAGTATATTCCTTTCTGTCTCCATTTAGCTTTCGCCAAAGATCTATCATATCAAACTTTTCTAGTATTCTATTTATCTCTTTGACTTCTTTCTTATTTATTTTGTGGTTTGATTTATCTAATTCTGAGAGTGCAAGGTTGAGATCTCCCACTGTTATTGTTTTGCTGTCTATTTCTTCTTGCAGCTCTCTAAATTTGTCTTTTAAGTATTTAGATGCTGCACCACTTGGTGCATATATGTTTAATATTGATACTGCTTCATTATTGATGCTACCCTTTAGCAGGATGTAATGCCCTTCCTTATCTCTTTTAATTAGATCAGTTTTTTGTTTTTGCTTGATCTTAGATGAGGATGGCTACCCCTGCTTTTTTGGCTTTGCCTGAAGCATAGTAGATTCTGTTTCTCCATTTTACTTTTAGT
Organism: Sminthopsis crassicaudata; assembly: GCF_048593235.1. Lineage (NCBI taxonomy): Eukaryota > Metazoa > Chordata > Mammalia > Dasyuromorphia > Dasyuridae > Sminthopsis > Sminthopsis crassicaudata. Next base: position 213,816,196 of record NC_133618.1, on the reverse strand, counting down.
TTGAATGTATCACCCTGTTTCAGGTGTGTTTCCTGTAAACAACATATAGTAGGATTCTGACTTTTAATCCAGTCTGCTAACTGCTTCCTCTTTATGAGGCAGTTTGCCCCGTTCACATTTATGGTTAGAAGGACTATTTCTATATTGCTTGCCATCTTGTTAACCCCTGCTTATGCTTTTCCCCTTTCCTTCCCTTTTACCCTCCTACCCAGTATTAAACTGGTGAACACCACTTGCTTTTCACAGCCCTCCCTTTGTAGGATCCTTCCCCCACCTTAAAGTTCCTCCCCTTATTTTACCCCTTTTCCTTGAAATTTCTGTATTCCCTTCCCCTTATCTTACTCCTTCCCTTTCACGTTTCAATGAAGTGGAAGAAGTTTCACCATAAATCAAATATGCGTATTGATACATGCTATGTTCATCTCCCTCCTTTCTTTCTCTCAGATAAAATAGGTTACCTTTGCCTCTTCATGAGATGTAGTACCACCACTTTATACTTTTTTATGATATAATTTCCTTTCCACCTCTAGTTTCAAAGACAAATTGTACATATGTTCTTTACATATATTTTTAGCACAAGTATAGTACTCAAGATTTTTTTTTTCCTTTTTAGAAATCTCTTGAGTTCTGTATTTGAAGATCAAACCTTTTATGTAGGTCTGGTTTTTTCATCAAAAATAGATGGAATTCATTTATTTTGTTAAATGTCCATCTTCTTCCCTGGAAAACGATGCTCATTCTTGCTGGGTAAGTTATTCTTGGCTGCATAACAAGTTCCTTAGCCTTTCGGAATATCATGTTCCAGGCCCTGCGTTCTTTTAATGTGGACGCTGCTAGATCCTGGGTTATCCTTATTTTGGATCCTCCATATCTGAATTGCTTTTTTCTAGCAGCTTCCAATATCTTTTCCTTTCTCTGATGGTTCTTGAACTTGGCCACTATATTTCTTGGCGTTTTGATTTTAGGGTCCCTTTCTGTAGGTGATCGATGAATTGTTTCAATCTCTATTTTACCCTCTGTTTCCAAAAATTCTGGGCAGTTCTCTTTGATAATTTCCTCGAAAATGGTGTCCAAGCTCTTTTTTTCCTCACATTTTTCAGGGAGTCCGATTATTCTCAAATTGTCTCTCCTGGGTCTGTTTTCCAGGTCTGTTGTCTTTCTAGTAAGGTACTTGACATTCTTTTCAATTGTTTCATTTCTCTGGTTTTGCTTGACTACCTCTTGGTTTCTCCTTGAGTCATTCATTTCTACTTGTTCCAGTCTAATTTTCAATTATGTATTTTCTTCACTCACTTTTTTTATACCTCTTTGTAATTGTCCAATTGAGTTTTTATCTTCTATGGAATTTTTTTCCATTTTATCCATTTTATTTTTTAGAGAGCTGTTTTCTTTTTCCAGCTCACTAATCCTGTTTTCCTTGGAGTTGTTTACCTTTTCCAGCTCACTAATCTTGTTTCTCAATGATTTGATTTCTTTATCCACTCTGTCTTTGAATGCATGGGATGACTTCTCCAGGCTCTCTTGCCAAGCTTCCCTTTCCTTTTCCCATTTCTCTTCCAGCTCTCTTGTGAGAGACTTTTTGATTTCCTCTATGAGGTTCTTTTTTATTGAGGAGCAGCTTACATCCCTCCCAGGGGATACATCTGGGGACAGTCTGTTCCTAGTCTCCTCAGCATTTGAAGTCTGCTCCCTCTCCACACAGAAGCTGTCAATGGTTAGAGCCCTTTTGAATTTTTTGTTCATTTTGTCAGAGTAGGAATCAAAGAAAACAAACTGACAAGAGAAACAATTGGTTTGTTTTGCAGGGGATGGGGCTGGATGGTATTAATGGGCTTCCTTTACAGACTAGGGGTAGGGCAGCAGAGAGCCACTAACAGAACAGCAATGACTGTACTGAGTCTGCGCTCTGAGGCTCTGAGAACGCACCGAGTCAGTCCAGGTGGGGGTTGGGGGTGGCCGGGCTCCGAGAGACACTGGCTTTCTGGGGATTTAATCTTCACCTCGGTTTTTACACCCTCTCCGCTGCTCCTAGCTTGCTGCCAAGACGGAGCATCCACACTGGGGCAAAAGCTCTTTCACAAAAATGGCAGAGATAGCACCCCTCCCCCTCAGGTCTGAGCTGTGTGAGCTGCCTGTCTTGCTCTGGCTGCTTGCCCTCCATCTGCCCCCAGTCTGATTGACCCTCCCCCGAGCAAATACAGACCTTTTCTGGCGACTTTCAAGGATGTCTTCTCTTGGTGATTATTTGTGGATTTCTTTCTGGGTCAAGCATTAAGTCAGAGGCTTGTCATGAAGTAAGTTCTGAGAGAAAACGAGGAGCTCAAGCAGCTGTCTGCCTCCACTACGCCATCTTGCCATCCTGGATCATTGTTGAAGTGTATAATGATTCCCTAGTTCTACTCGTTGAACTCAGCATCCGTAGATGTAATTCTCTCCAAGCCTCTCTGTATTCCTCCAGTTGGTCATTTCTTACAGAATAATAAAATTCCATAACCTTCATATACCATAATTTAGCCAACCATTCTCCAATTGATTGACATCCATTCATTTTCCAGTTTCTAGCCGCTATGAAAAGGGGTGCCACAAACATTTTGGCACATACAGGTCCCTTTACCTTCTTTAGTGTTTCCTTGGGATATAAGCCCAGTAGTAGTATGGCTGGGTCAAAGGGTATGCACATTTTGATAACTTTTTGGGCATAATTCCAGATTGCTCTCCAGAATGGTTGGATTCTTTCACAACTCCACCAACAATGCATCAGTGTCCCAGTTTTCCCACAGCTCCTCCAACATTCATCATTATTTGTTCCTCTCATCTTAGCCAATCTGACAGGTATGTAATGATATCTCAGAGTTGTCTTAATTTGCATTTATCTGATCAATAGTGATTTGGAATACTCATATGAGTATTCCATATTAGTGGAAATAGTTTTAATTTCATCATCTGAAAATTGTCTATTCATATCCTTTGACCACTTATAAATTGGAGAATGGCTTGATTTCTTATAAATTAAAGTCAATTCTTTGTATATTTTGGAGATGAGGCCTTAATCCGAACCTTTAACTGTAAAAATGTTTTCCCAATTAGTTACTTCCCTTTTAATCTTGTTTGCATTAGTTTTGTTTGTGCAGAAACTGTTTAATTTGGTGTAATCAAAATTTTCTATTTTGTGATTAATAATGGTCTCTAGTTGTCCCTTGGACACAAACTCCTTCCTCCTCCATAAGTCTGAGAGTTAAAGCATCCTATGTTCCTTCAATTTATTTATGATTTCGTTCTTTATGCCTAAATTTTGGACCCATTTTGATCTAATTGTAGTATGTGATGTTAAAGGTGGGTCCATGCCTAGTTTCTGCCATACTAATTTCCAGTTTTCCCAGCAGTTTTTGTCAAATAATGAATTCTTATGCCAAAAGTTGGGATGTTTGAGTTTGTCAAACACTAGATTGCTATTTTTATTCACTATATTGCCCCATGAATCTAACCTATGCCACTGATCAACTAGTCTATTTGTTAGCCAATACCAAATGGTTTTGGTGACTGTTGCTTTATAATACAGTTCTAGATCAGGTACAGCTAGACCAACTTCATTTAATTTTTTTTTCATTACTTCCCTTTAAATTTTTGACCTTTTGCTGTTCCATATGAATTTTGTTATTATTTTTTCTAGGTCATTAAAATAGTTTCTTGGGAGTCTGATTGGTATAGCACTAAATAAATACATTAGTGTAGGGAGTATTGTCATCTTAATTATATTCGCTCGGCCTATCCAAGAGCAATGAATGTCTTTCCAATTATTTAAATCTGACTTTATTTTTGTGGCAAGTGTTTTGTAATTTTGCTCATATAATTCCTGACTTTCCTTTGGTAGCTATATTCCCAAATATTTTATACTATCGACCATTATTTTGAATTGAATTTCTCTTTGTATCTCTTGCTCTTGGATTGTCTTGGTAATGTATAAAAATGCTGAGGATTTATGTGGATTTATTTTATATCCTGCAACTTTTCTAAAATTCTGTATTATTTCTAATAGCTTTTGAGCAGAGTCTTTGGGGTTCTCTAAATATACCATCATGTCATCTGCAAAGAGTTATAGTTTGATTTTGTCATTTCCTACTCTAATTCCTAGAATCTCTTTCTCAGCTCTTATTGCCGAGGTTAGCATTTTTAGTACTAAATTGAATAGTAATGGTGATAGTGGGCAACCTTGTTTCACTCCTTATCTTACTATGAAAGGTGCTAATTTATCGATATTACATATGATGTTTACTGATGATTTTAAATATATGCTTGTTATTATTTTAAGGAATAGTCCTTTTATACTTATACTTTCAAGCGTTTTTAGTAGGAATGGATGTTGGATTTTATCAAATGCTTTTTCTGCATCTATTAAGATGATCATATGGTTTTTATTAATTTGATTATTAATATGGTCAATTATACTAATAGTTTTCCTAATAATAAACCAGCCCTGCATTCCTGGCATGAATCCCACTTGGTCATAGTGTATTATCCTGGGGATGATTTTCTGAAGCCTTTTTGCTAATATCTTATTTAAGATTTTAGCAACAATATTCATTAAGGAAATCGGTGTATAGTTTTGTTTCTCAGTTTTTGATCTACCTGGTTTAGGTATCAGTTCCATGTATGTGTCATAAAAGGAATTTAGTAGGATGCCTTCAATCCCTATTTTTTCATATAGTTTATATAGCATTGGAGTTAGTTGTTCTTTAAATGTTTGGTAGAATTCACATGTATATCCATCTGGTCCTGGGGATTTTTTCTTAGGGAGCTGCTTAATAGCTTGTTCTATTTTTTTTTTTTTCTGAGATGGGACTATTTAGACTACTTACTTCTTCCTCTGTTAATCTGGGCAAGCTATATTTTTGAAGATATTCTTCCATTTCCTTTAATTTATCCAATTTATTGGTATAAAGTTGAGCAAAGTAGATCCTAACTATTGTTCTAATTTCCTCTTCATTAGTGGTGAGTTCTCCCTTTTCATTTTCAAGACTAACAATTTGCTTTTTCTCTTTCCTTTTTTAATCAGGTTTCCTAAGGGTTTGTCTATTTTGTTGGTCTTTTCATACAACCAACTCTTAGTTTTATTAATAAATTCAATAGTTTTTTTTACTTTCAATTTTATTAATCTCACCCTTTATTTTTTAAATTTCAAATTTTGTGTTTGTCTGGGGGTTTTTAATTTGTTCCTTTTCTAGCAATTTTAGTTGTAAGCCCAATTTGTTGGCCCTCTCTTTCTCTATTTTATGCAAGTAGGCCCGTAGAGATATAAAACTTCCCTTTATTACTGGTTTGGCTATATCCCACACATTTTGGTATGATGTCTCATTATTGTCATATTCTTGGGTGAATTTATTAATTATGTCTATTATTTGCTGTTTTACCCAATCATTCTTGAGTATAAGATTATTTAGTTTCCAATTATTTTTTGGTCTATTTTCCCCTGGCTTTTTATTAAATGTAATTTTGATTGCATTTTGTCTGAAAAGGATGCATTTACTATTTCTGCCTTACTGCATTTGATTTTGAGGTTTTTATGCCCTAGTATATGATCAATTTTTGTATAGGTTCCATGAACTGCTAAGAAAGTATACTCCTTTCTGTCTCCTTCAGCTTTTACCAAAGATCTATCATATCAGACTTTTCTAGTATTCTATTTACCTCTTTGAATTCGTTCTTATTTATTTTATGGTTTGATTTATCTAATTCTGAGAGTGCAAGGTTGAGATCTCCCGCTATTATAGTTTTGCTATCTATTTCTTCTTGCAGCTCTTTTAATTTCTCTTTTAAGTATTTAGATGCTACACTACTTGGTGCATATATGTTTAATATTGATACTGCTTCATTATTTGTGCTACCCTTTAGCAGGATATAATGCCCTTCCTTATCTCCTTTAATTAGATCAATTTTTGTTTTTGCTTGATCTGAGATGAGGAAGGCTACCCCTGGTTTTCTGGCTTTGCCTAAAGTATAATAGATTCTGCTCCACCCTTTTACTTTTAGTTTGAATGTATCATCCTTTTTCAGGTATGTTTCCTGTAAACAACATATAGTAGGATTCTGACTTTTAATGCAGTCTGCTAACTGCTTTCTCTTTATGAAGGAGTTTACCCATTCACATTTATGGTTAGAATGACTAATTCTATATTGCTTGCCATCTTGTTAACCACTGCTTATGCTTTTCTCCTTTTCTTCCCTCTTAACCCCCTAGCCAGTATTCAACTTGTGAACAGCACTTGCTTTTCACATCCCTCCCTTTTTAGTATCCCTCCCCTACCTTAAAGTTCCTCCCCTTATTTTCCCCCTTTCCCTCACAATTTCTGTTGTCCCTTCCCCTTAGCTTACTCCTTCCTTCTCACTTTTCTATGAAAGGAAGAATTTTCACCATAAATCGAATATGTCTATTGATACACACTATGTTCATCTCTCTCCTTTCTTTCTCTCACATATAATAGATTACCTTTGCCTCTTCATGAGATGTAGTACCACCACTTTACCCTTTTTTAGGATATATTTTCCTTTCCACCTCTAGTTTCTAGGGAAAATTATACATATGTCCTTTACATATTTTTTATGGCAGCAGTATAGTTCTCAAGATTTCTTTTTATGCTTTTTATTAATCTCTTGAGTTCTGTATCTGAAGATCAAACATTTTATGTAGCTCTGGTTTTTCCATAATGAATAAATGGAATTCATTTATTTCATTAAATATCCATCTTCTTCCCTGGAAAACAATGCTCATTTTTCCTGGGTAAGTTATTCTTGGCTTCATACCAAGTTCCTTAGCCTTTCAGAATATCATGTTCCAGGCCCTGTGTTCTTTCAATGTGGACAATGCTAGATCCTGGGTTATCCTTATTGTGGCTCCTGCATATCTGAATTGCTTTTTTCTAGCAGCTTCCAGTATTTTTTCCTTTGTCTGATGGTTCTTGAACTTTGCCACTATATTTCTTGGCGTTTTGATTTAAGGGTCCCTTTCTGTAGGTGATTGATGAATTTTTTCAATGTCTATTTTACCCTCTGTTTCCAAAACTTTTGGGCAATTCTCTTTTATAATTTCCAAAAAAATAGTGTCCATGCTCTTTATTCCTCACATTTTTGAGGGAGTCCAATTATTCTCAAATTGTCTCTCCTGGATCTGTTTTCTAGGTCTGTTTTCTTTCTAATAAGGTACTTGACATTTTTTCCAATTGTTTTATTTTTCTGGTTTTGCTTGACTACTTCTTGCTTTCTCCTTGAGTCATTCATTTCTACTTGTTTGAGTCTAATTTTCAATGATGTATTTTCTTCACTCACTTTTTTTAATATCTTTTTATAATTGTTCAATTTTGTTTTTAAGTGAGTTTTTTTCTTCTTTGGAATTTTTTTCCATTTTATCAATTCTATTTTTTAGAGAGCTGTTTTCTTTATCTAGTTCACTAATTTTATTTCTCAATGATTTTATCTCTTTGTCCAATCTGGACAATTTCTCCAGGCTTCTCTTGCCAAGCTTACATTTCCTTTTTCCATTTCTCTTCTATCTCTCTTGTGTGAGCCTTTTTGATTTCCTCTATGAGATTCTTTTGTATTGAGGAGCAGCTCATATCTCCCTTGGGGGATTCCTCTGGGGACAGTTAGTTTTTAGTCTCCTCAGTATTTGAAGACTGCCCTCTCTCCATACAGAAGCTGTCAATGGTTAGAGCCATTTTTAATTTTTTGTTCCTTTTGTCAGAACGGAATAAAAAAAAAAAAACAAATTGACAAGAGAAAAAATTTGGTCTGCTTTAGGGGAGATGGGGCTGGATGGTGTTAATGGGCTTCCTCTACAGACTGGAGGGGAGGGCAGCAGCGAGCCACTAACAGGACAGCAATTGGCTGCACTGAGTCTGTGCTCTGAGACTCTGAGAACGTGCTGAGTCACTCCAGGTGGGGGTTGGGGTTGGCTACCTTCCAAAAGATGCTAGCTTTCCTGGGTTTTATTCTTCACCTCTGGTGTTTACACCCTCTCAGCTGCTCTTGGCTTGCTGCCAAGACAGAATATGCACACTGGGGTAAAAATCTTTTTGCACAAACGAGAGAGATCATACCCCTCCCCCTTAAGGTCTGAGTTGTGTGAGCTGTCTGTCTTGCTCTGGCTTACCTACCCTCAATCTGTGCCCAGTCTGTTTGACCCTCCGCCAAGCAAACACAGACCTTCTGTCTGTTGGTGATTATTTGTGGCTTTTTTTTCTGGTCAAGCATTAACTCTGAGGCTTGTCATGAAGTAAGTCCTGAGAGAAAACAAGGAACTCAAGCATCTGTCTGCCTGCACGCCTCCATCATCCCTGCTTGTCATTTCTTATAGAGCAATAATATTCCATAAACTTCATATACCATAATTTACCCAACCATTCTCCAATTGATGGACATCTATTCATCTTCCAGTTTCTAGCCACTATGAAAAGAGCTGCCACAAACATTTTGGCACATACAGGTTCCTTTCCCCTCCTCCTATTTCTTTGGGATATAAGCCCAATAGCAGCAATGCTGGATCAAAGGGTATGCACATTTTGATAACTTTTGGGGCATAATTACAGATTGCTCTCCAGAATAGTTGGATTCTTTCACATCTCCACCAACAATGCATCAGTGTCCCAGATTTCCCACATCCCCTCCAACATTCATCATTATTTCTTCCTGTCATCTTAGCCAATCTGACAGGTGTGTATTGGTATCTCAGAATTGTCTTAATTTCCTTTTCTCTGATCAGTAGTGATTTGGAACACTCTTTCATATGAGTGGATATAGGTTTAATTTCATTATCTGAGAATTGTCTGTTCATATCCTTTGACCAATTATCAATTGGAGAATGGCTTGTTTTCTTATAAATTAAGGTCAGTTCACTATATGTTTTGGAAATGAGACCTTTATCAGAACCTTTAACTGTAAAAATATTTTCCCAATTTGTTACTTCCCTTCTAATCTTGTTTGTATTACTATTGTTTGTACAGAAACTTTTTAGTTTGATGTAATAAAAATCTATTTTGTGATCAATAATGATCTCTAGTTCTCCTCTGGTCATAAATTTCTTCTTCCTCCACAGGTCTGAGAGGTAGACTATTCTCTGTTCCTCTAATATATTTATAATCTCATTCTTTATGCCTAAATCATGGACCCATTTTGATCTTATCTTGGTATATGGTGTTAAGTGTGGATCCATATCTAATTTCTGCCATACTTATTTCCAGTTTTTCCAGTAGTTTTTTTCAAATAATGAATTTGTATCCCTAATGTTGGTATCTTTGGGTTTGTCAAAGACTAGATTACTATAGATGCACCCTTTTTTGTCCTTTGTACCTAATCTGTTCCACTGATCGACCGTCTATTTCTTAGTCAATACCAAATGGTTTTGGTGACTACTGCTATATAATATAGCTTTAGATCAGGTACACCTATACAACCTTCATCTGACTTTTTTTTTGATTAATTCCCTTTAAATTCTCGACCTTTTATTCTTCCATATGAATTGTGTTGTTATTTTTTCTAGGTCATTAGAATAGTTTCCTGTGAATCTGATTGGGAATAGCAATAAATAAATAGATTAATTTGGGGAGTATTGTCATCTTTATTGTATTTGTTTGGTCTATCCAAGAGCACTGAATATCTCTCCAATTATTTAAATCTGACTTTATTTTTGTGGCAAGTGTTTCGTAATTTTGCTCATATAATTCCTGACTATTCTTTAGTAGATGAATTCCCAAATATTTTATTCTCTCAACATTTGTTTGGAATGGAATTTCTCTTTGTATCTCTTGCTCTTGGAGTGTCTTGGTAATGAATAAAAATGCTGAGGATTTATGTGGATTTATTTTGTATCCTGCAACTTTTCTAAAATTCTGAATTATTTCTAATAGCTTTTTAGCAGAGTCTTTGGGGTTCTCTAAATATACCATCATGTCATCTGCAAAGAGTTATAGTTTAATTTCCTCATTTCCTACTCTAATTCCTTGAATCTCTTTCTCGGCTCTTATTGCCGAGGCTAGCGTTTCTAGTACTATATTGAATAGTAATGGTGATAGTGGGCAACCTTGTTTCATTCCTGATCTTACTGGGAAAGGTGCTAATTTATCGATATTACATATGATGTTTACTGACGATTTTAAATATATGCTTGTTATTATTTTAAGGAATCGTCCATTTATTCTTATACTTTCAAGCGTTTTTAGTAGGAATGGATGTTGGATTTTATCAAATGCTTTTTCTGCATCCATTGAGATGATCACATAGTTTTTATTAATTTGATTTTTAATATCGTCGATTATACTAATAGTTTTCCAAATATTAAACCAGCCCTGCATTCCTGGTATAAATCCTACTTGATCATAGTGTATTATCCTGGGGATGATTTTCTGAATTCTTTTTCCTAATATTTTCCTCTTTCCTTTTTCTGATCAGATTTACCAAAGGTTTATCTATTTGATTGGCTTTTTCATAAAACAAACTCTTGGTTTTATTTATTAATTCAAGATATTTTTTTTTTTGTTTTGTTTTGTTTTGTTTTACTTTCAATATTATTGATTTCTCCTTTTAATTTTAGTATTTCAAGTTTAGTTTTTGGTTGGGGGTTTTTAATTTGGTCTTTTTCTAGCTTTTTAAGTTGCAGGCCCAATTCATTAATCTTCTCTTTCTCTCTTTTGTTCTAATAAGCCTCTAAAGATATAAAATTTCCCCTTATTACCACTTTAGCTGCCTCTCACAGATTTTGGTATCTCATAATTGTCATTATCTTGGGTGAAATTATTGTTTCTATAATTTCCTGTTTCACCCAGTCATTCTTTAAGATATTATTCAGTTTCCAATTACTTTTTGGTCTATTTTCCCCTAACTTCTTATTGAATGTTATTTTTATTGCATTGTGATCTGAGAAGAAGGCATTTATTATTTCTGCCTTCCTGCATTTAATTTTGAGATCTTTATGTCCTAATATATGGTCTATTTTGTATAAGTTCCATGAACTGCTGAGAAGAAAGTATATTCCTTTCTCTCACCATTCAGTTTTCTGCAAAGGTCTTTCATACCTAGTTTTTCTAATGTTCTATTTACTTTTTTAATTTCTTTCTTATTTGTTTTGTGGTTTGGTTTGTCTAAATCTGAGAGTGCATAGTTGAGATTTCGCACTATTATAGTTTTACTGTCTATTTTTTCTTGCAAGTCTCTTTACTTTTCCTTTAGAAAGTTAGATGCTATAGCACTTGGTGCATATATGTTTAGTAGTGATATGGCTTTATTGTTTATGCTACCTTTTAGCAGGATAGAGTTTCCTTCCTTTTCTCTTTTAATTAGATCAACTTCTGCTTTTGCTTGATCTGAGATAATGATGGCTACCCCTGCTTTTTTGGTTTTATCTGAAGCATAGTAGATTCTGCTCCACCTTTTACCTTTACTCTGTATGTATCTCCCTGCTTTAAGTGTGTTTCCTGTAAACAACTTATTGTAGGGTTCTTACTTTTGATCCAGTCTGCTATCAGTCTCCATTTGATGGGAGATTTCATCCCTTTCACATTTACAGTTAAAATTACTAATTCTGTATTTCCTGCCATCATATCATCCCCAGATTATGCTTTTTTCCCTTGACCCCCCTGAACCCCTTCCCCAATATTTAATTTATAAACCCCACTTTTGACACATAGCCCTCCCTTTTCAGTATCCCTCCCCCCTTCTTCCTAGTCCATTCACTTTTCTTGTGCCCTTACCTTATTCCCTCTTTCCTTTTCCCTTTTCCTCTCCCCCCTTTTAGTGAAGTGAGAGAGAATTCTATGAAAAACAAATATGTCAATTATTTACTCTTTGAACCTACTCTGATGAGGGTAAGATTCACACAATGTTTCTCCCCCTCTCTAAATTCCCTCAGATGTGGTAGTTTTTCTATGCTTCTTCCTGGGATGTAGTTTCCCTCCTTTTAATACTCCTTCCCTTTTTTATGATACTACCCCCTTCCTTTTGCTATTCGCCATTTTTTTTTTCTTCTTCTTTTTTTTCTATCAGTTAAGTCAAATTATCCATGTGGACTTTATGTATATCCACAACAGAGATACAGTTCTCAAGAGTTCTTTTTTACCTTTTTCTGTTTCTCTTCAGTCTTGTGGATGTAGATCAAATTTTTTGTTTAAGTCTGATTTTTTTCTTAGAAAGAAATAGAATTCCTCTGTTTCATTAAATGACCATCTTCTTCCATGGAAGACAATGGTAAACTTAGCTGGGTAGTTAATTCTTCGTTGCCTTTTGGAATATTAGGTTCCAGGCCCTTTGGTCTTTTAATGTGGAGGCAGCCAGATCTTGAGTGACCTTTATTGTGGCACTTTGGTATTTAAATTGTTTTTTCTAGCTGCTTGCAATATTTTTTTCCTTTGTGTGGTAGTTGTGCAGCTTAGCCACAATGTTCCGTGGAGTTTTTTTTTTTTTTTTTTTTTTTTTTTTTTAGGGTCTTTTTCAGAAGGTGTTTGATGAATTCTATTATCTCAAAGTGGAAGTGTCTGCCCAAAAACTGGGGTCCCTACTTTAAATGTTCTGCTTCTCTGGGAATTCAGTGGTTGCTAGAGTTCCTTGGCCTCAGGCTAAGCCTGGCCCTATGTCGATTAGATGTTGCCTCAGCCTATGTACCTGCTGTTCAGGCTCTTAATATGCTAGCACCTAACAGTCTGTTCTGGCCTTTTTTCTTCCTCTCCTTGGAACCGAACTTTTCTGTAGAGACTCCAGATTCTCTTCAGCTGGTAAGTCGTACTTTTAATCCTTGTAGTTTTTATTAGTCCTGTGTTATTTTTGAGGCTGATTTAACTAATTGGTAATGAGGGAAGAAGGTAGCTTACAAATTCACATGTATCTTCTCTGCCATCTTGGCTCTGCCCACTTTTTTTTTTTTTTCTTTATCAAAAATGGTTTTCTTTCCCTCAAAGAATTAACCTTTTTATTCCTCGTCATTTTCTCATGATAAATATTTGGTATAATGTTATGTTACAAATATTCTGAAGTTTACATGTATCAATGTCATGTTTGGGTGAATGGGGGCCACAATTCAATCTTCAGTATTCATTCTGTTCCAGTATAATTTAGTGATTGAGTCTTTCAAGATATTTTGAGGTCAGTATTAGTAGTCAAAGGATTGTTGTCTTTCCATGAGAGATAGCAAGCTTCTGAACAAATGGTTTTGATAACAATTATAAATAATTTTAAGCTCAAACATATTAAATTACTTATGTTATTGAAGAAAAACAAGAAAAAAAATCATCATATGTTCTTATAACATCTATGTACAAAGCCTTAAGTAAATGAATAAATAATTTATTAAGAATGTGTATGTTTCACCTGTCAGATTGGCTAGATGACAGGGAAATTAATGATGAATATTGGAGGGGATGTGGGAAAACTAGGACACTGATGCATTGCTGGTGGAGTTGTGAACAAATCCAACCATTCTGGAGAGCAATCTGGAATTATGCTCCAAAAATTATCAAACTGTGCATACACTTTGATCCAGCAGTGCTACTACTGGGCTTATATCCCAAAGAAATGCTAAAGACGGGAAAGGGACCTGTATGTGCCAAAATGTTTGTGGCAGCGCTTTTTGTAGTGGCTAGAAACTGGAAAATGAGTGGGTGCCCATCAATTGGAGAATGGTTGGGTATATTATGGTATATGAATGTTATGGAATGTTTTTGTTCTGTAAGAAATGACCACCAGGATGAACACAAAGAGGCTTGGAGTGACTTATATGAACTGATGCTGAATGAAATGAGCAGAACCAGGAGATCATTATATAATTCAACAACAATATTGTGTGAGTATGTATTCTGATGGAAGTGGATATCTTCAACAAAGAGAAGATCGAATTAAGTTCCAATTGATCAATGAAGGGCAGAATCAGCTATACTCAGAGAAGGAACACTGGGAAATGAGTGTAAACTGTTTGCATTTTTGTTTTTCTTTTGAAGTTATTTTTACCTTCTGAATCCAATTCTTCCTGAGCTACAAAAAATTCAGTCATGCACACATGCATTGTATCTAGAATATAGTATAACACATTTAATATGTATGGGATTACCTGCCATCTAGGGGAAGGGGTGGAGGAAAGCAAGGGAAAACTTGGAACAGAAGTGACTGCAAGGGATTATGTAAAAAACAACCCATGCATATGTACTATCAAAAAAAGAGTTATAATTATAAAATCAATTAAAAAAATGTGTGTGTTCACTCTTATGTAACTCTTTGTGATAACATTTAGCAAACACTTTGGAACAGTTTTTTTTATTTCATTTTCCAGCTCATTTTACAGATGAAGAACTGAGACAAACAGGGTTAGATTAATGCTAAAGAATCCCTGACTTCAAGAAGCTTATATTTTAATGCAGGAAATAAGGTATTAATATTAATGTATCTATATATGTATTTCTATATATTATAATTTATCTCTATCTTTATATTTCTCTATTGTATTAGTCTATACAAACAAAAACAAGATAATTTGGAGATGGGGATTTGGAAAGGCACTAGCAGTGTCCTTCATGCAATTGGTGGTACCTGAGCTGAGTCTTGAAGGAAATGATAGGTTGATTTTTTTTTTTTTAAGAATCGGTGGATGAATAAATAAATGTAGAGAATCATAGTAGAATTTATTAAGTGCTTAGTCTATTTCAAAGATTATTCTAGGCGACGGTGAGACAAATACAAAATATGATATGAACCCTACTTATAAGAAGTTTATATTATGAGAGGAGAAGACTGGTACCTATAAAAGATATATAGAGGAAAATTGTTTAATAGCCATATATATAGCCACATATAACTGCATAGGTAAATGTATAACTTTTATGCATAAATGCAAATACTTGAATGAATACACAAATCAATTAATTAGAAAGAAGCTTGGATGGTAGCAAACTAGCAAAGGCCAGAATCATAAAGTAAATATTTGCATTAAAATCTGGTATCCTTTGACGAATCTTTTTTCAATGATATGAACTAGGTGGAGAAGAAACAAGATCTCTCACTGAACTCCTTGTCATTAAAAAAGCCAGGACACAGTGAATATTAACTTTATCATTTCAGGGGGTGGAGCCAAGAAGGTGGAGAAGATACACACGAATTTGTAAGCTCCCTACTTCCCTCAATTCCAACCAGCTGAATCAGCCTCAAAAATAATGCTGGACTGATAAAAACCACAAGGATTAGAAGCACAACTTACCAGCTGAAAATCTGGAATTTCAAAACAAAATGTTGGTTCTGAGGGGAGGAAAAAAAGATCAGCACAGACAGGGTTAGGTTCTACCACACTGTGCCAATCCAGCTGGGGAGAACTCTGGGATCAGAGAAGCCACTGAGATAGAGGAATCTGGCACATGTTGATAGCTCTTCTATGCTTATAAAACAGCAGATCAGAAAAGAAATCAAGCTACGTTAAAATATAAAGCCAGTTCTTAAATCCACCCCAATCTGGAAGTGACCTAACGCCAATTTCCGCTGTGCAGCTGCCTTCTGCTTCCCAGGGCTTCTCCTTGGGGTAGTTGACAGCCTAAACAGCAAGGGATAGAGCCCGAGGCAGCCTCTAATCCACAAACAGTGGGGATTATCCTGAGGCAGTGGAATTCTAGCAGCAGCAGAATTCCCAGAGAAGCAGAACTCCAAGAGAAGTGGAACCTTTGAAGTAGGGACCGCAGTTTAGAGGCAGACACTTCCAGTTTGAGCGAAGGGGCTTTTCATGTCAGCTGCTGATATTCACGCCCCATGGGACGCATTGGATGGGGTTTGTGACATTTTCACTATTTAGCCTTAAATCTCAAGGCAGTAGCTAGGCCACACAGCGGGGTCCTTCACTGGGCACTCCTCAAGGCTGCAGCGGTGCTAAACACCTTTAAGGCAGTTCTGGGGAGGAGAGAGGGGAATTCTCTCCCAGAGCTCTCTCTTACCTCAGGCAAAAGGACTGCTGCATCCATCCGGTCTGGGAGGAAGCTGGTAAATAAATTTCTTACCCCAAGGACAGACCCCCACAGATTTTTAACAATGAGTAAGAAGCTGAAGAGAACTATTGACACCTTCTATACAGAGAAAGCACGGGTATGCAACCCTGAGGAGGCTAATAGCAGAGAGTCTCTAGATAACACCCTAAAGGGCAATGATACCTGCCCCACATCACATAACTCTCTCCAAGAAGACACTATTAAAAAGTTAAGAGAGTTTGAAGAAAAATGAGGAATGAAAAGAGAAGCTATGATAGAGAATAACAACGTACTGAAATTTGAGTTGGAAAAAATAAAGAATTCACAGGAGGTGCAGGGAAAAAAATGCAAATTAGAAAAGGTGAAAAAAATCACAAGAAAGTAGGATCTGTGAATTGAAAAAAGAAAATAACTCCCCCCAAAAAATTAGTGAAATAAAAAAAAAATTCAACTGAGCAAAATAATTAATTTAAAAATTCAATTGGGCATATACAAAAAGAACTTAAAAACGTGAATGAAGAAAATCACTCATTAAATATCAGGACTGAACAAATAGAAATGAATGATTCATTGAGAAACCAAGAATCAGTCAAACAAAAAAAAAAATGAAAAGCTGGAGTAAAACTTCAAATACTTACTGGGAAAATCTATAGACGTGGAAAATAGATCTAGGAGAGATAATCTGAGAATCATTGGAAACTGTGATCAAAAAAAGAGCCTAGATTATATTTTATAGGAAATCATCAAAGAGAACTGTCTAGAGGTAATAGAAACAGAAGGGAAAAAGGCGTTGAAATAATTAATCAAAGACCTTCTGAAAAGCACCCTAAAAAAAGAACTCCACAGAACATTGTGGCTAAGCTGCAGAATTACCAAACCAACAGAAAAAACACTTCAAGTAGCTAGGAAAAAACAATTCAAATATGAAGGTGCCACAATAAGGGGCATGCAAGATCTGGCTGCTTCCACATTAAACGATCTAAAGGGCCTGGAACCTGATATTCAAAAAGGCAAAAGAACAAGGATTGTAACCAAGGATGAACTACTGAGCTAAGTTTCACATTTTCTTCCGCGGAAGAAGATGGTCATTTAATGAAATAGAGGAATTCCATTCATTTCTAAGAAGGAAAAAAAACAGACTTAAACAAAAAAAATTGATCTACATCCACAAGACTGAAGAGAACAGCAAAAGGTAAAAAGAACTCTTGAGAACTGTATCTCTGCACTGGATATACAGAAAGTCCACATGGATAATTTGATTTTATTGATATAATATAAAAAAGGGAAGTAGTAAAGGGAAGGGGATAGTATCAGAAAAAGGGAAAATAGAGATAAAAAGAGGGAAACTACATCCCAGGAAGAGGCATAGAAAATCTACCACATCTGAGGAAATTTAGAGAGGGGGAGAAACAATGCGTGAATCTTACTCTCATCAGAATAGGCTGAAAGAGTAAATAATAGACATATTTGTTTTTCAGAGAATTCTCTCTCAACTCATTAAAAGGGGGGAGAGGAAAAGGGAAAAGGAAAAGGGGAATAAGGGAAGAGTACAAGTAAGAGGAAGGGACTTAGAAGCAGGGGGAAGGATACTAAAAAGCGAGGGCTCTATAAATTAAATACTGGGGAGGGGGTTCAGGGGTGACTAGGGAAAAAAGGATATTCTGGGGATAATATGATGGAAGGAAATACAGAATTAGTAATTTTAATTGTAAATGTGAATGGGATGAACTCTCCCATTAAACGGAGGCAGATAGCAGACTGGATCAAAAGTAAGAACCCTACAATATGTTATTTACAGGAAACACACTTAAAGCAGGGAGATACATACAGAGTAAAGGTAAAAGGTTGGAACAGAATCTATTATGCTTCAGGTAAAGCCAAAAAAATTAATAATTTCACCAAAGATAATGACAATGATGAGACATCATACCAAAATTTCTGGGATGCAGCTAAATTGGTAAGGGGAAATTCTATATCTTTAGAGGCTTATTTGAATAAAATAGAGAAATAGAAGATTAATGAATTGAGCCTGCAACTTTAAAAACTAGAAAAAGACCAAATTAAAAAACCCCAACTAAAAACTAAACTTGAAATATTAAAATTAAAAGGAGAAATCAATAATATTGAAAGTAAAAAAAAAAAGATTGAATTAATAAATAAAACCAAGAGTTGGTTTTCTGAAAAAGCCAATAAAATAGATAAAACTTTGGTAAATCTGATCAGAAAAAGGAAAGAGGAAAATCCAATTGTTAGTCTTACAAATGAAAAGAGGGATCTTTTCACCAATGAAGAGGAAATTAGAGAAATAATAAGGAGTTACTTTGCACAAATTTATGCCAATAAATTTGATAACTTAAGTGAAATGGATGACTATCTCCAAAAATATAGGGTTCTTAGAAAAACAAAGGATTTGATAAAATCCAACATTCATTCCTACTAAAAACGCTTGAGAGTATAGGAATAAATGGACTATTTCTTAAAATAGTCAGGAGCATATATTTAAGACTGTCAGTAAGCATAATAAATAATGGAGATAAACTGGAAGCTTTCCCAGTAAGATCAGGAGTGCAACCATTACTATTCAATATTGTATTAGAAATGCTAGCCTCGGCAATGAGTCGAGAAAGAGATTAAAGGAATAAGTGTAGGTAATGAGGAAATCAAACTACTACTCTTTGCAGATGATATGATGGTACACTTAGAGAACCCTAGAGATTCTAATAAAAAGTTATTAGAAATAATTCACAACTTTAGCAAAGTTGCTGGCTACAAAATGAACTCATATATATCCTTAGTGAATTTATCTTTGAGATGTGTCTTTAATTGCTAAAGGTACTTTCTGCTATTTCATTTCAAATTACATTGAAATTGGGGACTGAATTCTACTACAACTATCTAGAGGCAAAATTTGGTGGATTCGATAATCATAAATCTTTCCCACTAGTTAATAATGATTGGAAATACTGATTGGCCATTTATTACAATGTGGGAATATGAAAAAAAAATATTTGATCTTACCAAGAGTTCCTTATATATGAAAAATTTGGAAATTATCTAAAAAAGCTTTCTTTTCAGGAACTGTGGCATATAGATTTTTTTTCCTGAGTGTATCAGCTGTTCTGAACCCCAAAATGAAGGAATAACACATTGTTCCTCTTAAACAATTATTACTCTTTTGTCATTACAGTCAGAAAAACACAAATACTCCAACACTGAATACATTGTTCATAAAATCCTATAATCAGGTCAGATCGGTGGAGCCAAGATGGCAGAGAAGATACACGAGAATCTGTAAACTCCCTTCTTCCCTCATTACAAAGCTGAAGAGAATCTGGAGTTTCAACAGAAAAGGTCAGTTCCCAGGGGAGGAAGAAAAAAGGCCAGCACAGACAGGGTTAGGTGCTAGCACACTGCACCAATCCAGCTGGGGAGAACTCTGGGATCAGAGAAGCCACTGAGATAGAGGAATCTGATACAGGCTGTTAACCCTTCTCTGCTTATGAAACAGCATTTTAGAAGAGAAATCAAGCCACTTTAAAATATAAAGCCAGATACTAGAACCACCCCTATCTGGAAGTGACCTAACAGACCTCGGCAAGGCTGTGCAGCCACTTTCTACTGTCTGGCTTCACCTTGGGGTAGTTAAGAGCTTGAACAGCGGGGATACAGCCCAAGACAACATCTAATTCACATAGTGCTGGGCTTGGCTGGAGGCTGTGGAACTCAGCTACAGAAGTCCCAGAGAAGTGGAACCTTTGAAAGAGGGGCCGCGGTTTCTGGGCAGACACTTCTAGTATTAGAGCAGGGGTTTTTCACATCAGCTGCTGATATCCACGCCCCACAGAACACTTTGGCTGGGCTTTGTGTCGCCTTTACTATTCAGTCATAAACCTCAGGGAAGTCTCTAGGACACACAGCAGGGTCCTTCACTGGGCAACCCTCACAGTGCAGTCATACTAATCACCTCTGAGGCACTTCCAGGGAGGGGGAGGGGAACATTCTCCCAGAGTTCTCTCTTAGCTCAGGCATAGGAGCCGCTACATCCATGCAGTCTGGGAGGAAGCTGGTAAATAAATAAATAAATGAACTTCTTACAGAAGGGAAAATAGGTGTTGAAAGAATATATCGAACACCTTCTGAAAAAGACCCTAAAAAAATAACACCACAGAATATTGTGGATAAGCTGCAGAATTACCACACAAAGGAGAAAATATTGCAAGCAGCTAGGAAAAAGCAATTCAAATATCAAGGGGCCACAATAAGGGTTACTCAATATCTGGCTGCCTCCACATTAAGAGATCAAAGGGCCTGGAACCTGGTATTCCAAAAGGCAAAAGATCAAGGATTGCAACTAAGAATAAACTACCCAGATAAGTTTAGCATTTTCTTCAATGGAAGAAGAAGGTCATTCAATGAAACAGAGGAAGTCCATTTGTTTCTAAGAAAAAAAAAAAACAGACTTAAACCAAAAATTGGATCTACATCCACAAGAATGAAGAGAAGCAGAAAAAGGTAAAAAGAACTCTTGAGAACTATAGCTCTGTTGTAGATATATAGAAAGTCTGCATGGATAATTTGATTTTACTGATATTAAAAAAAGGGGGGAGTAGTAAAGGGAAGGGGGTAGTATCAGAAAAAGGGGAAGGGACTTGGAAGGAGGGGGGTGGGATACTAAAAAAGGGAGGGCTGTGCGTCACAAATGGGGTCTATAAATTAAATATCGGGGAAGGGATTCAGGGGGGTCAAGGGAAAAAAGCATAATCTGGGGATAATATGATGGCAGGAAATACAGAATTATTAATTTTAACTGTAAATGTGCACCAAGTGGTATAGCACCTAACTTTCTATAAGAAAAGTTAAGAGAGTTGCAAGAAGAAATAGACAGTAAAACTATAATAGTGGGAAATCTCAACCTTGCACTCTCAGATTTAGACAAATCAAACCGCAAAACAAATAAGAAAGAAAATTAAAAAGTAAATAGAACATTAGAAAAACTAGGTATGAAAGACCTTTGGAGAAAAATGAATGGTGATAGAAATGAATATACTTTCTTTTCAGCTGTTCATGGATCCTATACAAAAATTGATCATATATTAGGACATAAAGATCTCAAAATTAAATGCCGGAAGGCAGACATAATAAATGCCTTCTTCTTAGATCACAATGCAATAAAAGCTACATTCAGTAAGAAGTTAGGGGTAAATAGACCAAAAATAATTGTAAACTGAATAATCCCATCTTAAAGAATGACTGGGTGAAACAGCAAATTATAGAAACAATTAATAATTTCACCCAAGATAATGACAATGATGAGACATCATACGAAAATCTATGGGATGCAGCTAAAGTAGTAATAAGGGGAAATTTTATATCTTTAGAGGCTTATTAGAACAAAAGAGAGAAAGAGAAGATTAATGAATTGGGCCTGCAACTTAAAAAGCTTTCTAGACGAAATTAAAAACCCCCAACCAAAAAATGTTAAAAGTAAAAAAATTATTGAATTAATAAATAAAACAAAGAGTTGGTTTTATGAAAAAGCCAATAAAATAGATAAACCTTTGGTAAATCTGATCGGAAAAAGAAAGAGGAAAATCAAATTATTAGTCTTACAAATGAAAAGGGGGATCTTTCCACCACCGAAGAGGAAATTAGAGAAATAATAAGGTGTTACTTTGTCCAACGTTATGCCAATAAATTTGATAACTTAAGTGAAATGTATGACTTCCTCCAAAAATATAGGCTTCCTAGATTAACAGAGGAGAAGATAAATTGCTTAAATAGTCCCATTTCAGAAAGAGAAATAGAACAAGCTATTAATCAACTCCCCAGGAAAAAATCCCCAGGTCCAGATGGATTTACATGTGAATTCTACCAAACATTTAAAGAACAATTAGCTCAATGTTATATAAACTATTTGAAAAAATAGGGATTGAAGAGTCCTACCAATCTCTTTTTATGACACAGGCATGATACTGATACCTAAACCAGGTAGATCAAAAATTGAAAAAGAAAACTAAAGACCAATTTCCTTAATGAATATTGATGCTAAAATCTTAAATAAGCTATTAGCAAAAAGAATTCAGAAAATCATCCCCAGGATAATCCACTATGATTAAGTAGGATGTATACCAGGAATACAGGGATGGTTTAATATTAGGAAAACTATTAGTATAATTGACCATTTTAATAATCAAATTAATAAAAACCATATGAACATCTCAATAGATGCATAAAAAGCACTTGATAAAATCCAACATCCATTCCTACTAAAAATGCTTGAGAGTATAGGAATAAATGGACTATTCCTTAGAATAATCAAGAGCATATATTTATGACCATCAGTAAGCATAATATGCAATAGAAATAAACTACAACCTTTCACAGTAAGATCAGGAGTGAAACAAGGTTGCCCACTATCACCATTACTATTCAATATTGTATTAGAAATGTTAGCCTCGGCAATAAGAGTTGAGAAAGAGATTAAAGGAATAAGAGTAGGTAATGAGGAAATCAAACTGTCACTCTTTTCAGATCATATGATGATATACTTAGAAAATGCCAGAGATTCTAATAAAAAGTTATTAGAAATTATTCAGAATTTCAGCAAAGTTTCAGGATACAAAATAAATCCACATAAATCCTCAGCATTTTTATACATTACCAAGACAATCCAAGAGCAAAGATACAAAGAGAAATTCAATTCAAAATAATGGTTGATAGTATAAAATATTTGGGAATATAGCTACCAAAGGAAAGTCAGGAATTATATGAGCAAAATTATGAAATACTTGCCACAAAAATAAAGTCAGATTTAAATAATTGGGAAAGACATTCAGTGCTCTTGGATAGGACGAGCGAATATAATAAAGATGTCAATATTCCCCAAACTAATCTATTTATTTAATGCTATACCAATCAGACTCCCAAGAAACTATTTTAAGGACCTAGAAAAAATAACAACAAAATTCATATGGAATAATAAAAGGTCAAGAATTTCAAGGGAATTAATGAAAAAAAAAAGTCAGAATAAGGTGGTCTAGGTGTACCTGATCTAAATCTATATTATATAGCAGCAGTCACCAAAACCATTTGGTATTGGCTAAGAAATAAACCAGTTGATCAGTGGAACAGATTAGATACAAAGGACAAAAAAGGGTACAACTATAGGAATCTAGTGTTTGATAAACCCAAAGATACCAACATTAGGGATAAAAATTCATTATTTGAAAAAAAAATGTTGAGAAAATTGGAAATTAGTATGCCAGAAATTAGATATGGACCCACACTTAACACCATATACCAAGATAAGATCAAAATTGGTCAATGATTTAGGTGTAAAGAATGAGATCATAAATAGATTCGAGGAATAGAGGATAGTCTACCTCTCAGACATGTGGAGGAGGAAGGAATTTATGACTAGAGAAGAACTAGAGATCATTATTGATCACAAAATAGAAGATTTTGATTACACCAAACTAAAAAGTTTCTGTCCAAACAATGATAATTCAAACAAGATTAGAAGGGAAGTAACAAATTGGGAAAATATTTTTACAGTTAAAGGTTCTGATAAAGGTCTCCTTTCTAAAATATATAGTTAATTGATCCTAATTTATAAGAAATCAAACCATCCTCCAATTGATAAATGGTCAAAGGGTATGAATAGACAATTCTCAGATATTGAAATTGAAACTATATCCACTCATATGAAAGAGTGTTTCAAATCACTACTGATCAGAGAAATGGAAATTAAGACAATTCTGAGATACCACTATACACATGTCAGATTGGCTAAGATGACGGGAACAAATAATGATGAATGTTAAAGGAGATGTGGGAAAACTGGGACACTAATACATTGTTGGTGGAGTTGTGAAAGAATCCAACTATTCTGGAGAGCAATCTGGTACTATGCCCCAAAAGTTATCAAACTGTGCATACCCTTTGATCCAGCAGTGCTACTACTGGGCTTATATCCCAAAGAAATACTAAAGAGGGGAAAGGTATCTGTGTGTGGCAAAATGTTTGCAGCAGCTCTTTTCATAGTGGCTAGAAACTGGAAGATGAATGGATGTCCATCAATTGGAGAATGATTGAGTATATTATGGTATAAGAAGGCTATGGAATATTATTGCTTTGTACGAAATGACCAGCAGGATGAATTCAGAAAGGCTTGGAGAGACTTGCATGAACTGATGCTGAGTGTAATGGGCAGAACCAGAAGATCACTATTACACTTCAACAACAATACTGTATGAAGATATATTCTGATGGAAGTGGATATCTTCAACATAAAAAAGATACAACTCACTTCCAGCTGATTAATGATGGACAAAAACAACTACACCCAGAGAAGGAACACTGGGAATTGAATGTAAAATATTAGCACTACTGTCTATCTAACCAGGTTACTTATACCTTCAGAATCCAATACTTAATGTGCAACAAGAAAATTGGATTTACACACATATATTATACCTAGGTTATAATGTAACACATGTATGGGATTGCCTGTCATCTAAGGGAGGGAGTCAAGGGAGGAGGGGAATATCTGTTAAAATGAATACAAGGGATAATGCGTATATACTGTCCAAAAATATATAATTATGAAATTAATAAAAAAAAAAGCATGTGAAACAGTATGAGTTATATATCATCAGCCTCCTACAGGAGTACTGGTTTTCTACCAAGAGTCAATAGCGTGTTTGCATAGGATAACTTTATATCCTTATACTCTTATTAACATATATATATATATATATATATATATATATATATATATACACACACACACATATATATATACATATATATATATATATATATAATTTTATTTAAAATTTTCTTTTGATTACAAAAAACTGGCAAATTACCTACTGAATTGATATATGAGGAATATAGAAAATATTAGAAAAAAATTCTTAGAAGCATTTTTATCTGGAATAAATCAAAAAAGATGAGAAATGAGGTGAGAGATTTGTATAGAATGTGAAAATGTATATCTATTAAATGGGTATATGTTTATATATGATATATAATATGAGTATCATATATATATATATAATACCATTAAAATATATACTATTGTATCACATTTTATTTTTCCTAGAAATACATATTTCTATGGGAAGTATATATTACTACTATTCTTGTGCTACAGGTGTGAAAATTGAGGCTCAGAGACTCATTTGGACTTGTCCTATAGAAAGAATATGAGTGAAATTTTAATTAGTCTTCTTGCTTTTTATTTCATCACTTTTCTTGCTGTACAATATTGCCTTTTTGCTCAGGGACTTAGCCCTGAGTTCTGAGTATTCAAAGAAAGGATAAAGGGAATGCCCTGCTGTCTAGGAATTCAGAGGATAGTTTTCCTAAATATAGATCTTATGGCTTGGAAGCCTAGAATTTCAAATTACATCATCAATTCTTTCCTTCCAGTGATCTATGATTTTTAATTAATATTAAACTTGAAAACATCCTTATGGTCCCATATACTTGCTTTCATCTCTGAATCTTTACATATCCTATTAGCCACCATTTGTAGCATTCTCTCCCTTCAATATCACTAAATATTTTTTATGACTCATGAACTCCAAGGAATGTTCCAAGAAAAACTCATTCCAGCTGTAGTTGTTCTAAAATTTCATATTATCCTTCATTTTGATAGCATCATAGAATCTGTATTGCAGCATATTTCAGCAGGCAACTAATAAATTCATATATAAAGAAATTACCATTATAATATATCTATCAAGTAGTGATCCAGCTTAATTGTCTCCAAGGAATGGGAATTCATTGGAACTTCAGGCAGGTCTTTTTTTTGATAACACAAATTATTGGGAAAGTCTTTAGTTTTTTTTCCCCCCATACATACTATGGTTAAATTAGCCTTCTTTCAACTTCCACCTATTATTCCTAGTTCTCCTCTTTTATCCAAACAGAAAAAAATATTATATTATTTTCTACATAATTAATAACTTTTCAAATATTTGGAGATTGACATCAATGTCCTCCATGAGTTTTTCCTTCTGGTTAAATTAGCCAAAATAATTCTATACAGGAAATATCAGCTGAAAAAGTGAGGTCAAGAGCTATAAGGGTTGACGAAAAACCTTCAGTTCTGACAATTAAGAAACTTTGGTAAAAGCAGTTTACTTTGAGAACTGATCTTGAAGCCAGGTTGCAAAGGATTCAGGAATGAATATGTCACAAATCAAAGCTTATCTCCTAAATGAATTTCAGATTTTCTATTCTTCCTTTTATTTATTCATTTATTTACTTGTCTATTTTGAAATTGGGACATTTGTCTTTTGATAAGCCAGCAGTAGTTTTCCATTCTTTTCAATCTGACAGATATCATTGACAGAGGGTTAACTATAATGTCCACATATTTCCTCATAAAAGTGAACATAGTTTATCTGAGGCACGTGATTCATTCAGACTCATCAAGAACAATAGGTGTTCTCTATGTTCTTTTTTACTAATCTTGGATATTCACTATCAACTACTTTTGTTCTATCTTTTCCAAGCCAATCAATGTAGAGAAAGCAGAGAGACCCTAAGAATTGAACAGCTTTTCCTTCTTTTATCAACTTTCATTGCCCCAGCCAGCCAGAGAAGTAGCTTCCCCCCTTCTTTCATTTTCCTCTTTTTCCCCAATATAACTTTGAAATAATTTTTTTTATGTTCTTAGCTTTCCTTGCTAGACTTAGATAATTCTGCTCTTTAGTACTCTTACTCTTTAGACACTGTTTTTTTAGTACTGTGCTTTTATATCAATTCTGTTATTCATGATCATTTCCCATTTTTGTACATGTCTATTTTAAATTTAAGTCAGATGATGAGTTATCTATTCAAGACCATTATTCTATTTAGACAACTCACATTTTTTCCTACTTACTAGAATTACAGATTTAATTATGGAGAGCTTGCCAAAATTCTATCCTATCCTAACTCTAAATATTTTGAAAAATTCTATCTCAAAAATCTAGAGTAAATATGTTTATGTTCATCTTTTCCTTCTCTTTCATTACAAAATCAGAAAGAAAAAAGTTATTTTTCTCAAAACTATACATCATTAACACCCTAGCAACAGATTCCACCCTACTGATATGAAACAAATCCAGAGTTGATATTGTTCTTTTTGGCTGTGCTCTAACTGGTGATTTTATGGGTGAGCACATGTCAAAGCTGTTCAGGATTCATTATTATATGCGAATTACAAGCTTTATGGTGGAAGTGAATACACGCATTCTTAAAATTAGAGATCCATTGGGATATTACAACTTTAATTCTCTTAATTTAAAAAAAAAACAAAATTAATTTTAATAAAATTTGAAAATTTATGATTGTTCTGTTTTTGTCTGAGAGATAATCCTAGGAGATATCTTAAATATTGAAGTTCTCCATCAATTTTAAATCATTTCTTTACACTAAGACTAAAACCTGTTCTTAATTTCATCATTCATTTCCTTTTTCAATCTAGATGGTCTATAGTATATATCGCTGATAAAATGCCCACTGCTTTTTCTTTCGTGGATTTTTTTTGTTTGTAAGTAATAGCTTTTTATTATCAAAATGCATGTAAAGATAGCTTTCAACATTCATTCTTGAAGAACCTTGTCTGCCAATTTTTTCTCCCTCCCTTCTCCCCAATCCCCACTCCTAGACAGTAAGCAAGCCAATAAAAGTTAAACATGTACAATTCTTCTATGTATTTCTCAGAGGGTAAGATAACAGGAAAACATAATAATAAATGTTGGAGGGGATGTAGGAAACTGGCACATTAATACATTCTTGGTGGAATTGTGAACTGATCCAACCATTCTGGAGAGCAATTTGGAATTATGCCCAAAGTTCTACCAAACTGTGCTTACCCTTTGACCCAGCAGTGCCATTACTGGGTCTGTATCCCAAGGAAATCATAAAGGAGGAAAAAAAGATCCAGATGTGCAAAAATGTTTGTAGCAGCTCTTCTTGTAGTAGCAAAGAATTGGAATATGAGTTGATGTCCATCAATTAGAGAATGGTTGAGTAAGTTATGGTTGGTGAAGTTAATGGAATAGTATTGTTCTATAAAAATGATGATCAACTGATTTTAGAAAGGCCTGGAAAGATTTATACAAAGTGATGCTAAAGTGAAACAAGCAGAACCAGGAATATATTATACACAATAACAGGAATAATGTGCAATAATCAACAATAAAACACTTGATTCTTCTCATTGGTTCATGTAGGGTTATTATTGGTTTTCTGGAGATCTTGAAGCAGCCTTCGTTTTAATAGATTAATCACCACAAGAATAGCCAGGGATAAAGCCCAAATTCTTTATTATCCTCTTCAAAGTCTAGTTTACTTGCCTCAGGCCTGGTTAGCTTTCCTTGGTTTCTATGGGGGAGGCAGGAGGACCACCACTACGGTCTCTGTCTTGAAATCTGTCCTAGAGGGCCTGTGCTCCAGCCTCCAGCCACCACAAAGGTGGGGTATGAAATTAATCTGTCTGGCTGAGTTTCTCACAGCTTATATGCTCTATTATAATTACATTATCATAGGTGTGAATCTTATAGAATAGGTATGAATCTTGTAACTATATTAAGTACTAAGTACATGTACTTAACTAGAGAACTATTAATCACCTTGCCAAACTAGATAACCATTGTTTATCAATTCCACTGAGTTAGCACCTTGCAAGAATCCTTATTTAAAGTACAGAGCTATGGCTCATAACAGGTTCAGTAATCCAAAACAATCCCAATAAACTTTGATTATAAAATGTTATCTGCATACAGAAAAAGAATTGTAGGAACTGAATGTGAATCAAAACATGCTATGTTTATTTCTTTTTCTTTATTTTTTTCTCTCTCCCACGTATTTTTCCTCTTTTGTTCTGATTTTTCTTTCCAAACATTATTCATAAAGAAAAAAAAATCAATGTTTAAGTGATAGAGGGAGGAGTGTAGTAGTGCTGGCTACTGTGTCCTGGTTCAGAAGACTACTAAATCAGCAGTTTTGTTGTGTGATCTTCAACACAACCATATAAGGCAAATTGTGAACTCCTAAATCTGGCCTGACAGGTGAGACTTGGACAGGCCAAACCATCACAATCTTATACAGTGACTATACAGTAATAAAGCTCTATATAATGGAAACTCAGTGAAAGATTCCTGTCTCTGCAAAAGAGATGGAATAATCTCCCATGTGCCTTAGGAACAGAACTCAACTTTTAAAAATTAGCAAAAACCACAGAAACAACTGTGATCCTAGAATCTACTATAGAGACAAGGAAGGTCAGAACAGAAATGCAGAAGATGATTGCAAAGGCAAAATGCCTACAAGTGAAGCCTCAAAGAATGATATAAACTGATTTCAAGCTCAAAAGCCTCTCTTGGAAAAGCTCAAAAATGATCTTAAAAGGCAGAAAGAAGAAAAATGTGGAATATAAATGATAGCTATGCAGTAAGATTATGAAATTGGGGGAGGGGAGAAAATCCAATATCTTCAAAAAAGAAGCACATAAATTGACTATAGAAAACAACTCCTTAAAATAAATTTGGTGAAATGGAAAAATAAATAGCTGTATACATATATAGATATAGATATTGAAGAAAACAAGTTTAAAAAATAGAATTGATGAAATGGGAAAAAAAAAAAAAACAAACACCAATTCCTTAAAAAACAACTGGTGAAATAAAAAAAAATTACTGAATAAAGCAACTCCTTTGAAAGTGCATGGCCAAATGTAAAAGGGGTTAAAAAAAGCTCATCAAAGAAAATCATAAATTAGAATTGGATAAATGGAAGTTAATGATTCAAGAAGGCATCAAGAATCAGTTAGACAAAATTTAAAAATAGAAGAAAATATAAAATACATTATTGGATTAAACAACTGATCTGGGAAAAAAAACTGATTCAGGAGAGATAAACTAGAAATTATTGTACTACCTGAAAGTCATGATCAAAAAATGAGCCTGGACAACAGCTTTCAAGAAATCATGAAAGAAAAATTGCACTGATATCTGAGAAGCAGATAAAAATCATTGAAAAAATCTACCAATCATCTCCTGAAAGAGTTTCCAAAATTCCAGAATTATCAGACGAAGGAAAAATATTCCAAACAATCAGAAAGAAACATTTCACATGTTGAGGAGCAACAATCAATATTACCCATGACCTAGCGGCTTCCACTTTATAGGACTGGAGGTCCTAGAATGTGATAATCAAGAAGGCAAAGAAGCTTGGATTATAATCAACAATCAACTTCTCAGAACAACTGATCCTTAGCTTTCAGGAGAAAAGATGGATAAGTGACATAGGTGATTTTTCAATCATTTCCAATGGAAATACCTGAATTGAATATAAAATTTGATCTTCAAATATAAAACTCAAGAGAAGCACAAAAATAAACAAGAAAGAAAAAATATGTTTTTTAAAGGTGAAAATAATTACATCCCTACATGGGAAGATGATATTTGTAGCTCTTGAGAACTATATTTTTTTCAGGACCATTAGAAAAGGTATACATAGACGGAGGATGTGGGTGTAAGTTGGCTTTAATGTGATGGTATAAAAAATAAAGTAAAAAAAGTAGTAAAAGTATTATACTGGGATAATAAAAAAGGAGAAGTAAAATTACATTAAAAATTACATTACATGAAGAAGCACTGGAGAATTGGGAGTGAAGCCAAAATGGCAGAGTAAAGTCAGGAAGTTGCTCAGGCTTTCACAGTTTCCCTCAAAATTCACATGCAACCAAGTCTCTGAACATTCTGATGGAATGAAACTACTCTCTGGGTATCAATATAGACTGCAAAACTTTAAGAAAGGTCTCGCTTGCTTACTGGGATGAAAAGGGTATTCATCCCAGGTCAGATAGATTCTGGAAAGCCAGCAAGAGGGTCTTAATCACAGCAAATCAGCAACTAAGACCCTCAGTCCTGGCTCAGTAGAGGAGTAAATCAGCACGAGCTTCCAGTCCCAGCTCAGAAATCAGACACAATTTGCCCCTGTGCTCAAAGCCAAGGCTAAGGGCTGCACAGGAAGCTTGGGACAGCACCACCTTCAACCCAGGAGCAGAGCACCATCTTAAAAGTGAAAAAAAGAGGAAATACCAAATGAAAAGGAAAGAAAATGAGCAAAAAGCAGAAAAAAAAATTGAAAGCTACTATAGTGAGAAGGCAGACATAAACACAAACTCAGAGAAGTACAGAATGTCTACAGAAAAAATCTCAAAGAAGGTTATAAATTGGTCTCAAGCCCAAAGAGCCTTCTTGGAAATACTCGTAAAAGATTTTAAAAGGTAAATAAGAGAAATAGTAGAAAAAATGAGAAAATAAATGTGAGGTATGCATGAGAGAGCCAACAGTTTGAGAAAGGAAGAAAATTGTTATAAATATTGAAAAATTAAAGGGACAAGGGAGTCAAGTATGGAGGGCAATGTAAAGTTCAGTTGATGAAATACAGATTTGAGATTGTTAAGGGACCAAAATGAGATGGGATTAGGCGTATTTCAGTGGCAGGACAGGATGAGGATATATATATTTTTTAAGTTTATCATATATAATTAGTATGATAGTCAAGAATCTTTTCAGAAGCAATAAATTTAAAGTTAGTTTGTGATGCAATTTTCCCACAAGCCTTTGTTTTTTGAAAGCTGCTAAGAATACCTTTATTTCTATATCTGTCTTCACTCAAAAAACAAACAAGCAAACAAAGAAACAAAACAAAAAAAAAATTCATTGGCTCGTTTGCCATATTTCTGGAAGGTGGTTACATTTGTAAGAATTATAGCTCTATGGCATTCTGTCTCCTGACACCTAGTATGATTCTGGAGATGCATAGAGGAAAAGAACATGGAAACTAGTTTTCAAAGAAAAAGAGATGATAAGAGAGAAAACATGTGATTTTGAGATGATTGAGGTAGCTGCATATATCATCTGTAAAGTAGGATAACACTTCACAGCTTCATGATGGACAACAAGTTAGCTTCCTATTGTTCTTAGGTGTCATCTCAACCATTTTTAGAGACAACAAGCAGTTTCTATTTGTAATTATGACCATGTTGACATACATTCAGTATAGATAACAAGTGAAGAGAATCTAATAAAATAATTGTAAAGATCTCAAAGTAGAAATTATAACAGAGTGTTGGAAGCCACAATCTTTAAGCTGATTGGCAAAGCCCAGCACTGAGATCAGATGTGCACAGAACTCATGCAGGAACAACATTTCCTTCTATGATTCTCATTAGTGGGCTACTATTTCCTATAGTATTTATAATTGGCTTAATTACAGCACTAAAACATTATCTAAAAAATCTGGTGAAAGGGGAATTTGGGCAAGTTAACTAGAAACAATTCCATATGCATAT
The DNA here is from genome assembly GCF_048593235.1 of Sminthopsis crassicaudata. Lineage (NCBI taxonomy): Eukaryota > Metazoa > Chordata > Mammalia > Dasyuromorphia > Dasyuridae > Sminthopsis > Sminthopsis crassicaudata. Next base: position 213,783,862 of record NC_133618.1, on the reverse strand, counting down.
TTCTATCCTATTAAAACTAATCTCTCACTGAGACAAATGATAAAGGAGGAAACATCATGTAAAGCATTGTCATTATGGGAGAGAATCCAAAGGTCCAAGAAATAATGGTGTTTACTTATTTAGACTCAGAAAAGATAAGTATATCTAAGAACCAAAAGATGGTTCAAGTATAACTAGGACTTACCCTGAATGCTTATGTATATGGTTTCAAGTCAAGAATGAAACAATCCATAGAATTGACAAAGAAGACATAAGTAAACTAACAAAATTCATTGACATTTAACCTTGTATAACATTTACCTTTCATTATTGTCTTCGCATAATGTAATCAACAATTAACACTTTGCCATAAAAAAAAAAAAAAAAAAAAACAAAGCAAAACAAACAAAAAAAAAACTTACTCAAACATTAAATTTCTAATGTAGTAACATATAACAATCAATAAGTCAGACACATGTCTGAAGACTATGTTGACCTAAGGAAAATTATATGATCATGATATAGTATAAAATAAAGCCTGAAGAAGCCTGAGAGAAGTGGGAGCATCACTTCCATCAGCTCCTCACCCAAACTACCCCACAACTACTGTCTTCCTTTGACGCCTATCCTATTCCTCCTGCTTAATCCCCTGGATCCCCTGCAGAGACTGGACCCTTGCAACAAATTCATAATTTTAATGCATTATCTTTTGTGCTAAAATTAATCATATTAATTTTTATTTTATTAGCACCATTATTCCAAGCCTAAGAATTCAGAGACAAATTGCCCAGACTTAGAACAGTTTAGTGAGGGGAGATCCCTTCAAGGTGATATATGAAACTCTTCTCAGCTACCAGTCAGATAGACTGATTCAAATCAATTATAATTGAGTCAGAGACTTCCGGCCAAGATGGCGGCGTGGAGGCAGACAGCTGCTTGAGCTCCGTGTTTTTTCTCAGGACTTACTTCATGACAAGCCTCAGAGTTAATGCTTGACCTGAAAAGAAACCCATAAATAATCACCAACAGAAGACATCCTTGAAATTCAGCATAAAAGGTCTGTGTTTGCTTGGGGGAGGGCTAAACAGACTGGGTGCAGACTAAGGGCAGTCAAGCCAGAGTGAGACAGATAGCTCACACAGCTCAGACCAGAGGGGGGAAGGGTATGATCTCTGGCTTTCTGCAAAAAGACTTTTACCCCAGTGTGGTTATTCCATCTTAGCAGCAAGCCAGGAGCAGCTGAGAGGGTGTAAACACAGGAGGTGAAGAATAAAACCCCAGAAAGCTAGCATCTCTCAGAACCGGGCCACACCCAACCACTCCCTGGAGTGACTCAGCACATTCTCAGAGCCTCAGAGCACAGACTCAGCACAACTATCGCTGTCCTGTTAGTGGCTCACTGCTGCCCTCACCCCTGGTCTGTAGAGGAAGCCCATTAATACCATCCAGTCCCATCCACCCTAAAACAGACCAATTGTTTCTCTTGTAAATTTGTTTTCCTCAATTCCACTCTGACAAAGTGAACAAAAAATTCAAAAGGGCTCTAACCACTGACCACTTCTGTATGGAGAGAGAGCAGACTTCAAATACTGAGGACACTAAAAGCAGATTGTCCCCAGAGGAATCCCCTAAGAGGGATATGATCTGCTCCTCAATACAAAAGAATCTCATAGAGGAAATCAAAAAGGCTCTCAAAAGAAAGTTAGAAAAGAAATGGGAAGCTTGGCAAGAGAGCCTGGAGAAGTCATTCCATGCATTTAAACACAGAGTGGATAAAGAAAACAAATCATTGAGAAACAAAATTAGTGAATTGGAAAAGGTAAACAACTCCAAGGAAAACAGGATTAGTGAGCTGGGAAAACAAAACAAACAAACAAACAAAAAAAAACAGCTCTCTAAAAAATAAAAGGGATAAAATAGAAAAAAATTCCATAGAAGAAAAAAACTGACTTAAAAACACAATTGGACAATTACAAAAAGATATAAAAAAGTGAGTGAAGAAAATACTTCATTGAAAATTAGACTCAAACAAGTAGAAATGAATGAATAAAGAAGAAACCAAGAAGTCATCAAGCAAAACCAGAGAAATGAAACAATTGAAAAGAATGTCAAGTACCTTATTAGAAAGACAACAGACCTGGAAAACAGATCCAGGAGAAACAATTTGAGAATAATCGGACTCCCTCAAAAATGTGAGGAAAAAAGAGCTTGGACACTCTTTTTGAGGAAATTATCAAAGAGAACCGCACAGACGTTTTGGAAACAGAGGGTAAAATAGACATTGAAAAAATTCATCGATCACCTACTGAAAAGGACCCTAAAATCAAAATGCCAAAAAATATAGTGTCCAAGTTCAGGAACCATCAGACAAAGGAAAAAATACTGGAAGCTGTTAGAAAAAAAGCAATTCACATATATAGGAGCCACAATAAGGAAAACCCAGGATCTAGCAGCATCCACATTGAACAAATGAAGGGCCTGGAACATGATATTCTGAAAGGCTAAGGACCTTGGTATGCAGCCAAGAATAACTTACCCAGCAAAAATTAGCATTGTTTTCCAGGGAAGAAGGTGGACATTTAACGAAATAAATGAATTCCATCTATTCTTGATGAAAAAAACCAGACCTACATAAAATGTTTGATCTTCAGATACAGAACTCAAGAGATTTCTAAAAAGGTAAAAAGAAATCTTGAGAATTATACTTCTGCCATAAAAAATATGTAAAGAACATATGTATAATCTGTCCTAGAAACTAGAGGTGGAAAGGAAATTATATCATAAAAAAGTGTAAAGTGGTGGTACTGCATGTCATAAAGAGGCAAAGGTAACCTATTATATCTGAGAGAAATAAAGGAGGGAGATGAACATAGTGTGTATCAATAGATATATTCGATTTATGGTGAAACTTCTTCCACTTCATGGAAAAGTGACAGGGAAGGAGTAAGCTAAGGGGAAGGGAAAACAGAAATTGTGAGGGAAAGGGGTAAAATAAGGGGAAGAACTTTAAGGTGGGGGAGGGATCCTAAAAAGGGAGAGCTGTGAAAAGCAAGTGCTGTTCACAAGTTGAATACTGGGTAGGGGGTTAAGAGGGAAGGAAAGGAGAAAAGCATAAGCAGGGGTTAACAGGATGGCAAGCAATATAGAATTAGTCATTCTAACTATAAATGTGAATGGGGTAATCTCCCTCATAAAGAGGAAGCAGTTAGCAGATTGGATTAAAAGTCAGAATCCTACTATATGTTGTTTACAGGAAACACACCTGACACAGGGTGATACATTCAAACTAAAAGTAAAATGGAGAAACAGAATCTACTATGCTTCAGGCAAAGCCAAAAAAGCAGGGGTAGCCATCCTCATCTAAGATCAAGCAAAAACAAAAAACTGATCTAATTAAAAGAGATAAGGAAGGGCATTACATCCTGCTAAAGGGTAGCATCAATAATGAAGCAGTATCAATATTAAACATATATGAAACAAGTGGTGCAGCATCTAAATACTTAAAAGACAAATTTAGAGAGCTGCAAGAAGAAATAGACAGCAAAACAATAACAGTGGGAGATCTCAACCTTGCACTCTCAGAATTAGATAAATCAAACCACAAAATAAATAAGAAAGAAGTCAAAGAGGTAAATAGAATACCAGAAAAGTTTGATATGATAGATCTTTGGTGAAAGCTAAATGGAGACAGAAAGGAGTATACTTTCTTCTCAGCAGTTCATGGAACCTATACAAAAATTGATCATATACTAGTACATAAAAACCTCAAAATCAAATGCAGTAAGGCAGAAATAGTAAAAGTATCCTTTTCAGTCCACAATGCAATCAAAATTATATTTAATAAAAAGCGAGGGGAAAATAGATCAAAAATAATTGGAAACTAAATAATCTTATACTAAAGAATGATTGGGTAAAAGAGCAAATTGTAGACATAATTAATAACTTCACCCAAGAAAATGACAATAATGAGACATCATACCAATATACATGGGATACAGCCAAAGCAGTATAAGTTTTATATCTCTACAGGCCTACTTGCATGAAATAGAGAAAGAGAGGGCCAACAAATTGGGCTTACAACTAAAATTGCTAGAAAAGGAACAAATTAAAAACCCCCAGACAAACACAAAACTTGAAATTAAAAAAAAAAAAAAAAGTGAGATTAATAAAATTGAAAGAAAAAATCTATTGAATTAATTAATAAAACTAAGAGTTGGTTCTATGAAAAAAACCAACAAAATAGACAAACTCTTAGTAAACCTGATTAAAAAAAAGGATAGATAAAAAGCAAATTGATAGTCTTGAAAATGAAAGGGAGAACTCACCACTAATGAAGAGGAAATTAGAACAATAGTTAGGAGCTACTTTGCTCAACTTTTTGCCAATAAATTCGATAACTTAAATGAAATGGAAGAATATCTTCAAAAACATAGCTTGCCCAGATTAACATAGGAAGAAGTAAGTAGTCTAAATAGTCCCATCTCAGAAAAAGAAATAGAACAAGCGATTAAGCAGCTCCCTAAGAAAAAACCCCCAGGACCAGATAGATTTACATGTGAATGCTACCAAACATTTAAGGAACAACTAACTGCAATGCTATATAAACTATTTGAAAAAAAATAGTGATTTAAGGAGTCCTACTAAATTCCTTTTATGACACATATATGGTACTGATACCTAAACAAGGTAGATAGAAAACCTGGAAAGAAAACTATAGACCAATTTCCTTAATGGATATTGATGCTAAAATCTTAAATAAGATATTAGCAAAAAGAATTCAGAAAATCATCCCCAGGATAATACACTATGACCAAGTGGGATTTATACCAGGAATGCAGGGCTGGTTTAATATTAGGAAAACTATTAGTATAATTCACCATATCAATAATCAAATTAATAAAAACCATATGATCATCTCAATAGATGCATAAAATGCATTTGATAAAATCCAACATCCATTCCTACTAAAAACGCTTGAGAATATAGGAATAAATGGACTATTCCTTAAAATAATAATGAGCATATATTTAAAACCATCAGTATACATCATATGTAATTTCGATAAACTAGAACCTTTCTCTATAAGATTAGGAGTGAAACAAGGTTACCCACTATCGCCATTACAATTCAATATTGTACTAGAAACGCTAGCCTCGTCAATAAGAGCTGAGAAAGAGATTCAAGGAATTAGAGTACGAAATGAGGAAATCAAACTATCACTCTTTGCAGATGACATAATGGTATACTTAGAGAACCCCAAAGACTCTGCTAAAAAGCTATTAAAAATAATTCAGAATTTTAGCAAATTTGCAGGATACAAAATAAATCCACATAAATCCTCAGCATTTTTATACATCAACAACACAATCCAAGAGCAAGAGATGCAAAGAAAAATTCCATTCAAAATAATGGTTGATAGTATAAAATATTTGGGAATATAGCTACCAAAGGAAAGTCAGGAATTATATGAGCAAAATTACAAAACGCAGCAAAAATAAAGTCAGAATTAAATAATTGGAAAGACATTCAGTGCTCTTGGATAAGCCGAGCGAATATAATTAAGATGAAAATACTCCCTAAGCTAATCTATTTATTTAGTGATATACCAATCAGACTCCCAAGAAACTATTTTAATGACCTAGAAAAAATTACCAACAGAATTCATATGGAACAACAAAAGGTCAAGAATTTCAAGGGAAGTAATGAAAAAAATTAAATGAAGGTGCTCTAGCTGTACCTGATCTAGAACTATATTATAAAGCAACAGTCATCAAAACCATTTGGTATTGGCTAAGAAATAGACTAGTTGATCAGTGGCATAGGTTAGGTTCATGGGGCAATATAGAGAATAAAAATAGCAATCTAGTGTTTGACAAACCCAAAGATCCCAACTTTTGGCATAAGAATTCATTATTTGACTAAAACTGCTGGGAAAACTGGAAATTAGTATGGGGGAAACTAGGCATGGACCCATCTTTAACACCACATACTAAGATAAGATCAAAATGGGTCCAAGATTTAGGTATAAAGAATGAAATCATAAATAAATTGGAGGAACATGGGATGGTTTACCTCTCGGACTTGTGGAGGAGGAAGGAGTTTGTGTCCAAGGGACAACTAGAGACAATTATTGATCACAAAATAGAAAATTTTGATTACACCAAATTAAAAAAGTTTCTGCACAAACAAAACTAATGCAAACAAGATTAGAAGGGAAGTAACAAATTGGGAAAATATTTTTACAGTTAAAGGTTCTGATAAAGGCCTCATCTCCAAAATATACAGAGAATTGACTTTAATTTATAAGAAATCAAGCCATTCTGCAATTGATAAATGGTCTAAGGATACAATTTTCAGGTGATGAAATTAACACTATTTCTACTCATATGAAAGAGTGTTCCAAATAACTATTGATCAGAAAAATGCAAATTAAGACAACTCTGAGATATCATTACATACCTGTCAGATTGGCTAAGATGACAGGAACAAATAATGATGAATGCTGAGGGGCTGTGGGAAAACTGGGACACTGATGCATTGTTGGTGTTGTGAAAGAATTCAAACATTCTGGAGAGCAATTTGGAATTATGCCCCAAAAATTATCAAAATGTGCATACCCTTTCACTCAGAAGTGCTACTACTGGGCTTATATACCTAGGAAATACTAAAGAAGGGAAAGCGACCTGTATGTGCCAAAATATTTGTGGCAGCTCTTTTCATAGTGGCTAGAAACTGGAAAATGAATGGATATCCATCAATTGGAGAATGGTTGGGTAAATTATGGTATATAAATGTTATGGAATATTATTGTTCTGTAAGAAATGACCAACAGAGAAGCTTGGAGAAACTTACATGTACTGATGCTGAGTGAAATGAGCAGAACTAGGGGATCATTATACACTTCAACAATGATACTGTATGAGGATGTATTCTGATGGAAGTGGATATCTTCAACATAGGGAAGAGCTAATCCAATTCCAATTGATCAATGATGGACAGAGTCAGCTACATCTAGAAAAGGAACACTGGGAAATGAGTGTAAACTGTGAGCATTGTTTTTTTGTTTGTTTGTTTTGTTTTGTTTTTGTGTTTTGTTTTGTTTTGTTTTGATTTGTTTCTCTTCCCAGATTATTTTTACCTTGTGAATACAATCCTTCCTTTGTAACAGCAACAACAACAACATTCGGTTCTGAATATATATATTGTAACTAGGATATACTATAAGATATTTAATATGTATGGGAATGCCTGCCATCTAGGGGAGGGTGTGAAGGGAAGGAGGGGATAAACTCAGAACAGAATGGAGTACAAGAGATAATGTTGTAAAAAAAATTACATATGCATATGTACTGTCAAAGAAGGTGTTATAATTATAAAAATTAATAAAAAAGAACAAAATTGAGTCAAGAGATGGTAAAAAAAACAAAAAAAATGCAATCTGGAATCTATGCAAATGGTTCTATAACCTCTGTCAAGCCAGGAGCATTCGTAATAATGATGTCAAGTTGTTAATAAACTTTCTCAAATTTATAGCTTAAGACAGTTGCTGGACGTACTAACAAGGTAAATGAAATAACAACTTTCTTCACTAGAAATTTGTATTATTGCCAAAATTACAGTATTAAAAAGAGAAAGAGGGAAGGGAATAGAATACAAAGGAAGGGGGAACACACAACAGAAACAGAGACAAAGACAGAGACCGAAAAAGTGATAATAGGGATAAGTGAATAAACTTGTTTTCATAAATGCTATACATCTCAAGTGAAATATAAGCTCCTTCAGGCCAGACTGGTTTGCTTTATGCTTTATTTTATCTGTAACCACAACCCACCACAGTAGTCTACATATACTATCCACTTAAAAAAAACAAAACAAAACAAAAAAAAAAAACTGTTAAACTGAGATAAGAAATTACTTGTTGCTTAAAATAATATTTCAGAGCTTAAAATATATTTTGAAAATATTTAAAAATTCCTGCCCTTGTGCCCTTTGACAATTCCTTTGCACAAAATACAAGCAACACATAAGGATACTAGTACACTCGACTAGGAAATTCTTAATTTGACTTAAGTAAGGCTGCAGCTTAGGTCATTTAGGGACAGAAGGATTGGTGACATTCAATTGCTGTCAAATAACTGAACTCACAAAAGAGAAAAATATAGTGAGTATATAATGAACTGCTTTGGCTTTTATTCTCACACTGTAAAGCCACTTTTCAGTCCACCAGGAGTTCAAACCACAGGAAGCCTTTCACAACTCTCAACACAAAGCCTGTATATGCCTTGCTCTTTGTTTCAAGCATTGGAAGTCTGAGACAAGTACAAAGTGACAAAAACTCACTGCCATGACATGAATTTGAAATCAAATCAAGTGCCTCTGAGTCAGGTGTTCAATCCTGTATACTTCTGTTCCATAAAGGTCACCTATTTGCTCCCAGGCTTCTTTTGGATAAAGAACACTTTGGGGGGGTCAGGATTCCATAATGAAGATCTGATAATCTTCTGGTTGGGGTAAGAGAGATCAGTAACCCCTCATTTTGTGCAGGGGAAGGAGAAAAGAAGGGTCTTACAACTGTCATTTCTAACTGTTCTTCACTCTCAAAAACAACAATGATGTTGGGAAAATGATGCCATAACATGCAATTGAGTTGGATTCAGGTTTCCTTTATAAAACCTTCCTAATCTATACCAAGTACAATGCAGAGACATTCTATCCCTACTGGGATTGAGAATGGATGTTTCACTCCTATTTCAATAAATGAACCTTATTCTTTAAGATGGCCTAAAGTAGAGTAATGAAAACATAATGAAAGGTCAGCCTGTATAAAAATGATTCCTCATTATCTCCTACTTCTCATGATCCACAGGTTTAAAGTGTCATTAAATATTTAAAAATTATGTATACTTAAGATATTAGTCATTAAAACTAATTAATATATGTTTATATAATTAAATGACTTGTCATGTAGAAATGAATAAATCCCTGAGGTAATGGGAAAAAGCAAATGCCAATTGTAATTGAGGAAATGAGTTGGAAAAGAAAGCTTTTAGAAGGTATATCTTGGCCTTTTGGCTGGGTTTTCCCAAGACACTGAGTGTATCTTGAACTGGGATTATATATGCATGCATTTAAACATGTGCATATTTATGCATTTTATTTACATGTCTATAAATGTTTTAATAATACACCTATATACAAACATATATTTATAAGTAGATCAATAGACATTTAATTAAAGCCTCATTCATTTGAAGCAGAAAGAGAAATTACAAATTATCTGTTCTTACCTCTTCATTTTATAGGCAATGGAAGAAAATCAAGATAAGTTAAATGTGTTGATTATAGTGACATGATATTATAGTAAAGTTTAGAATTCAAATCCTCCTGATTAACCCCATTATTAATCTTTCCAATGTACTTTCAATTCATCTTTTCATTTCACAAAAATTGAGTTAGGGACTAGTATGTACAAGGACTTGGAACATACATTTACCTTCTAGAAAACATAAAAATAATTAGCCTTGACCTGCTTATTCATTTTGCAAAGGGTTAGTCCTGTACATATTGACTAACAAGACTGGATTTACCACTTGAAAATAGAGATTCATTTCCAATGTATTACAGATGTATTTATTGATTATAAGGTTTAGACTTTGACAAAGGCGTGCCATGGTAGACTTGGTGATTTATTCAAAGATATTAAGAAATATAACAATAAGCAAGTTTTAATAAAAATGTAAATAAATAATGTAATAAAAAAAGAAAAAGGGAAAGTCACACTCATGAATAATGAGAATTGATGGTTGAATACCCATCAGTTAAAAGACCACATTTTAGAATAAGAAACAATTGCTGTGGGATGTTAGTAGCTGCTATGATACATGTGATGCAAAAATGAGAAGAAAGATAAAATAGGAAATGTTAAACCTGAAGTAAAAGCTGGAGGAAGAAATTAGAAGTGAACTGAGTTGAATGAAATGAAACTTCAAGAGAAGTAGTCAAAACCTGAAGGAAGACTCTATATAAGAGACAGAGAGGTGATTGTATGGTATAATGGAAAGAGTGATGACTTTGCATTCAAATTCCAGCTTGGGTAATTCAACAAAATTTTTTTTATTCTATTTTTTATTTGCAAAAAAGCAGCTTGTTCTAGAAGGTCATAACAACAGCTTTCAACTTAAAATTTTATGATTCCTATATCTGGGATCAAGAAACATCCAGAAATTGGTCATTCAAAATCTAGTCAAGTTATCATGTGAAGTTTTTTTTTTATTTTTTTTTTTTTTTTATTTTTTTTTTTATTTTCCGTGTCTGGAAAAGAATGACCACACTAGAAAACAAACACTGAAAATCACTAAATATTTCCTTATTCATTGAAAACTTGTTTAGTTTTCCATAGACCAGAGTTCTAAATGTCAACTGAAAACTTTATGCTATTCAGAATATTCGATTATATATCTGGTCTGTTACCATTTGTAACTATTATAGAGGGAGTTCAGGGGAAGGCAAAATAATAAAAAATATTTGTTCAGATTTATTTTATTTATTTTGAAGTACTAGGCTTTCTGTTCCCTCAAAATTGTCTTTTGGGCCAATTCTCCCAATTCGTGTTTCATTTACTTTCTTTTTTTCTTACTTTTTTTGCTAGGGACACAGCTAGTTTCTGAGACCATATTTGAACTCAGGTCCTCCTGACTTCAGGGCTGGTGTTCTATATACTGTGTCACCTAGATGCTCCTCATATACTTTTCTTATAATAACTTTTTAATTTTTCCAAATACATGCAAATGTAGTTTTCAACATTTACTTTTGCAAAACCTTGTGTTCAAAATTTTTCTTCCTCCCTTTCCCACCCACATAGACAGTAAACAATTTAATATAGATTAAACCTATGAAATTCTATTAAACATATTTCCGTATCTGTCATTCTGCACAAGAAAAATCAGATCAAAAGTGGAAACAAAAGAAAAAAAAAACAAGCAAACAACAACAACAACAACAACAACAACAACAACAACAACAACAAGCTGGAAATACTATGCTTTTATCCACCTTTAGTCTCCATAGTTTTCTTTATGGATACAAGTCTATTGGAATTATCACCTCAAATCTGTCACACTTGATCATCATATAATCTTGTTGCTGTGTCCAATGTTCTCTTGATCCTTCTCACTTCACTCAGAATCAGTCCATATAAGTCTTTCCAGGCTTTTCTGAAATCAGCCTAATCATTATTTCTTATAAAACGATAATATTCCATTACATTTATATCCCACAACTCATTCAGCTATTCCTCAACTGATGGGGATACGCTCGATTTCCAGTATTTTACCAATACAGAAAGAGCTGCTACAAACATTTTTGCACATGTGGATCTTTTTCTCCTGTTTATGATCTTGTTGGGAAACAGAGCTACAAGAAACATTGTTGTACCAAAGTATATGCACAATTTGATAGCTTTTTGAACATAGTTCCAAATTTCTCTCCAGAATGGTTGGATTAGTTCACAACTCCAACAACAGTGTATCAGTGTCCCATTTTCCCCACAACCCCTCCAACATTTATCATCTTTTCTTGTCAGCCAATCCCCAAGTTGTGAGGTAGTGTCCCAGAGTTGCCTTAATTTGCATTTTTCTAATCAACAGTGATTGAGAGCATTTTTTCATGACCATAGATGGTTTTAACTTCTTCATCTGAAAATTGTCTGTTTATAGTCATTGACTATTTATGTATTGGTGAATGGCTTATATTGTTATCAATTTGAGTCAGTTCTCTATAAATTTTAGAAATGAGACTTTTAGCAGAAATACTGGATATAAATTCTCTTTCACACTCTGAGTTTTCTGCTTCCTTTCTAATCTTGGCTGCATTTTTTTTTCTTTTTTTTATTCAAAAAAATGTATGATTTTGACAAGAAATCATTTTTAACTCTGAGAGTTTCTGATTTTATAAAGTATTTCTGAGGACTAAATTCATTAATCTGAAATTCCCAATTAAAAATACAAGACTTCTTGATAATATTATATATTGGAGATATGCCAGTGACCTAAATTAAGGTAACAAATGGTATCTTTTAACATATGACATCATCAAGAATTATTTGAACATCTGAACCAAGTTTTAAGATTTTCTATAAATGATTTAAGCATATTAAAGTGATAGCATGAGAGCTAGAATAAGATCTGACACCGAGTTAGTGGCTCAATAAAGAGCAAAATCATCCTTATTTTCATTATTTCTCATATTCAATTTCTTGAATTAATTTATTGTGGATAAAACGCATTAGTTTTATAACTACATCCTCCTCCACAGTAAAAGTGAAATAATTATGGAGAAATAAAGCATGAAAATGGCAACATTGTCAACTGGATTGGTTTGAAGATGTATGAGTACATCATCATCAACCATTTGATAACATCTGTCTAAAGGGCACCAGCCTTTATACTCTAGATAAATCCTATAGAAAATTAATGCTGAATGATCCTTATATAAAGTATTCTTAAGTGGTTACTAAATGATCATTAAAACATTAAAACTAAAAAAAAATAGTAGTGAGTGTCATGGAGATATTAGGACAGTTAGGCTTAGTTTGGAGAAATATGTCTAAAATGGAAATTGTGGGAGTTGGCATATAGACCAAAAAGAAATTTACCAGATCTTAAGGAGCTTACTATTGTACTATAAATGGATCAATTAAAAGATGAGTATATTTATCTAGGGAAGGGAAAACTTTAGAAGTAGAAATAATGGTAAGAAATGGTTAAAATCTCACAAACATTTTAAAAGTTTTCACAAAAAAGAACTATTAAACTTGGTACAATTGGCCCATAAGAATTATTAGATTAATGGGATTTTGTGAGAACTAAATTTATTAATATTAAACTCCCAATTGAAAAGTATATGGTTTTCTGACTGTGTTATATACTAGAGGCATGCAGCTATCCAAAATTAAAGTAAGAAATAGTATAGCTGTCATATATATATATATATATATATATAATTTGGAAATAATTTTTGGTTCATATAGTCAAAATTTAAAAATTAAACAGACCCCCACAAAAATAGAATTCATAGTCATGAAGTGAAATTAATTCTCCAGCAATTGATATTATTAAGTAAAGGCTAGATTAACAATGTATAATCAATGCTCTAGATAAATAGTCATAATATGAGATCTGCAAGTTTATTTTAAAAATATTTTGATAACTGAGTTTCAATAAAATTTATTTCCTCTGCAATGAGTATATAATTTGTAAATTTTAACTCCTTCTGAGTAGGGGTTCACAGTTAAGTTTCACAAAACTAACAAATTACTTCATGACATACAAAAAGTTTAAACATAAGTTTAAACATTCTTATTATGTTAGTATTCTTACATCAATTATAAGACTGGATAATAAAACACACATATGTATCAATACACACTCACATACACACCCTTAAGATTTTTTATGTATGACTCAATTAATTTAAATTCAAAAATGCATGGTCAAAAACTTGTGACCTTAGAGAAGCTGTTGCTATGCAGAATAATTTGACTCATTTGACTTTCAGATCAATATATTGGGGTGTAGTTCAGAATCAATGAATTGGCTGATAAAGGAGGGAAACAGAGTCCATGTGAACATGAATAGAATAAGATGTTAAATAGTCTAATAATTGAATTTACTCTATTGATGCCATTGATTTTGTAATAACTCCAGTATTTTGACATAAAAGGCAGAAAACATGCTGTATTTTAGGAACTCAATGCATTGATCTCAATTGTTTATTTAAAAATAAATAAATAAATAAAAAATAAAATAGTAAAAATAATAAAATAGTAATTCTACAATGTTTTTGTAACTCCATTCATCTATTTCATTAAACTAAAATGTTGACTGGCTACAAAGTGGCATCAGGGAAGGCTTTAAGTATAATTGAAAGAATAATGAACTTAATGTTTTGTAACCTAGAAATAGTTCCTACAATCTTGAGCAACTGCTGTAAATCTTTTATACTCTAGTTTTATCATCTGAAAAACAAAATGGCTGGACAAGATGATGCCTAAGGTACTTTACAACAAGGGATATAATAGTAAATGTTTAACAATCTAGCATTTTGTAGGAAAAGTAAAATCTGCATGAAAAACTTTTGGGTTAAATCTCCATAAGCAATGTTATCTCTATTACTTTCTTAAATAATACAGACAAATTAATAAGACAATAAATCAATCTCTAATTTGTATTATTTGTGATTTTTTGAGTGTTAATGCTCACATTATAAACTTAACAGTCAATTCTCTGAACCCAGAGCTCTCTAGCTCTAGAACACTACTGCTTACATTTAAGATTATATGAGCAGTTCATCATATAACGTCACTGAGTCTCATTTTAATAATTAGTAAAATGAATCAATAATATTTTCTTTAGCTCCCCCACAAAGTCCTCATGTGAAATATGATAATGAACATAAAATATCATAACCATTGAGGCTGACATAAAATATGAGTAATGACCCCATCACTCTATATCAGGAGAGAGAAATTCTGTTACCAAAACATATTTCATAACAGAGATCAATTCACTGTAGGAGAAAATAATGAGAAGTTCATTGAAGTGAAAGCTAGTACTTAAACTTTTGTAAACATATCTGTCTTGTTATATTGCTATTAATCAAAATAATTTTAAAAAAGCATAATTGTATTCACCTAGCTTGAAAAACCTTATGTACTTGTTTATCTCCAGTATTTTTTTTTTGTCAACAGGCAATAATAGAGTAGGTATGTAAATAAAAAGAAAAATCTACTAAAAGTTTTGCAAAATGAAAGTCAAAATTATATCTTTGATATTGTACAACAAAAATTAATTACCACTAATAATATAATTTATATTTTTGTTTGTTTTTTTTCCTTTAATAAAGGCCCCACCTCTCTATCAGGTTGTACTATGTTCTGCTATAGAATAGAAGAGCTTCCCCAAGTCAAAGTAGACCTTTTCCTTTTTCCAAAGTTAACAAAACTTTTTAAACTTGAAAACTGATGATTATCTAGAATTAGCATAGCTAGAAAATTACTTATTACTTTGAAATCAAAGAGATGGGGCCTTGCTTACATGAGATTGTTATATCTGAGAATGCATCTCATTTGTTTTAAGCTAACACTCAACTTTTCTTTGAAAATCATATTTTTTCAAATGTTTGGATACCAATATAGGTCACAGAAACCTAAATAAAATGAAGATAAAGTTACTATTAAGATGCTAGAGGTTAAGAACTAACTGATTATGATTTTGATATTATTTTATTTTATATGATCATGTTTTATATTTAAGTATGACATAGTTACATCTCTAGCAGAATATATAATCACTAGATAGCAATACTAGCCACTAACATGATCCTATTCAAAAAGAAATACTAGAAATCATGGAACTTCATCCTGTTGCTTATGGTGTTCCACTCCTCACAGATGGACATGGGGGGAATCTAGGTTGGTGTCCAGCTTTCTGTGGTTTTCAGAGAATATACAATCTCCTATACTCCATCTCTACATGTTTCAGTGGACTTGGCTGGCACAGTATCTATATAATAGATTAATGAATAATCATATCTTATGAAGTCTGGATTAGCTCCCTGGAGGCCTCAGAAGCAGCCTGAGTCAGGATAAGCAAAAGTCCTTCGTCTTTAGGGGGAGAAGTGAAGGGGATTGACAAAACCATCACATGCTCTCCACTGACCTCCCTTCTTCTCATCTTCCTTCAAAGTGACTCTGGCTTGTCTTACTCCACCCCTTAATCCCTCATAGGATTATCTGTATACACCAAAATAACTAGCCAGCACAGAATAGTGAGAAGAGCCATGTTTTCCAAGCATTAGTATTGTCCAATTGGTAATTACCTTAAGTGTTCATTGTCTGATTCCAGTGTACCTGTTCAGAGTTTCAGCCCTTTACAATATCTCTTCTGTGAAATTATTATATCTCACAGAGTCCTAGTTCATGACCATGTCATAATGGAATTGCTTATCCACAATAATCCATAAAACAGATTTGACCAAATAGACTATTTTGCTCTTAGCATCAAGCTAATAAAGGAAATAAACAATATATGATAAAGTGTCTTGAATTTTTTACATAGTTTCTCCCAGTTTCTAAACAATACATTTGTTTCTCTGAACTCAGAAGTTCTGGAAAATGTTCATTTCAGTTTGCTTAGCCCCCATGTTGATGAAGATATAGAAATGTGGACAATATGATACCTTTCAGTTCATGTATTCTCTATGGTTGTGCAATAAGTGAAGATTCAGAACTTATGAATATGATTATGATACTTCTTACACCTCTTGTTGCTTTCACCCTTGTTGGTATGGACACT
This sequence comes from Sminthopsis crassicaudata, assembly GCF_048593235.1. Taxonomy (NCBI): domain Eukaryota; kingdom Metazoa; phylum Chordata; class Mammalia; order Dasyuromorphia; family Dasyuridae; genus Sminthopsis; species Sminthopsis crassicaudata. The sequence goes on along the minus strand of NC_133618.1, from coordinate 213,767,531 downwards.
TATGCATAGTAGTGGCCTCAGAAAAATTGTCATTTATGAAGTGCCATTTATTTATTTATTTTTTTATTTATTATTATATATATATATATATATATATATATATATATATATATATATATATATATATATATATATATATATATATATATATATTTTATAATATTATCCCTTGTATTCATTTTTCCAAATTACCCCCCCTCCCTCTATTCCCTCCCCCTGACGACAGGCAATACCATACATTTTACATGTGTTACAATATAGTCTAGGTACAATACATGTGTGCGAATATCATTTTCTTGTTGCACAATAAACATTAGAATCCGAAGGTACATGCAACCTGGGCAGACAGATATTAGTGCTAACAATTTTCGTTCCCCTCCCAGTGTTTCTTCTCTGGGTGTAGCTACCTCTGTCCATCATTGATCAACTGGAAGTGAGTTGGATCTTCTTTATGTTGAAGATTTCCACTTCCATCAGAATACATCCTCATACAGTATTGTTGTTGAAGTGTACAGTGATCTTCTGGTTCTGCTCATTTCACTCAGCATCAGTTGATTTAAGTCTCTCCAGGCCTCTCTATATTCCTCCTGCTGGTCATTTCTTACCGAGCAATAATATTCCATAACCTTCATATACCACAATTTACCCAACCATTCTCCAACTGATGGACATCCATTCATCTTCCAGTTTCTAGCTACAACAAAAAGAGCTGCCACAAACATTTTGGCACATATATGTCTCTTTCCGCTCTTTAGTATTTCTTTGGGATATAATCCCAGTAGTAGCGCTGCTGGGTCAAAGGGTATGCACAGTTTGATAACTTTTTGGGCATAATTCCAGATTGCTCTCCAGAATGGCTGGATTCTTTCACAACTCCACCAGCAATGTATTAGTGTCCCAATTTCCCCACATCCCCTCCAACATTTGTCATTATTTGTTCCTGTCATCTTAGCCAATCTGACAGGTGTGTAGTGGTATCTCAGAGTGGTCTTAATTTGCATTTCTCTGATCAGTAGTGATTTGGAACACTCTTTCATGTGAGTGGATATAGTTTCAATTTCTTCCTCTGAGAATTGTCTGTTCATATCCTTTGACCATTTATCAATTGGAGAATGGTTCGGTTTCTTATAAATTATGGTCAGTTCTCTATATATTTTGGAAATGAGACCTTTGTCAGAACCTTTGTTTTTAAAAATATTTTCCCAATTTGTTACTTCCCTTCTAATCTTGTTTGCATTAGTATTATTTGTACAGAAACTTTTTAGTTTGATGTAATCAAAATCTTCTATTTTGTGATCAATAATGATCTCTAGTTCTCCTCTGGTCATAAATTCCTTCATCCTCCACAGGTCTGAGAGGTAGATTATCCTCTGTTCCTCTAATCTATTTATTATCTCCCTCTTTATGCCTAAATCATGGACCCATTTTGATCTTATCTTGGTATATGGTGTTAAGTGTGGATCCATATCTAATTTCTGCCATACTAATTTCCAGTTTTCCCAACAGTTTTGTCCGAATAATGAATTTTTATCCCTAATGTTGGAATCTTTGGGTTTGTCAAAGATTAGATTGCTATAGATGTACCCTTTTTTGTCCTTTGTATCTAATCTGTTCCACTGATCTACCGGTCTATTTCGTAGCCAATACCAAATGGTTTTGGTGACTGCTGCTATATAATATAGCTTTAGATAAGGTACACTTAGACCACCTTCCTCTGAGTTTTTTTTCATTAGTTCCCTTGCAATTCTTGACCTTTTATTCTTCCATATGAATTTTGTTGTTATTTTTTCTAGGTCATTAAAATAGTTTCTTGCGAGTCTGATTGGTATAGCACTAAATAAATAGATTAGTTTGGGGAGTATTGTCATCTTTATTATATTCGCTCGGCCTATCCAAGAGCACTGAATGTCTTTCCAATTATTTAAATCTGATTTTATTTTTGTGGCAAGTGTTTTGTAATTTTTCTCATATAATTCCTGACTTTTCTTTGGTAGATGGATTCCCAAATATTTTATACTCTCAACATTTGTTTGGAATGGAATTTCTCTTTGTATCTCTTGCTGTTGCATTTTGTTAGTGATATATAAAAATGCCGAGGATTTATGTGGATTTATTTTGTATCCTGCCACTTTGCTGAAATTTTGAATTATTTCTAGTAGCTTTTTAGCAGAGTCTTTGGGGTTCTCTAAGTATACCATCATGTCATCTGCAAAAAGTGATAGTTTAATTTCCTCATTTCCTATTTTAATTCCTTGAATCTCTTTCTTGGCTCTTATTGCCGAGGCTAGCATTTCTAGTACTATATTGAATAGTAATGGTGATAGTGGGCAACCTTGTTTCACTCCTGATCTTACTGGGAAAGGTTGCAGTTTATTTCTATTGCATATTATGCTTACTGACGGTCTTAAATATATACTCCTGATTATTCTAAGGAATAATCCATTTATTCCTATACTCTCAAGAGTTTTTAGTAGGAATGGATGTTGGATTTTGTCAAATGCTTTTTCTGCATCTATTGAGATGATCATATGGTTCTTATTAATTTGATTATTAATATGGTCAATTATATTAATAGTTTTCCTAATATTAAACCAGCCCTGCATTCCTGGAATAAATCCTACTTGATCATAGTGTATTATCTTGGAGATGATTTTCTGAAGTCTTTTTGCTAATATCTTATTTAAGATTTTAGCATCAATATTCATTAAGGAGATTGGTCTATAATTTTCTTTCTCAGTTTTCGATCTACCAGGTTTAGGTATCAGTACCATGTCTGTGTCATAAAAGGAGTTTGGTAGGACTCCTTATGAAGTGCCATTTATGAATCTTTTACATAAAAGAATAGAATCACATAATTTTAAAACTAGAAAGGACCAAATCAACCATGATGTATTTCCTTCATCATGAAAGGAATTCCTAGTGTAACATTCACTTTACAAACAATCTTAATATAACACCTCAATTTTTTTTCTTTTTTTTTCTTTTTTTTTCTTTTTTTTTTTTTTAACACCTCAATTTTCAAACAAATGATCAGAGCAAGACATTCTTCAAGTTCAGGTCAACTTAGAAAATAGCAGTGTTAAAAAGCCTGAAATGAAACAGTTTTCCTTACCCTCCGCTTATATACTGGCAACAAAACCCAATATTAACATACAATTCAAATTAAAAGTAGGTTGGAAAAAATGATCAAACAAACAAAAGAATTACCTGACCATAAAAAGTTACTATTAAGATAGAGAAGGTCAAGAGACAACCTTAAAGAGATGGGAAGTCAAAGCAATTACAATCAAAATCTCTACACAGAGAAAAAGTGAATTCTTCATAAGATGAACAAGAATTGCTGAAATAACTTTATTTTTTTTTCAAAATTAAATAGGAGTAGTAGAGGAAAATTATGTAAAGAAATGAAAATACAAAAAGAAAATTGTGAAAAGAAAATTAACAGATTGGTCAAATATCTTGAAGAAAATAACACCTTAAAAACAGAAGTGAAAAAATGTCTGAAGAGATATAAACATTCCCTGAATAAAATTTTTTTCTAAAAATTAGTGGAAACTAATTGTTTCAAGCAAGATCAATAAATAAAATGAATTCAAAAGAATAAAAAAATAGGGGAGGCAGAGCCAACATTGAAGACAGCAGACACAACTTTCTATTACCTCCTCTGACCTTCTCTGGAACCAACAGTAGATTAAGGCTCTAAACTGGTTTTGGAGTCAAAAATCCACAAATATTTAACAGATTTCCAGAAGAAGATACCGTGAAGGAACTTCAGAACAGATCTGTTTCAAATGGGTAAAGGGACAGTCTGCCTAGCCCAGACCACAGCACAGGGAAATTAGAGCATGGAGTCAAAGCTTTGCAGTTCCCATTCACCTGGGAATCTTCTGTGAGTCTCTTAGGCTACTCTGACCTTTTTGCAAGCAGATGGTTTGGCAGATTTGCTAAAAAGGCAAATTATAAACCACTGAGCCCCATAAGAACACCAGGCCTATCCCTGATTACACAGCACTGGAAATCAATCAGCAAAACTGCCCCAGAGCAAATTAAAGCAGCTGTCAATCATTTGCATTTAAAAGACCTCATGCCTTAAAAAATGAATTAAAAAAAAAAAAAACTCTCACCATAGAGAGCTTTTATGGAGAGAGAGAAGAACAGGCCTCAAATCCTGACGTTCCTAAAGGCAAAGCAACACCAGATGAAGCCCCCAAAAGAGATATCAATGTTGGTCCCCATTTCACAAGGCTTTCTTTGAAAGAAAGCTTTCTTAAAAGAGAATGAGAAAAAAAATGGGGAAATTAAATTAGAATATTGCAAGAAGGGATGAAAAAGCACATAATGCCCTACAAAAAAGATGTGAAAAAGATAACAATTCACTGAAAAACAAAATTTGTGAAATGGAAAAAATGCAAAGAAAAAAAATCCAACTAGAAAACTTCTAAAGGAGCTTAAAAAAAAGGTAACTGAAAAAAAATACACTAAAAATTAACATTAAACTAAGGGAAGTGAATGACTCAATAAGAATCCAAGAATCAGTCAAAAAGAATGAAAAAAATATAAGAAAATATGAAATACCTCCTAGAAAAAATAACTTGAACTGGAGAATAGATCTAGGAGAGATAGTCTGAGGATTATTGGGCTACCTGAAAGCTATGATAAAAAAAAAGAAAAAAAAAAAAAGAACCTAGACATTATCTTACAGGAAATCATAAAAGAAAACTGCCCTATCTTTAGAATCAGAAGTAAAATATAGACATAAAAAGAATTCACTAATCGCCTGCTGAAAGAGACCCCAGAATTAAAATCATCAAAGAATATCATGGCTAAATTTCAGAACTATTGCACTAAGGAAAAGATAATGCAAGCAGCCAGAAAAATAAATAAAAAAATAATAAATAAATAAATAAATAAATAAATAAATAAACAAACAAACAAATAAACAAACAAATAAATAAATAAGTAAGTAAGTAAGTAAATAAATAAATAAATAAAAAAATAGATACCAAGGAGTCACAATTAGGATTACCCAGTACCTAATGGCTTTTACCTTAAAGGATCAAAGGTCCTGGAATCTGATATTCTTAAAGGCAAAGGAACTTGGATTACAACCAAGAATTAGCTATCCAGCTAAAATGAGCATTATATTTCAGAGAAGAAGATGGATATTCAATGATATAAGTGGATTTCCCCTATTTCTAATGAAAATACCAGACCTGAATTAAAAATTTGATCTCTAAACATAGAACATAAAATGGTAAAAAGGAAAGAACTCTTGAGAACTACATTTCTGTTATGGGTATACTTAAAGAATGCGGATATACTTTGATTTTATTATTTATTATATATTATTATATAATATATTTATTTATTATGATTAAATGATGATTATTTATTATGATAATATGAAAAAGAAACTAGAGGTGGAAAGGTGGAATACTGGAAAAATTAGAAAAAGGAGATAAAATAAGGGAAATTACATCTCAGGAACAGGCAAATGAAACCTATTATAATTGAGGGAAAGAATGCTCACACAACAAGCATTGTGTGAATCTTATTCTCATTACATTTGACTCTGAGGGAATAACAGAAATAACTGGTTTCACCTTATAGTAACATGGGAGGGAAAAGGGGAAAAGAAAGGGAAAGACCAATAGAAGGGGAAAGAAAAGTATTAGGGGAAAGATTTTAAAAAGGGGGCTCTAAACAGGAAGGATGGTTTAAGATTGGTGGCCATCAAAAACAAAATGCTGGAGAGGATAGGAGGAGGAAAGGAAAAAGAAAAGCATAACTCAGGGTAAATAAGATGGCAGAAACCACAGAATTATTTGTTTATTTATTTATTTTTAACTGGAATGTGAACTAGATAAACTCTCCCATAAAATGTAAGCAAATAAAAGACTGGATTAAAAGTCAAAATCCTACAGTATGTTGTTTACAAAAAATATACTTAAAGCATAGTGATACATACAGAGTGAAGGTATAGGACTAGAGCATAATTTATTATGCTTCAGGTAAAGTAAAAAAAAAAAAAAAAAGCGGGGGTGGCAATACTGATTTCAGATCAAGTAAAAGTAGAGATAGATGTAATTAAAAGAGATAAGGAAGGAAACTACATTTTACTAAAGGAATTTACAGATAATGAAGCAATATCTATACTAAACATATTTGCACTAAGTGCTACAGCATACAAACTCCTAGAGGAGAAGAAAGATAATAGAGATCAAAACTATACAGAAACGGGATTTCAACCTTGATCTCTCAGAGTAAAATAGAGAAATAAAAGATCATTGAACTGGGCTTACAACTAAAAAAGTTAGAAAAAGAATGAATTAAAATGATCAATTAAATATCAAATTTGAAATTCTGAAAATAAAAGAGATTATTAAAACTAAACATAAGAAAAGTATTGGATTAATAAATAAAACTAAGAATTGGTTTTATGATAAACCAACAAAACAGATAAACTTTTAGTTAATTTGATTAAAAAAAGGAAAGAAGAAAATCAACTTTTTAGTCTCAAAAATGAAAAATGATAACTCTCCACAATGAAGAAAAAATTAGAGCAATAATTAGGAGTTATTTTGTCTAATTATATATCAATAAATTTGGTAAACAAAAAAAATGGAGGAATATCTACAAAAATACAGATTGTCAAGGTTAACAGAAGAGGACATAAATTATTTAAATACTCTAATTTTAGAAAAAAAAAATAGAACAAGCTATTAATCAACTCCCCAAGAAAAAATCTCCAGGACCAAATGGGTTTACATGTGAATTTTACCAAATATTCAAAGAACAATTAATTACAATAACATATGAAGTATTTGAAACAATAGGGAAAGAAGGAGTTGTACCAAATTCATTTTATGACGCAAATATGATGGTAATAGCTAAACCAGGTAGGGTTAAAACAGAGAAAGAGAATTATAGAGCAATTCCTCTAATGAGTATTAATACAAAAATCTTTTTTTTAATAATTTTTATTATATATTTTTTATAATATTATCCCTTGTATTCATTTTTCCAAATTATCTCCCCCTCCCTCTACTCCCTCCCCCCAATGACAGGCAATCCCATACATTTTACTTGTGTTACAATATAACCTAGATACAATACATGTGTGTAAATACCATTTTCTTGTTGCACAATAAGCATTAGATTCCGAAGGTACATGTAACCTGGGCAGACAGATATTAGTGCTAACAATTTACATTCACTTCCCAGTGTTTCTTCTCTGGGTGTGGCTACCTCTGTCCATCATTGATCAACTGGAAGTGAGTTGGCTCTTCTTTATGTTGAAGATTTCCACTTCCATCATAATACATGCTCATACAGTGTTGTTGTTGAAGTGTACAGTGATCTTCTGGTTCTGCTCATTTCACTCAGCATCAGTTGATGTAAGTCTCTCCAAGCCTCTCTGTATTCCTCCTGCTGGTCATTTCTTACAGAGCAATAATATTCCATAACCTTCATATACCATTATTTACCCAACCATTCTCCAACTGATGAACATCCATTCATCTTCCAGTTTCTAGCTACAACAAAAAGAGCTGCCACAAACATTTTGGCACATATATGTCTCTTTCCGCTCTTTAGTATTTCTTTGGGATATAAGCCCAGTAGTAGCGCTGCTGGGTCAAAGGGTATGCACAGTTTGATAACTTTTTGGGCATAGTTCCAAATTGCTCTCCAGAATGGCTGGATTCTTTCACAACTCCACCAGCAATGTATTAGTGTCCCAGTTTTCCCACATCCTCTCCAACATTCATCATTATTGGTTCCTGTCATTGTAGCCAATCTGACAGGTGTGTAGTGGTATCTCAGAGTTGTCTTAATTTGCATTTCTCTGATCAGTAGTGATTTGGAACACTCTTTCATGTGAGTGGATATAGTTTCAATTTCTTCATCTGAGAATTGTCTGTTCATATCCTTTGACCATTTATCAATTAGAGAATGGTTCGGTTTTTTATAAATTAGGGTCAGTTCTCTATATATTTTGGAAATGAGACCTTTGTCAGAACCTTTGCTTTTAAAAATATTTTCCCAATTTGTTACTTCCCTTCTAATCTTGTTTGAATTAGTATTATTTGTACAGAAACTTTTTAGTTTGATGTAATCAAAATCTTCTATTTTGTGATCAATAATGATCTCTAGTTCTCCTCTGGTCATAAATTCCTTCCTCCTCCACAGGTCTGAGAGGTAGACTATCCTCTGTTCCTCTAATCAGTTTATGATTTCATTCTTTATGCCTAAATCATGGACCCATTTTGATCTTATCTTGGTATATGGTGTTAAGTGTGGATCCATATCTAATTTCTGCCATACTAATTTCCAGTTTTCCCAACAGTTTTTTCCGAATAATGAATTTTTATCCCTAATGTTGGTATCTTTGGGTTTGTCAAAGATTAGATTGCTATAGATGTACCCTTTTTTGTCCTTTGTATCTAATCTGTTCCACTGATCTACCGTTTTATTTCTTATCCAATACCAAATGGTTTTGGTGACTGCTGCTATATAATATAGCTTTAGATCAGGTACACTTAGACCACCTTCCTCTGAGTTTTTTTTCATTAGATCCCTTGCAATTCTTGACCTTTTATTATTCCATATAAATTTTATTGTTATTTTTTCTAGGTCATTGAAATAGTTTCTTGGGAGTCTGATTGGTATAGCACTAAATAAATAGATTAGTTTGGGGAGTATTGTCATCTTTATTATATTCACTCGGCCTATCCAAGAGCACTGAATGTCTTTCCAATTATTTAAATCGGACTTAATTTTTGTGGCAAGTGTTTCGTAATTTTGCTCATATAATTCCTGACTTTTCTTTGGTAGATGGATTCCCAAATACTTTATACTCTCAACATTTGTTTGGAATGGAATTTCTCTTTGTATCTCTTGCTGTTGTATTTTGTTGGTGATATATAAAAATGCTGAGGATTTATGTGGATTTTTTTTGTATCCTGCCACTTTGCTGAAATTTTGAATTATTTCTAGTAGCTTTTTAGCAGAGTCTTTTAGGTTCTCTAAGTATACCATCATGTCATCTGCAAAAAGTGATAGTTTGATTTCCTCATTTCCTACTCTAATTCCTTGAATCTCTTTCTCGGCTCTTATTGCCGAGGCTAGCGTTTCTAGTACTATATTGAATAGTAATGGTGATAGTGGGCAAACTTGTTTCACTCCTGATCTTACTGTGAAAGGTTGTAGTTTATTTCTATTGCATATTATGCTTACTGACGGTCTTAAATATATGCTCCTGATTATTCTAAGGAATAGTCCATTTATTCCTATACTCTCAAGATTTTTTTAGTAGGAATGGATGTTGGATTTTGTCAAATGCTTTTTCTGAATCTATTGAGACGATCATATGGTTCTTATTAATTTGATTATTAATATGGTCAATTATATTAATAGTTTTCCTAATGTTCAACCAGCCCTGCATTCCTGGAATAAATCCTACTTGATCATAGTGTATTATCCTGGAGATGATTTTCTGAAGTCTTTTTGCTAATATCTTATTTAAGATTTTAGCATCAATATTCATTAAGGAAATTGGTCTATAATTTTCTTTCTCAGTTTTCTATCTACCTGGTTTGGTATCAGTACCATGTCTGTGTCATAAAAGGAGTTTGGTAGGACTCCTTCGTCCCCTATTTTTTCAAATAATTTATATAACATTGGAGGTAATTGTTCTTTAAATGTTTGGTAGAATTCACATGTGAATCCATCTGGTCCTGGGGATTTTTTCCTGGGGAGTTGATTAATAGCTTGTTCTATTTCTTTTTCTGAAATGGGACTATTTAAGCAATTTATTTCCTCCTCTGTTAATCTAGGGAGCCTATATTTTTGGAGGAAGTCATCCATTTCACTTAAGTTATCAAATTTATTGGCATAAAGTTCAGCAAAATAACTCCTTATTATTTCTCTAATTTCCACTTTATTGGTGGAAAGATCCCCCTTTTCATTTGTCAGACTAACAATTTGATTTTCCTCTTTCTTTTTTCTGATCAGATTTACCAAAGGTTTATCTATTTTATTAGCTTTTTCATAAAACCAAACTCTTTGTTTTTATTTATTAATTTCAATAGTTTTTTTACTTTTCAATATTATTGATTTTCTCCTTTTAATTTTTGTATTTCAAGTTTATTATTTGGTTGGGGGTTTTTAATTTGGTCTTTTTCTAGCCTTTTAAGTTGCAAGCCCAATTCGTTTAATCTTCTCTTTCTCTATTTTTTTCTTCAAATAAGCCTCTAAAGATAGAAAAATTTTCCCCTTATTACTGCTTTTAGCTGCAATCCCACAGATTTTGGTATGATGTCTCATCATTGTCATTATCTTGGTTGAAAATTGTTTAATTGTTTCTATAATTTTGCTCTTTCACCCAGTCATTCTTTAAGATGGGATTATTCAGTTTTCCAATTACTTTTTGGTCTATTTACCCCTAACTTTTTACTGAATGTAGCTTTTATTGCATTGTGATCTGAGAAGAAGGCATTTTATTATTTCTGCCTTCCTACATTTAATTTTGAGATCTTTATGTCCTAATATATGGTCAATTTTTGTATAGGATCCATGAACTGCTGAGAAGAAAGTATATTCCTTTCTATTGCCATTCAGTTTTCTCCAAAGGTCTATACCTAGTTTTTCTAATGTTCTATTTACTTTTTAAATTTCTTTCTTGTTTGTTTTGTGGTTTGATTTGTCTAAATCTGAGATGCAAGTTTGAGATCTCCCACTATTATAGTTTTACTGTCTATTTCTTCTTGCAACTCTCGTAACTTTTCCTTTAGAAAGTTAGATGCTATACCACTTGCTGCCTATATGTTTATTATCGATATGGCTTCATTATTTATGCTACCTTTCAGCAGAATATAGTTTTCCTTCCTTATCTCTTTTAATTAGATCAACTTTTGCTTTTGCTTTATCTGAGATAAGGATAGCTACCCCTGCTTTTTTTGCTTTACCTGAAGCATAATAGATTCTGCTCCAGCCTTTTACCTTTACTCTGTATGTATCTCCCTGCTTTAAGTGTGTTTCCTGCAGACAAACATATCATAGGGTTTCTGATTTTTTGATCCAATCTGCTATCCGTCCTCTGTTTTGATGGGATCGTTTCATCCCATTCACATTTACAGTTAAGATTACTAATTCTGTATTTTCCTGCCATCATATTATCTCCAGATTATGCTTTTTCCCTTGACCCCCCTGATCCCCCTGCCCGATATTTAATTTACAGACCCCCTTGTGGACGCCCCAACCCTCTCTTTTTTTTTTTTTTTAGTATCCCTCTCCCCTCCCTCCAAGTCCCTTCACTTATTCTCCTTTTCCTTTTCCCTTTTTCTCTCCCCCCTTTTAATGAGGTGAGAGAAAATTCTCTGAAAAACAAATATGTTAATTATTTACTCTTTGAGCCTCTCCTGATGAAAGTAAGATTCATACAATGATTCTCCCCCTTACTAAATTCTCTCAGATATGGTGTATTTTCTATGCCTCTTCCTGGGATGTAGTTTCCCTCTTTTTATCATTCCTTCCTCTTTTTCTGAAACAACCTCCTTCCCTTTACTACACCCCCCTTTTTTTCTTTTATATCAGTAAAATCAAATTATCCTTGAGTACTTTTTATATACCCACAACAGAGTTACAGTTCTCAAGGGTTCTGTGTACCTTTTTCTGTTTCTCTTCAGTCTTGTGGATGTAGATCAAATTTTTTGTTTAAGTCTGGTTTTTTTCTTAGAAACATATAGAATTCCTCTATTTCATTGAATGGCCATCTTCTTCCATGGAAAAAGATGCTAAACTTAGCTGGGTAGTTCATTCTTGGTTGCAGTTCTTGATCTTTTGCCTTACGGAATATCAGGTTCCAGGCCCTTCTATATTTTAATGTGGAGGCAGCCAGATCTTGAGTGACCCTTATTTTGGCACCTTGGTATTTAAGTTGTTTTTTTCTAGCTGCTTGCAGGATTTTCTCCTTTGTGTGGTAATTCTGCAGCTTATCCACTATATTCCGTGTTCTTTTTTTAGGGTCTATTTCAGAAGGAGTTCGATGAATTCTTTCCACATCTACTTTCCTTTCTGTTTCTATTATCTCTGGACAGTTCTCTTTGATAATTTCCTGTAAAATAGAATCTAGGCTCTTTTTTTGGTCATAGTTTTCTGGAAGTCCAATGATCCGCAGATTATCTCTCCTAGATCTATTTTCCAGGTCTATAGATTTTCCCAGTAAGTATTTGACGTTGTTCTCCAGCTTCTCATTTTTTTTTTTTTTTGTTTTGTTTGACTGATTCTTGGGTTCTCTGTGAATCATGCATTTCTATTTGTTCCATCCTGACTTTTAAGGAGTTATTTTCTTCTTTCACAGTTTTTAGTTCTTTTTGTAAATGCCCAACTTCATTTTTAAATGAATTATTTTGCTCTATTGAATTTTTTTCCTTTTCCCTAATTTTTTTTGAGAATTATTTTCTTTTTCCAATTCAGAAATTCTATTTTCTTGAGACTTTTTTATCTTTTTCAATTCAGATATCCTACTTTTCTGTGTTTTTTTAACCTTTTCTAATTCATAAATTTTGTTTCCCTGCATCTCCTGTGAATTCTTTATTTTTTCCAACTCCAATTTCAGCACGTTGTTATTCTCTATCATAGCTTCCCTTTCCTTTCCCCATTTTTCTTCAAAGTCTCTTAACTTTTTAATAGGGTCTTCTAGGAGAGAGTTATGTGATGGGGGGCAGGAATCATTCCCCTTTAGGTTGTTATCTGCTGAATCTTTGCTGTTAATTTCCTCGGGGTTGGATACCCGCTCTTTCTCTGTGTAGAAGGAATCTACAGTTTTTCTGGCTTTTTTGTTCATATTTAAAAAATCTTTTGGGGTCTGTCCCTGGGGTAGGAAATTATTTATTTTACTTCTTTACCAGCTTCCTCCCAAACTGGATGGATGCAGCGGTTCTTGGGCCTAAGCTAAGATAGAGCTCTGGGAGAGAGTTCCCCACCCCCTCCCTGGAAGTGCCTCAGAGGTGACTAGCACTGCTGTGCCTTGAGGGCGCTGTGTTCTAGTGGCTTCCCTGACTTTTGAGATTGAAGTAAAGAAGGCACAAAGCCCGGCCTATGCTTCCTGGTGGGTCGTGGATGTCTGCAGCAGGTGATGTGAAAAGCCCTTGTGCTCAAACTGGAAGTGTCTGCCAGAAACCGTGGCCCCTAGTTCAAAGGTTCTGCTTCTCTGGGACTTCCGGAGCTGAGTTCCACACCTGAGTTCCACCCCCTCCAGCTAAGCTAGGCAGTGTGTGTTGCCTTGGGCTGTATCCGCCCACTTGTCAATCTCTTAACTAGTCTTAGGTGGGAGCTGAGGCCACACCCCCTGGTGCAGAGATCTGCTGAGTCACCCCCAGGATCCGGGGAAAATCTAATCTATCTGAATTTTTAAAGTGTTTAGATTTCCCTTCTGAACTGCTTTATAAGCATAGAAGAGCTAACAGCCTGTGCCAGATTCCTTTATCTCAGTGGCTTCTCTGATCCCAGAGCCCTTCCCAGCGCAGTCGGCGCAGTATGCTAGCACCCAGCCATCTGTCCTGGCCTCTCTTCTTCCTCCCCTGGGAACTGACTTTTACTGTTGAAACTCCAGATTCTCTTCAGCTGGTAAGTCGTGCTTCCAGTCCTTGTGGTATCTATCAGTCCAGTGCTATTTCTGAGGCTGATTTATCTAATTGGTTGTGAGGGAGTGAGGACGTTCACAGAGTCGTGTGTTTCTTCTCCGCCATCTTGGCTCCGCCCAATACAAAAATCTTAAATAAAATATTAGCAATGGGATTACAGAAATTCATCCCCAGGATAACATACTATGACCAAGCAGGATTCATATCAGGAATATAGGGCTGGTTCAATATTAGGAAAACTATCAGCATAATTAACTGTATCAGTAACCAAACTAACAAAAAATACATGAGAGGTCTGTGGGGACTGCATATGTATCACAGCATAGTATTTTCAAAATTTTTATTCTTGCTTGCTTGCATTTTGTTTTCTTTCACATTTTTTTTTCTCTTTGATTTTATTTTTCTTGTGCAACATGATAATCGTGGAAATATGTATAGAAGACTTGCATATGTTTAAGATATTGGGTTACTTGCCATCTGTAGTAGTGGGTAAAGGGAAGGAAAACAAAAAAAATTTGGTACTCGAGGTTTTGCAAGGATGAATGTTGAAAATTATCTATGCATATCTTTTAAAAATAAAAAAAAAGCTTTAGCAAAAATATTTTCTAGATCTATCATGTAATTTTTGGCAATTTGATTATGAGGCCATGGAGTAAGTGAATTAATAAAGGTAGAATTGTAATTTTAATGATATTAACTCAGCTGATCCATGAGTAATTGTTATTTTTTCTAATTAAATATAACTATTTGAAATATTTTGTAATCATGTTTTTATTATTCTTGGATTTTTCTTACCAGATGATGCCAAAGTATTTTTATATTGTCTACAGTTATCTTAAATGGAATTTCCTATCTCATTTCTTTCTGCTGTACTTTGTTAGTAACATATAGAAATGCTGATGGCATGTGTAGGATTATATTACATTCTGCAACTTTGCTAAAGTTGTTAATTATTTGAAGTCATTTTTTCCCCCCTGAGGCTGGGGTTAAGTGACTTGGCCAGGGTCACACAGCTAGGAAGTGCTAAGTGTCTGAGACCAGATTTGAACTTGGGTCCTCCTGAATTCAATGCTGGTGCTCTACCCACTGCGCCACCTAGCTGCTTCCTGAAGTCATTTTTTAGTTTGTTTCTAAATATGTCCTCATATCTACAGTGATAATCCTTTCTAATTGTCTATTTGAAATCTTTCTATTTCTTGTCCTTCTCTTATTGCTATAGTATTTTGTTGGTTAATAGTGATGATAATTTCCATCTTTGCTCCACCTCTTTTCTTATTGAGAAAGTTTCTAGTTTATCTCCATTACATATAATGCTTGCTAATAGTTTTAGATAGATGCCACTTATAATTTTTAAAAGTTCCATTTATTCCTACACCATAGTAGTTTTATAGAATTTGATGCAGCATTTTATCAAATCCTTTTTCTGTATCTACTGAAATAATGTTATGATTTCATACTTGTTATTTTGTTATAGACATTTGCAATTTTCCTGATACTTTTCCTAAAATTGGACCAGCCTGAATTTCTGATGTAAATCCTGCATGATTATAATGTATTATGCTGATAATAAATTACTATAATATTTTTGCCAAAATTTGTTTAATATTTTTGCACCAATATTTGTTAGGCTGTGCAATTTTCTTCTTTGTTTTGACTTTTCCTAGTTTACATCTTAGTACCATACCTTATAAAACAAAAGAATTTGGTATAGCTCTTTCACCTATTTTTTTCACATAATATATATATACACACACACACACACACACACACACACACACACACACACATATATATATATGTATATATATATATATATATATATATAGTTTTGGAATAAATTGTTCTTTAAATGTTTGATAGAATTGTCTTGAACTCCATCTGGCCTTAGTTTTTTTTTTTTTTTTTTAATTTCTATGTTTTGTATAAAATGAGGTTATTTAAATATTTTGTTTCATATTCTTTTAATTTGAACAATTTATATTTTTGGAAATATACATATATTTCACTTGGATTGTCAAAGTTATTGGCGTATATTTGGGCAAAATAGTTTCTAATTATTGTCATTTTTCTTTTCATTGTTGGTGAATTCACCCTCCTCATTTTTGATACTGTGTTTTGGTATTCTTTATTTTTTTAATTAAATTAAGCAAAATTTATCTATTTATTGATTTATTCAGAAAACCAGTTCCCAATTATACTTATTATTTTAGTAGTTTTCTTACTTTAAATTTCATTAATCTTTCCTTTGATTTTTAAAATTTCTAATTTGGTATTTAATTGAAGATTTTTAATTTGTCCCTTTTCTACTTATTTTAGTTGCATTACTAATTCATTGATCCCTCCTTTCTCTATGTTATTCCTATAAATATATATATATATATATATATATATATATATATATATATATATATATATATATATATATATATATATATATAAATTTTCTCTAAATCGTTTTAGTATGTTGTCTCATTATTGTCATTCTCTTGGATGAAATTATTGACTATTTCTATTATGTGTTGTTTGACCAACTCATAAGATTAGATTATTTAGCTTCCAATAAATTTTAGTCACATTTCCATAATCCTTTATTGCATTTGATTTTTATTGAATTGTGATTTGAAAAGGATGCATCTATTATTTCTTCCTTTCATCATTTGATTGTTCAGTTTCTTCAAAAGTTTATCATGTTTAGTTTTTCTAAAATTTTATTTATCTCCTTTCTTTCTTGTTTATTTCATGATAAGAGAGAAGAAGGTTAAAATCCCTCACTAGTACAGTTTTGCTTTTTATTTCTTCCTGTAACTCACTTAATATTTTTTTTTAAGAATTTGGATGCTATACCACTTAGTGCATTTGTTTAATATTTAATATTCCTTCATTTTCTGTGGTATCTTTTAGCAAAATGTAGTTTTCTTTCTTATCCCTTGTTTAGATCTATTTTTTGTTTTTCCTTTGTCTTAGATCAGGATTGATACTGCTTCCTTTTTTTTTTTTTTTCTTCAGCTGAATTATTATACTTGATTCTTCTCTAATCCCTTAACTTTTCTCTATGTGTATTGCTTTATTTCAAATGTGTTTCTTCTAAGCAACATAATGTAGATTCTGCTTTTTGATCTACTATGATATATGTTTCTATTGTATGGGAGAGTTTATCCTATTCCCATTAACATGTATGATTAGAAGCTATATATTTCTCTTCATCCTATTTCCCCCTGTGTATACTTTTCTTTCTCCTTTCATCCTGTTTCTCCTCATCAGCATTTTACTTTTGATCACTGACTTCCTCAATCTTTTTTCCTTTTTATCAGCCCTCCTCCTTTTTCTCTGCTTCTACTCTTCCTATTTCCCTATAGGGTAAGATAAATTTTTCTTTTCAGTTGGGTATGTACATTATTTCCTTTTTAAGCCAAATCATGTGAGAGTAAGGTATTGATCATCCAATTTCTTTCCCACTGTTGTAATAGCTCTTTCACACAAATTATTTTATTTTGCCTTTCCTTTTCTCTTCTTCAAGTAGGATCCTTTTTCTTCACCTTTTAATTTTTTATATCATCACATCAATGTAAATTAAGAGTCTTCTGTCTACGTATACCACCTTTAACTGCTCTAATAAAAATACAGTTCTCAAGACTTTTAAGTATCATCTTCCCTGTAGGAATGTAAACAATTGGAATTTATGGAATAACATTTTCTTCTTTCTAGTTTGCCTTTTTATGTTTCTGTGAGCCTTCTGTTTGAAGATAAAATTTTCTGTGTTTTAGTCTGGAAAGTTTTGATAGTCCTCTATTTTGTTGAACATTGATCTTGTCCCCTGAAAGTTTATGGATGATTTTGTTGAATAAGTCAATTATCTGTTAGAATCCAAAATCTTTTACCTTCTAAAATATTACATTCCAAGCTGTCTGATCTTTTAAGGTAGAAGCTGCTCAGTCCTGTGACTATGACTCCTTAATATTAGAATTGTTTCTTTCTCAACTTGATTACACTATTCCTTGGAGTTTTCAGTTTAGGATTTCTTTCAGGGGTGGATTGGTGGATTTTTTCAATAACTACTTTTGCTTTTGTTTCTTGAATATTAAGGCAATCATCTTGGAAAGATGCTTTCCAGGTTCTTTTTTTTCCCTTTTTGATCAGGACTTTCAGGTAGTCCAATATTCTTTAATTCTGTTTCCTGAATCTATTTTCCAGGACAGTTGTTTTTCCAATGAGATAATTTATATTTTATTTTATTGTATTAGTCTTTAAATTTTGGTAGACTGGTTCTTACTGTCATTAGCTTCCAGTTACCTAATTCTAATTTTCAAGGGATTGTTTTCTTCATATAGATTTGTACTCTTTTTCTATTTGTTCAATTCATCTTTTTAAGAATGCTTTTTTTTTCTTTTTTCTTAGTCAATTGTATTTTTAAATTGTAATTTAAAAATTAAGAATTTTTTTCTTCAGCCAATTTTGTCCTCCCTTTTTCAAGCTATTGACTCTCTTAAATATTTATTTATTTCCCACATTTTTCCTCTATATTGACTTAAAATTCTTTGTAAATTTTGAATCTTCCAAGAAGACTTGGTCTTGAGATGAATTAATATCCCCCTTGAATTTCTATATGTAGCCATTTTGACAATGTTGTCTTCTGAAATTGATCTTTCCTATTTCCATAGTAGCTTTATTTGGTCAAGGTTCTTTTTTGTTTCTTGATCATTTTGGGTGCCTATTCATGGTTTCTAAAGTTGAACTCTACTGGGGTACTGTGAGTATTGTCTAAAGCAGGGGTTCTCAAACTATGGCCCACAGGTCAGATGAGGCCCTCTGAGGATGTTTATGTGGCCCGCTGGGTTATGGCAAATGGGCTGAGGGGTGGAGACAGAGTGTAAATTTTTGTTTTTACTATAGTCCGGCCCTCCAACAGTCTGAGGGACAGTAAACTGCCCCCCCTATTTAAAAAGTTTGAGGACCATGGTCTAGAGATTATTGTCCTAAGTGTTAGAGATGGGATGACTTAATGCTATATCTGGGGCCTCAGGTGGTAATGGTTTGCTCATTGGTTTGGATTAGCTTGCCCTTGTCACATTTGTCATTATCTAGTTTCCAAGGCTGGTAATTTGCTTTCTGCTCTGGTGCTAAACATTCCACTGCTTGCCTGCTGTGCCATTAGACTGCTGAAACAGGACAAAGTGGTTTCAGTTGCTGATCTATGCTGTGGCTAATAGCTTCACACTGGCTTGCTTGGGCATTGTGCTGAGCTGTGTTTACTTTCCTGAAGATCTTCTAAGTAATATTAAGTTGGAAAATCATTTAACTCCAACTTTTTGTTGATCTTGTAGCTCCAGGATACATTTAGAGGTTTCATTCAATGTTGTTTCCAAGAGAAATTGGGGAGAAGTTGGGCAACATTCTGTCCTCTCTCTGCCATCTAGATTCTATCTTTTGTAATGTTCCTTATAATTTCTTGCTTCACTCTAATTTTTTAAAAAAGTTTTCATCTATAACTCTTTCCTCTTTCAGGAATTCTTATTAGGCTTAGCTCCAATTTACATTTTTTTTGAGACTTTTATTGTAGCTGTCTTCAGTTTGTTATCTTTGTCTGGATTTATAACTTGTTCTTCCCACCTTTCTTATTAGTTGGTTATAGCCAAATTCTTTTATTATTATTTTTCTTTGCTAGGCTAATTGTTGAATTGTAACTTTTTTGCTATAATTGGGTTCTGTCCACCTAGAGAGAGGAAGCATAATCCCTAGTTGGTATTTTTTGTTTTTGTTTTTTGTTTTGTTTGTTTTGTATTGTTGTTTTCAGAGCTAATTCTGGCTTCTTTAATTTTTTTTCATTTTTTTAAGGTGATGTTATCATTATCTTGGGAGAGTTTTAATCACTGTTTTCCTGTTCTATACTCTGGCCTTTATTCAGAAATGACCCCTGTAGTCACAAATAGTTACACTTTTTTTTTTTTGCTTTAGAAATATGATGAAGGGCCCTAAGCCCTAGTAACTAATCTCCTTACACTTCTCTCTTCCCTAGAATCAGAAATCAGAACTGTGTAGAACCAGTAGAGTTGTCAATATGTACCAGTTATACCCAGTGCCAGGAAAACATCTATTGAAATATCTTTCTGGCAAGTTTGTGATTCCTTCACTGCCTCTAGGATGTGAGCTAGTAAAACTACTACTGCTACACAAGCCACTATTGCTGTAGCTGCTATTGCTGCTGAACCGGAGGTAGATTTCCATCCAAGTTACATCCTAAGTTTTATTAGGCCAGAAAAATTGTTTCAACCTGATGTTGTGTTGGCTCTGCCAATCCAAAATTTCATTTTAGGTGTTATTATAAGGTTTTTTGTTTTGTTTTGTTTTGTTTTTTGAGAGGAATGTTGAGAAAGTTCTCCTGGGTTTGCTTCTAATCCACCATCTTGGCTCTGTCCTAGACCTCAGTCTCCAAAGAATTTATTTAATCACTTTTCTCCCTGACTAAACAAACAAACAAAAAAGCAGTTTTATTTTTCTTAATAAATAAAGCATTTGTTCTACTTGGTTGGTATTCAAGACCCAGGAGAATCTCTTACTAACTATATTTTATAAACTATTCTTCTTCTATGAACTTTATGAAACCTTGGGTGTGGCAAATATGAAGAGAATAGAAACTAAGGTGAAGCTCCTGTTGCTCTTCCCCATAGAACAAATAATGTTAGAATACAATTTAAAATTTTTGATGCATTTAGCAGTGAAATAAGAAGTGAGTTTTGTGCTTTGTCAAAAAGAATAATTAGTTAAAATATAAAGCTATTAGAGTGTATGCTTCTTTGCCACAAAAGTTACATCACAGGTGATCTTTCTTGCCACCCACACATAATGGTCTCAAGAAGTTTCAGGGTTTTGCTCCTATGAGTAAACATTTTGGGGTTATTCTTCTCAGCAGTTCTTGACACAAAGGTTCTTTCTCTCATTAGTTGAATGGACCTTACTTGCTTCTTCCATTATTTCTTCAGTATGAATGAATCAGTTGAGTTAAGGGTAAAGATTATGTTGTTACCTTTGTGCAATAGAATTGCTACTTATGGCTCTCTTTCTATCGCTCATTCTAGTAAAAGACAATTCCCTGCACCATCTATCTTATGGAAATATTTCTTTTATAATATAGTAACTTTAATGATATCATTATATGCTTATTGAACACTTATTTATGCAGTCTTCCCTTTTTAGCTTGGCTGATTTTGATAATTATTTCTTCCTATGGCCAAATATGATTTGGTTGTAAACAGGTAGTTTGTACCACTGAGAATTAGCATTAAAAGACTTTTAATTTCACCATGCAGTTTCCTAATTGAAATTAATATTTTATAGAAGCAGTGAAAGAAAGCATGATGTATACAGTAAGGGAGTGGGGGCTGCAGATTATTTTGTTTTAAATATGATTGTAATACATACTATAATTCTCATGATTTATATTAGATTTGACTGAGATGAGAATGTCTTGGGCATATTCATTTTCTTAAAGGGAGTATAGAAGAACTAATATCTTGCGTAAAATATCTTAAATATCTTTAAAAATCCCTATCAGGATGCATTTAGCATCTTGGTATGCACCAATTTTGACATTTTACAAATTCCAGTTGTATGACTTACCAAAATCAGATTATGAGGGGAATGAGTTCTCAGATAACTGATCAGACAGTGTTTTCTCTTTGGAGCCTACTGGATTCTGAATGATAGCAAAGGAGACAGAAAGCATATGTGCATATTTAGTTGGCAGTGTACATCTGTTTGTTGAAAGGATTTCTTTTCTCCCTGGCATGCAGAGTATTACATATTACATGTTTTTCTGAACTACATACAAGATTGAATTTAAAGGTTGCTAAAATATAATGAATCAACTTGTTGCTTTGCAATTGATATTCAAATTCAGTAGGGATAAAGTATTTTTCTTTTTCATCTGTTACTGTAAAGCAAACAGCGTATTTTATACTTTACAAAAACTCACCGACACATGTTTATAAATTAGAGGTGGCTTATGTATTTTAACATTATTTAGGCTTTCTCCATTTAATCAATATATTGTGTCCCTAAAGCTTAGTAGAGAAAAATTAATGTCAATTTAAAAAGAAAAAAAAAATTTACAAAGTCAAGCTTACACAAGGAAGCAAATGGCAAATAATGGAATAGAGGTTGAACCTTTGAAAATAGCATTTGGCTAATTATTTAGTAGCAATAGTTGCATTAAAGTATTGTCCTTCTCCTTTTGGATCATAGTAATCCTATGATGAGTATAGAATGTGGGAACTTGAAGAAAACACTAATATCAAATCCCTCTCCTAATGCTCTACAGTTATATAAGCTGGAAGCTTGAGGAGGGATCAGGTCTATGATCAAGAAGAAATGTGCTGAAATAGGGATGGAGGAAATAAAGAAGGAATCTTAGTCTCTAAAGGCCCAATTGGCCAAGCCTTCGCTTTAGCTCCTCAGCTCCCTTTAGAGGGAGTTCAGCAACAATGAAGAATCCACTATCCCACAATTAACTTTTTTTCTTAATGAGCCAATGAAACAGCAAGTCAATAAGGGTTTCTTGAATTTATACTCTCACGAGTAGATCAAGCCTCAAGTGGTCATTATTTAGGTCCTGATTGGTTCAGAGTGAATGTAAATAGCAGTCATTTCTGTTTTGGCTAGAAACACTGAGGGTTCTTCCTCTCCTAGATTTATTTATATTATATTGTTTTAACTAAGTGAAATAATCCATGCTTTGCCTTAATTGCTACCTCACCTTTACTGAATGGAGGCAATTTCAGTTAAACTGAGACTTGTGGAAGATTTCAACTTAAAAAGGCCAAGGTCTTCCATTGTATCTGAAGCCATCTCTAGTCATCCTGATCTGTATTTGTCCACAGGACTTAGATGAGACTGGAGGGGAAAGTTGGTTAATTCTCTCTCCCAATCCAATTCAGTTGCATGTCATGGTAATGAGATTAGGGTTTCTGGTGGTCAAGGAGTTAAATGATGAGGTTAGTGGCAGGATCAGGGTTCAGCAAACTAAATGAATTGCTTTGGCTCCCTTAAATTCCCTTGGAATTCAGTGCATGGATAGTTTTGGGACCCACCCCTTCTGCCATTGCAGAGGTCCTTTGTAAAGGAATTTATGAACCTGAAATGCTGGATTGATAAAAATGAATCTTACTATCTTACTATTGGTATTGGGAAGTCAGCCTTTGCTATGCATGAATAGAAAGGCTGAATTCCTTAGTGGAAAAGTCCCAACAGAGAGATATAAAGTCTCATTTGAGAAATAGGTGAGGACAAAGAGAGGGTAACACTGAAAGAGAATATCCCAGTGGCCAGAGTTTGCTATGCCAAGAAGAGAGAGTTTCCTTGGCATGGCATAGTAGCTCCTCTGCAAGGATTGAGTTCCAAGTTGGCTCTTTTTATCTACAAGCTTGGTTTCAGCTTGAGCTGGAATTGAATAGGAAACCTTCAATTCAATAGTGTTGGAATTCTCCATCTTAGGACTCAACCAGCCCCACCTAGATAACAGAATGAAGCTGTTTGTCCTTGGGCAGGGTCCTTACAGTGGCAGGATTTAAGGGGAATTTATCCTTCAAGGAGTTTTAGAATTTTGGGACTCCCATCATCAATGGCATTGCCTCTCTGATATCAAGGTCCTCTTCAAGAAAAAGAGAGAAACAACAAATGGCTCACTGAATAGAGTGCTGGACCTAAAGTCAGAAAGATTTTAATTCAAATCTAGTCTCAGATACTTATTAGCTATGTGACCCTGTGCACAGTACTTCATCTCTGTTTGCCTTAATTTACTGGAGAAGGAAATTACAAACCACTCCACTATCTTTGACAAGAATACCTCAAGGACAATATTAGTGTGGCAGAGTCCAGAATCACGCCAGGGTCATGAAGAGCTGGACATTACTGAATGCCTCAATAACAACCTTTAGTGAGCCATTCAAACTCTATCTCAGTTTCTTCATTTTAAAATAAAGGGACTGGGCTAGATGACTTCTGAGATATCATAATTCCTTCCTTTTGATAATCTTACCAGAAACATTGTGAAGTTAGGTTCATAACATCTCAGTCTCTCCAAAATATTGTGAGAAATGGATAGGAATTTATTTGGTTTCCAAAGTTATGAAAATTAAATTGGAGAAATGACACAAATTAGAAAATTGAAACCCAGAAGCACAGCAAAGAATCATGAAGGGTAGATGTTATTACCTCCACCAAAATAATGTAAGAATATAAACTCCTTGGGGACAGACTGGATTTTGTAATTGGGGTGGTGGCCTGAGATTTCCTAGCTTTCCTCCTCTATCTTCCATTTCTAGAAAGGAACCTCCTTAGGGGCAGAGTGAATTAAATGGGATGAAGTTTCCTCAGGGATTAAGAGATAGAATGCCCCAACTCAGTCACAAACAGTCAATTATATGCTTTGTTAATAGGACCCTGGCCACTTAAAATTTGTTAGCTGCAGGCTATCTCACCTTATATATTTTCAAAACTTCTTTGGTGTTCTTTATCTCCAGGCAGAAAACTATCACATGTTCTTAGAAGCTGTGCTTTAGAATGTAAACTTTGAATTCCAGGCTATGGGGAGAGGAGCCAGGAGATTGTTAGAGAATAAAAAGGCACTGCCCCTTGTTTGCTTACTTAAGTGTGTGTGTGTGTGTGTGTGTGTGTGTGTGTGTGTGTGTATGAGAAAGAGAGAAAGAAAACAGACTGCCCATCTTTTGTCATGAGAGAGAAATAAACTTTTTTTCCTGCACTTATATTTGGACTCTTGATTGGGTTAGTGGTCACTACTATCCAACACAATCTGACAATGGATGTAAAGAAAAATATTACAAAAACAGCCTTTAATTTAGAACTCCAAAAGACTGTGGAGAAAGGTATTAATGCAGAGGAGGATAGAAAACCATCTTGACACTGAGGCAGGGAGAGGTAAATGAAGATAAACTTGCCATAAATTAACCTAGGGGAAAAAAAAAAAAAAAAAAAAAAAAAAAAAAGATCAATTTAAGCATTCCAAAGAAAAGGTTTTCCCAAAACTACCTGAAAGGACATTGCATAGATTTTGGGATTATGACATCTTGGCATAAAATACAATATAATTTAAGCAATATAGGGATAATCAAATTTCCTGTAAAGGGAAAATGAGTTATGACATAGACAAGTATAACTTCAATGTAATTGCTCCATATTCCTCTTGAAAGCGGATATCTGAGGAGATGGAAGCTACTTCCATTTGATCTATTGGGATTTTACTTGAATGAATTAACAATAGACCAATAATGTTTTTCTGGGAACAGAAATAGAAAGAGCGGTGGTGAAAAAGGCCTACTATAATTTCTTGTAATGAAGTATGGCAACACTGGGTAAAAGGTACACTGATGGGGTAATATTAATCTTTCAATGCTACTTCTGTTAAATCTAATTTCATTGCACAATACAAATTTCTTTGCATATTTTCATGGCTCTCAAAAAATCTGGTACTATTACTTTTATACTATATATTTTTATATTTATGTTTATTATTATATATTATTTTATACTATTATATTTTATATTTGACTCTTCTATAAATTCAGAATACTTCTGACTCTTACTTTCACCTTAATCTCAGATTTTTCCTCATCTGTGCTTCATTCTCCCTTCTCCTTCTCCAAATTCTACATATCCATCAGTTCCTTGATCACATGAGCACAGGAATCTGAACAAAGCACACAATGTGAACTATATAATTTGATATCTAGCTGTATTTTATTATCCATTATTTTATAAGTTTGTTTTCTTTCTTTTTATCTCTTAATCCCTGAGGAAACTTCATCCCATTTAATCCACTCTGCCCCTAAGGAGGTTCCTTTCTAGAAATGGAAGATAGAGGAGGAAAGCTAGGAAATCTCAGGCCACCACCCCAATTACAAAATCCAGTCTGTCCCCAAGGAGTTTATATTCTTACATTATTTTGGTGGAGGTAATAACATCTACCCTTCATGATTCTTTGCTGTGCTTCTGGGTTTCAATTTTCTAATTTGTGTCATTTCTCCAATTTAATTTTATATATATATATATATATATATATATCCACTTCCATCAGAATACATCATCATATAGTATTTTTGTTGAAGTATATAATGATCTCCTAGTTCTGCTCATTCACTCAGCATCAATTGATGTAAGTCTCTCCAGGCCTCTCTGTATTCATCCTGTTGGTCATTTCTTACAGAACAATAATATTCCATAACATTCATATACCATAATTTACCCAACCATTCTCCAATTGATGGGCATCCATTGTCAGATTGTGTTGGATAGTAGTGACCACTAACCCAATCAAGAGTCCAAATATAAGTGCAGGAAAAAAAGTTTATTTCTCTCTCATGACAAAAGATGGGCAGTCTGTTTTCTTTCTCTCTTTCTCATACACACACACACACACACACACACACACACACACACACACACACACTAGAAAGTGTTAAGTGTCTGATGGTCACATTTGAACTCAGATTCTCTTGACTTCAGGGCTGATGCTCTATCCTCTGCTTTACCTAGCTTCCCTGCATCAATACTATTTAATGATCCCCACAATAGCTAGGACCTTAGACAGGTACTGGCTGTTGAATAAATCATTATTGTAATGTCCTTGTAAATATATAGGACATAGTTTTTAAAATAATCTCATGTACCCTTTGATCCAACAGTGCTACTACTGGGCTTATATCCCAAGGAAATATTAAAGAAGGGAAAGGGACCTGTATGTGCCAAAATGTTTGTGGCGGCTCTTTTTATAGTGGCTAGAAACTGGAAAATGAATGGATGCCCATCAATTGGAGAATGGTTGGGTAAATTATGGTATATGAATGTTATGGAATATTATTGTTCTGTAAGAAATGACCAACAGGATGAATAGAGAGAGGCCTGGAGAGACTTACATCAATTGATGCTGAGTGAATGAGCAGAACTAGGAGATCATTATATACTTCAACAAAAATACTATATGATGATGTATTCTGATGGAAGTGGATATCTTCAACATAGAGAAGAGCTAATCCAATTCCAATTGATCAATGATGGACAGAATCAGCTACACCCAGAGAAGGAACACTGGGAAATGAGTGTAAACTGTTAGCATTTTTTTGTTTTTCTCCCAGGTTATTTTTACCTTCCGAATCCAATTCCTCCTTTGCAACAACAACAATAACAAAATTCGGTTCTGCACATATATATATTATACCTAGGATATACTATAAGATATTTAATATGTATGTGAATGCCTGCCATATAGGGGAGGGGGTGGAGGGAAGGAGGGGAAAAATTTGGAACAGAAGGAAGTACAAGGGATAATGTTGTAAAAAATTACCTATGCATATGTACTGTCAAAAAATGTTATAATTATAAAATTAAGAAAAAAAAAATAAAATGACCTCATGATAAATCTTTTCACAAAGTAAAGAAAACCCTTTGTAATTTAATTAGCCATTTTAAATTCTCTTGAGTGTAAAATATGTATTTTTGTATATTAAACTGGAGTAATTTGCTTATCTGTTTATCTGTCCATCCATTCCTTTACCAAGACTCTGTCCTGACACCTTGTCTCTATTAGCTTTTTATTAGTGAACTAATCATCATCAGCTAAAATAGGCTTCATGATTATTGATTATTTCTATCATGATGATTCACTGATGTATCTACCTTAAATAATCTCCTGAACTTTAGTCATATATTACTAACTAGTTTTTTGATGTCTTGAATTATGCTTCAAATAGGCATCTGAAATTCAACACATCTAAAATAGACTAATTATGTTTTCCCCAAATACCTTTTTTTTTTCTTCTGAAAGTCTTTATCACTATGGAAGGTACTATTTTCTTTCCAGTCATTTAACTCTGAAAACTCCATGAATTCCTTGACTCCTCAATCTTGTTCATCCCTCAAAACCAATCTGTTGCCAAATTTTCTTGTTATAAAATCACAAGATCTTTATTTTCTATTCCTTTCTCTACACTTATATGGCCAATACCTTAATTCAGGTTTATATTACTTTTTTCCTGGGCTATTGAATTATCATTTAAGTGATCTCCTTCACTACAGTCTCTTTTCACTCCAATTCATCCTCCACTCAGCTGCCAAGGTTATTGTTTTATAAAGAATTTACACTGCTCAATGAACTTCAGTGGCTCCCTACTATTTCTGGGATTAAGTATACTCTCTTCTGTTTACAATGAAGTCTCTCCATAATCTGGCTCATTCCCAGAATTTTAATGTTACTCCTTATATTTTCTATAATCCAGTTACACTGGTCTAATTGCTCTTTTTAAAATATTTTTTCTATCTCCTTTTTGTTGAGGGCGGTAGCCCCTTGGTATTCCTTGTTTAATCTACAACTTCCTTTGGGACTTGGACCTTTGATACAAGATCTGATCAAACTAGTTTGGGCTTGTACCCAGCCCCCACTGGATCTGAGCTGGTTTGGATAAAGCCCGCCAAAAATCTGGCCTTCTAGGAATTAACCTCAGCTCTGCCCATTACTTCTTCAAGCAGATAAAAGGAGCAAAGCTATAATCATCTTTGGTTCAGAGATTTGAAAGATGCCAGCCAAGATGCTTGCATCAGAGATTCTCTGTCCCCGCCGCTTTCGGCGTATATCTTCCTCTATCTAATGCCTTTTACTACCCAGACCTTAACCTTGCTTCCAAACCCTGCAATAAACATCTTTTACCCATCTAGGTTTTCGGGCCTGTAAATTCATTTACAGGGGACTCTCGCCCCCACTAGACCTGGTTCAACTTTGTATCCTTGCGCCGAATCCTAAGGGGGCTGCAGGGGAGCTCCATGTGACTCCCTGTACCCCAATCCTGCCACTAGACCTCACTTAATCCTATTGAGGTATATACCTCATTATTAGGTATTTATCTCATGATGTGGTTCAAGTACCTCATCGTTTTGAGGTTCCCTATTACCTCATCACTTTTATATGTTTTTGTACATGCTATCCTTCCCCCCCCCCCCCCGGAATACTTTGTCCTCCTTACCTTTACCTCTAAAAATCCTTTCTTAAGACTCAGTTCTAATTCAACTCTCTACAGGAAATCATTCACTATAGAAGCACTGGGAACTCTCAGAGAAGAAACTCTATAAATGCAAATTGATATCAACTTTTCAATTTAAAGTCTTAGAGAATTGCCTGGGGGAACTAAGAATTTAAGTGACTTGTCCTGAGATGCATAAATATATATTAATGTAAGACTTGAAATCAGTTTTTCTGACTTTGAGGTTGGTTTTTTATTTACTGTTCCTCAATATCCTTTAGGATTTTTTTAGGTAAACTTTTCCAAATATTACTTTATCTGTATTTTTTAAAAAAATAAAATTATTTTCATTTTTTGAAAGTCATATTTGTGTTTTTAATACCACTTGATTACTTCTATTTTATTCCACAGTTCTGTGATTTATAAGACCTCTTTATGTCATCTTATTCATTCTTCATTCACTTAGGCAAGAGATAAACCACTTTTTTCTTTCTGGTACAGTTAATTCCTTGGGAGGTTTCAACAATAAAAAAAACAACAAAAGGTAGCAGGCCAAGCTCCAGTTAGTCATTGTTTGGGCTGTTATTGGCTCAGAGTGAATGTAAATAGTAATTATTGAAGTTTTGAATAGAAACCTTGAGGGTCTCCTCCCAGAGATTTTTTTTTTTTTGCTTTTTGTTTTTTATTGTTTTTTTTTTTTTTTGACTAATTAAAAGAAGCCATTCTGTGCCTCACTAGTTAAGACTAGTGATTGAGCATTATCTCAGTCCAACTAAGACCTGCTGAAGATTTTACTTTAAAAAGCCAAGGTTTCCCACTGCATCTGATGAGGTTAGTGGTAGTCAGAGAGTTGTGGAAATCCCCTTTTGGTTGGATGTGCAGGTCCTCCTCGAAAGAATTTACAAATCCTGAAATACTAATGACAAAAATAGAAGTTTATTGTTGGATAGGAAGCCAGTTTTGCTAAGAGACTGACTTCTTTAGTGGCAAAGTCCTATTAGGGAAATGGAGGCAGGGACTGAGAAGAGAATGTCTTCTTAGTGGGCAAGGTCCTAGCAGTTACATCAAGGGACAAGGCATAGTCCTGCTTTGGACATTCTGCAAACAAGTGAGTTTGAAATTGCCCTTTAAAAAAATAAATCTTGAAGCTCAGGTTTCAGGTTGAAAAGAAAGGCAAAGTCCCCAGGCCTAGATACTAATCAATATCTACCCCAGGTATCCCAAAAGGATTTGAATGTGGATCTGGCTATCAGGCTATCACTGGGGATGGTTTGCCTTAGAAAGGGCCAACCTGGAGGACGTGCTGTAATATACTCTCTAGAAACTGGAGGAGAGGATCAAAGGGGACAGAGTTTCAGAGTGTGAATTTTGCAAATCAAAATCAGTTCCATACCCTCTTCGCATTCCAGGTCATCTCTAGTCATCATAATCTATTTCTGACCATAGGACTCTAAAGGCTCCAGAGAAGGTGAAGCTGGGTGATTTTGGAAAGTTCTTCCTTACCTGAAATCAATTCACTTTGAAGTCATAGCATTCCCTCCCTGATGCATTTATCCTCAAGAATAAAGGACAAACAGAAGTAGCAGCCAACAACATCTATTACTATTACTACTACTACTACTATTACTCTTGCTGCTTCTACTACTACTACTGCTACTATACTAGTATAACAATAGATTGTACTTGCTCTCAATTGACTTTTTGTAATTTGTATTTCTTCAATTATTATTCAAACATAGAAAATTTTTGATGTTTGTTAATGGAATCAAATGCCATGTGATTAAAGTGGTCTCTTTTGGATAGTGTATTGATAAAATACCTCTGTTCTCACAATGTTAGGATCCTTTCTACTTATCATCTCAACTTGTTCATATATATGTGTGTGTGTATATATATATATATATATATATATGTGTATATATATATATATATATATATATATTAATATATGTATATACAGAAAGAGAATTAATTTTCAGGACATATTGTGATTCAGATTTTCCATAAGATCGGTAAGTCACCACTTTCCAAAGAAAAATTCCATTTTTCATTGATTTGACCACATTTATACCATTAATCTAATAGAGTATATTAAGTTTTTTTTTCATTTTATTTTTTCCAAGTGTTGCTTGATTATTTTTAATATTCCATTTTTTCTCTTATTAATCTTTTCAAAGTAGTTAAACAGATGAGGAGAGCTGATAGAAGAAATGATTTTGAGTCAGACTGGTACCTGATTGACCTATTCAAATTTTAATAAGCAATGAAAGGGAAGATCTTGGATAACAAACTCTTTCCAGTTGACATTCAGTTTCTACTTTGCTTGCCCTGGGATTAAGGAAGCTCAAACTTAAGATACAGGTTGGAAAGCGCTAGTAACTGGGATATATATATATATATACCCAAAGTGATAAACCATCAATGATAAATCCAAACCTTCAGTATACAATAAAATTGTAAGGAAATGAATATGGGGCTGGGGAGAGTGTCATCATTCTCAGAAAAAAAAAGTATGATATTTTAATTTCCTTTAAGTCTCATTCTACTGGAATTCATAGAACCAGGAAGAAAAAAAATATAAAAAAAAAAAAAGATAAAAAAGCAGAAGTCATTACAAGCTAAATCAGTCAATTTTGTATAGTCCTACAACTAAGACCTTTTTTTTGCATTTTCAGAACAATAAAATATTATTTCAAAACCTAGAAACTATTTTTAATTCAATAGGCTATATAAAAGAAGCTGGAAGTCAGCAAATTATGACTCTTGCACTAGTAAGTAGATGTCAGATGATCTTCATATTCAAGTTATATTTATAATACTTGAGCCATATTATGTTTAAATTAAATAATTGGTATATATATATATATATTATTGTTACTTAATTTTATTTTATTTTTAGTTCTAAATACTCTACCTTTCTCCAACACATTCCACTCTTTCTTTCTCCCATCATCGAGAAGACAGAAAAAAAACAAACATTATATTCATGAAATCAAGTAAAAACTATTTCCACCTTAGCAATATGTTTTTAAAAAGTAGAAAAGGAAAGAAAAATATTTTTAGAGTTTCTAAAACTATGAGTCCTGTGTGACTTTAGAAAAATAAACTACCTAAATTAGAGGTGCATCATAACATAGCCATTGCCTTCTATTCTTCAAAATATAGCTCAGATGCCACTTTCTATATCAGGAATTTTCTGCCATAAAATTACATTATCTTTTCAAATTATTTTGTTTTCTTTATGTATATTTTGAATAATAATAACATTGGCTAAAATTTGTTTAATAATTATAGGTTTGCCAAGGGAAAACATAGGTTATCTCATTCTATTCTTATACAAGTAGCCAGTGTGAGTAACACCATTTTACATAAAACTAAGACTGAAGTAGGTTAAATGATTTATCCAATTCTAAACTTTACCAGGAAATTTCTAAAGTTATATCTGATTTCAAGTTTTTCTAATTCCCAATTCAATTCTCTTTTCTATTGAACCCACTTGCTATTCTACATGTAACTACTTTTTTTCCTTTGAGTTCTTTGAGGGAAAATAAAGTTTTCTTTCTGTTTTTGTATTTTCAAAGTCTAGCTGAATGACATAGATATACCATGTATTTTGAAAATGTTTGTCCTTTTTATTTTCCTTAGTCTAACAATGCATCATTGGACCTTAAGTGTAGAGATAACTGTACATCTTACTAGACTACATACCCTAAAGTTATTCCTCTCTATGGTACACAAACCTGCCATTCAATAATGGCTACATATACCTGAAGATCACTGAAGGATTCGGGATTTTGAAACCTGTGGTAGAGACTAATGGTAGCCATGAATGGTGGGGCTCCTATAAAACTGTAGAAAGAGACAAGGGAGGGAATGTGATCGTACACCCAGAGCCACTGAGGAACTGTTGTAGCCAATTCTTACTGGGGTCCCTTTTTAGTCCTGGTTGGAAGTAACAAGAGTTCTATATAAATCTTGAAGATAGAACTGCTTATTGGAAAATGTCTTTATTTTCCTTTTAAAAATATAGTTCATTATTATAACACATTCATTTCCAAATTTATCTCATATCCATGTCTTCTTATAATAAAGAATAAAGACACAGAGAAAAGTGATTAGATAAAACATACCAGCATATCAGCTGAATCTGAGAAGATATGAAAATTTCCTTGCTGATAGTTCCTTACCTTGCAAAGAAAGGAGGGAGGCATTTTTTTTCCCTTTTCTTCATGTTTGAGATTTATAATATATAGACCTTCAAGAGCTAGCTTCCTGTCATGTTTCTATTTTTTTTTTTTATTCCCCATTAATTTGCAATACAGTGACACTTGCTTCCTGGTTTTTCCATGAACAAATCATTTTATCTCTCAGCTCTGGGGATTGTCTCTGGTTATCTCCTAGGTTTGGAATGCACTTTCTAACCTCTACCTACTAGCTTTACTGTCTTCCTTTAAGATCCAATTAAGATCTATACAAGAAACCTTCTAAATTCTATTGCCTTAATTAAATGTAAAATATTAGCACTACTGTCTATCTACCCAGGCTACATATACCTTCGGAATCCAATACTTAACGTGCAACAAGAAAATTGGATTTACACACATATATTATATTTAGGTTATACTTTAACACATGTAAAATGTATGAGATTCCCTGTCATCTAGGGGAGGGAGGGGAAAATCTGGAAAAATGAATAAAAGTGATAATTTTATAAAAAATTACTCATGCATATATACTGTCAAAATGTATAATTATAAAATTAATAAAATAAAAAAAAATAAATTCTATTGCCTTCACTTTGCTAATTATTTACTATTTATCCAGTACATAACTTGTTTACATTTGTTTGTTTGCAGTCTTTTTCATTTGATTGTGTACTCCTTGAGATCAGGAAGGATCTTTTGGCTCTTTTTGTAGCAGAGTTCCTGATAGGTAGCTGGTCTTGAGTTCTGTGATTATTTTCTATAAGTGCTCTGATACAACCAATTGCTGCCCCCCCCCCCCCACGTACCTTTCAAAAAAGCTTGCCTTTGTTAATTTACTGATTTACAAGTTAGTAAATGGAATTGGTGTTGGTATTCTGGATAGAATCAAGTAGTGATTTTTTTTTCAAATTTTCTAGAGAACCAGAGAGGAAAACTTGGTTTGTTCATGTTGTGAGAGCCTGTAAGGCAAGTCTTACATAAGAGTTGGTTGTTGTTCTTATCCCTGAATATCTTTCTACCAGCTCAGAAAGAATTCATACAAGAACTCAAAAAAAAATCAAATTAGTGAGATTAAAGAAATTGTTTTTAAAAATCCAAGAAAAAAATAAGACTTTAAAAAAATACCCAACCAATTGGAAAAGGAGTACTAGAATCTTATGGGGGAAAACAATGACTTTTTGAAAATCTGAATTGAGCAAGACAAAGTTGAGGAAGTTATAATACACACAAAAAAAATATATAAAAAAATGAAAAAAAGTACACAATGTGAAATATCTCATAAGAAAAAAAAAATATATATATATATTAAGAATATATATAGAAAAAATTACATAGAAGTTCCAAGAGAAATATATGGTAAACTTCAAAGATTAATTTTAAGGGACTAAGTAAGAAATATATATGTAGAAATGTAAACTTTATGTCTAAGATTGTCATTAGTAATTGAGTAGTTTTAAAGAAAAATTGGAATAGAGCTAAGTATGATGTGATTCTAAAAAGTAAAATTGTAAAAACAGTAAAATTATTATTTTATACAAGTGAGGTATTAGAGGAAGAACTCACATAGAAGAAATAAATGGGAAAGGAGAGCTGGTAATTCTAGGTCTCTACTTTCATTAGGAATAGGCTAAAGAGGGAATTTTTTAAAATAAATATATATATATATATATATATTTTATAATATTATCCCTTGTATTCATTTTTCCAAATTATCCCCCCTTCCTCTACTCCCTCCCCCCGATGACAGTCAATCCCATACATTTTACTTGTGTTACAATATAACCTAGATACAATACATGTGTGTAAATACCATTTTCTTGTTGCACAATAAGCATTAGATTCCGAAGGTACATGTAACCTGGGCAGACAGATATTAGTGCTAACAATTTACATTCATTTCCCAGTGTTTCTTCTCTGGGTGTAACTACCTCTGTCCATCATTGATCAACTGGAAGTGAGTTGGCTCTTCTTTATGTTGAAGATTTCCACTACCATCAGAATATATCCTCATACAGTATTGTTGTTGAAGTGTATAGTGATCTTCTGGTTCTGCTCATTTCACTCAGCATCAGTTGATGTAAGTCTCTCCAAGCCTCTCTGCATTCCTCCTGCTGGTCATTTCTTACAGAGCAATAATATTCCATAACCTTCATATACCATAATTTACCCAACCATTCTCCAACTGATGGACATCCATTCATCTTCCAGTTTCTAGCTACAACAAAAAGAGCTGCCACAAACATTTTGGCACATATATGCCTCTTTCCGCTCTTTAGTATTTCTTTGGGATATAAGCCCAGTAGTAGCACTGCTGGGTCAAAGGGTATGCACAATTTGATAACTTTTTGGGCATAGTTCCAAATTGCTCTCCAGAATGGCTGGATTCTTTCACAACTCCACCAGCAATGTATTAGTGTCCCAGTTTTCCCACATCCTCTCCAACATTCATCATTATTTGTTCCTGTCATCTTAGCCAATCTGACAGGTGTATAGTGGTATCTCAGAGTTGTCTTAATTTGTATTTCTCAAATCAGTAGTGATTTGGAACACTCTTTCATGTGAGTGGATATAGTTTCAATTTCTTCATCTGAGAATTGTCTGTTCATATCCTTTGACCATTTATCAATTGGAGAATGGTTCAGTTTCTTATAAATTAGGGTCAGTTCTCTATATATTTTGGAAATGCGACCTTTGTCAGAACTTTTGCTTCTAAAAAATATTTTCCCAATTTGTTACTTCCCTTCTAATCTTGTTTGCATTAGTATTATTTGTACAGAAACTTTTTAGTTTGATGTAATCAAAATCTTCTATTTTGTGATCAATTATGATCTCTAGTTCTCCTCTGGTCATAAATTCCTTCATCCTCCACAGGTCTGAGAGGTAGACTATCCTCTGTTCCTCTAATCTGTTTATGATCTCATTCTTTATGCCTAAATCATGGACCCATTTTGATCTTATCTTGGTATATGGTGTTAAGTGTGGATCCATATCTAATGTCTGCCATATTAATTTCCAGTTTTCCCAACAGTTTTTTCCAAATAATGAATTTTTTTTCCCTAATGTTGGTATGTTTGGGTTTGTCAAAGATTATATTGCTATAGATGTACCCTTTTTTATCCTTTGTATCTAATCTGTTCCACTGATCTACCGTTCTATTTCTTAGCCAATACCAAATGGTTTTGGTGACTGCTACTATATAATATAGCTTTAGATCAGGTACACTTAGACCACCTTCCTCTGAGTTTTTTTTCATTAGTTCCCTTGTAATCCTCGACCTTTTATTCTTCCATATGAATTTTGTTGTTATTTTTTCTAGGTCATTGAAATAGTTTCTTGGGAGTCTGATTGGTATAGCACTAAATAAATAGATTAGTTTGGGGAGTATTGTCATCTTTATTATATTCTCTTGGCCTATCCAAGAGCACTGAATGTCTTCCCAATTATTTAAATCTGACTTATAAGCAGAGAAGAGCTAACAGCCTGTGCCAGATTCCTTTACCTCAGTGGCTTCTCTGATCCCAGAGCCCTTCCCAGCGCGACTGACACAGTATGCTAGCACCCGGCAGTCTGTGCTGGCCTCTCTTCTTCCTCCCCTGGGAACTGACCTTTTCTGTTGAAACTCCACATTCTCTTCAGGTGGTAAGTTGTGCTTCCAGTCCTTGTGGTATCTATCAGTCCTGAGCTAATTCTGAGGCTGATTTATCTAATTGTTTGTGAGGGAGTAGGGACGTTCACAGAGTCATGTGTTTCTTCTCTGCCATCTTGGCTCCGCCTTCTAAAGAGGGAATTATTTATATATATATATATATATGTGTGTGTGTGTGTGTGTGTGTGTGTGTGTGTATGTGTGTATATATATACACATATATATGTATATATATACATATATACACACATATATATGTATATATGTGTATATATTATATATATATGCATACACACACACACACACACACACACACACACACACACACACACACACATATATATATATATATATATATATAGAAGGGTATAAAAGTTTCCAAATTCAGAAAGAAATAAAATAATAAGGTCATAGGGAGGAGGGAAGAGGATAAGTGAGGAATCCTAGAAGAAGAACTATGTTAAATAAAGCACTGGTATCAAGAGGGTTAGGAAATAAGAGATATACACAAACATAAGATCAGAAGTAGAATTATTATGTAAAAAAAGCATGTGTAATAATTGTTATCTCAAAGTTAAAACTAAAATAATTTAATCAAAAGAGAAAAATAACCAAATGACACTTTATATCAGTTTTATTAATTGATATTGTTTTGGACTGTTTAAAATAACCAGACAGTATAAGGATGCAATAAGGTTGAGTTGGTGGAGTGAGAAAAATATGGAAAGACTTGGCTTATGAGGGAAGTTATTATCTACCTTCAGAGAAATAGAGGATAAACAAATATAGTATGGTCTTACATGGATGCATATGAATGTAATTGTGTGTGGTATGTGTGTGTGTGTGATTATAGGTATCTGTCTATATTATATCTGTATATATATATATATATATATATATATATATATATATATACACATATATATTGTGTGTATATTTGTACATATACATCATGCATGTATATATCAATACATGCATATACTGTTCTTTATATCCATACTTAATTGTAGCTTTTGTTAGGGAAGGGAAGGAAGGAGACAAAAAAGGATAAAGTATAAAATGCACAGCAGAGAACCAAAGAAAGCCTATAAAGAAACAAAGAAATCAATTCTCAGATGATGAAATTGAAACTATTTCCACTCATATGAAAGAGTGTTCCAAATCACTACTGATCAGAGAAATGTAAATTAAGACAACTCTGAGATACCACTACACACCTGTCAGATTGGCTAAGGTGACAGGAAAAAATAATGATGAATTTTGGAGAGGATGTGGGAAAACTGGGACACTGATACATTGTTGGTGGAGTTGTGAAAGAATCCAGCCATTCTGGAGAGCAATTTGGAATTATGCCCAAAAATTTATCAAACTGTGCATACCCTTTGACCCAGCATTGCTGTTATTGGGATTATATCCCAAAGAAATACTAAAGAGCAGAAAGGGACCTGTATGGTTGGGTAAATTGTGGTATATGAAGGTTATGGAATATTATTGCTCTGTAAGAAATGACCAGCAAGAGGAATGCAGAGAGGCTTGGAGAGACTTACATCAACTGTTGCTGAGTGAAATGAGCAGAACCAGAAGATCACTATACACTTCAACAACAATACTGTATGAGGATATATTCTGATGGAAGTGGAAATCTTCAACATAAAGAAGATCCAACTCACTTCCAGTTGATCAATGA
This sequence comes from Sminthopsis crassicaudata, assembly GCF_048593235.1. NCBI lineage: Eukaryota > Metazoa > Chordata > Mammalia > Dasyuromorphia > Dasyuridae > Sminthopsis > Sminthopsis crassicaudata. The sequence continues at coordinate 213,729,327 of NC_133618.1, read as the reverse complement.
TGGACAGAAATAACTATACCCAGAGAAGGAACACTGGGAAGTGAATGTAAATTGTTAGCACTACTGTCTATCTACCCAGGTTACTTATACCTTCGGAAGCTAATAATTAATGTGCAACAAGAAAATGGTATTTACACACATATATTGTATCTAGGTTATATTGTAACACATGTAAAATGTATGGGATTACCTGCCATTGGGGGGAGGGAGTGGAGGGAGGGAGGGGATAATTTGGAAAAATGACTAAAAAAAAAAAGAAACAAAGAAATTATGGTCAGTTCTGAACATAATGTGTGATATTTATTAAATAGGTTTCCTTAAAATGGAAATGTATTCCTTTATATTGAGAATCCTTTTGTATGTTCTACTATGTATATGACATTTTTTTCTTTTATTATTTTTATTGAAGGTTAAACTGAATAAACAAATTATAGTCTTTCTGGTCTATTAGCTATCATGATATCTATGCTTCTTGTAATTAAAAAAATTGATAAACAAGTCACTAATGCTTTTATCTGAATTATAGATAAAGATACAAAAGAGAAAATGATCAAGGACAAGGCCATATGACTCATTCTTGGAGTCTTCCCACTTATACCATTCAGGCTGATACAAGTCTATTCATCATTACTCTTTAGGACCAGACATTCAAAATGGTTTGAATATGTCTTGCTCTTTTAGAATTAGCTGACATCTCTCTAGAAAAGAGTTCAATGGGTGAATGACCTCCCTTATTCTGGACACTAAAATCCAATTAATATAGCCCAAGATCAAATGAGGGTGAAGATGTTCAGTGTCATGAGTGATTCAGATGTTAATACATTTGGCATGCAATCCATATAAAAGAGGCAGTGTGACAGTAATTATTGGTTAGATGAAAAATATTCATAGTTATTAAGTAATTACATAGGCTTTGATATCTTAAGGTTATTTGTTGTTAGACCTCATTTAAGTACCATTTATCTATAATGAAACATTTGAAAAATTTAAAATGTCAGTGCTCAGAGGAACACAAAAAGATTTGGTCAAGAATCAGGCTGAAAATTTTGGAAAATAAGTTATAACTTATTAAATGAAACATAATAAATATCTTTAAAAAGGTCACTGTGAGCAGGTCAATTTGCTAGACTAAGGACCTTCATAATAAAAATGTGATGTAGTTCTTTTTTTCAGAAAACTTATAATCAAGTCAGACTCCTCTCTACCATGGGGGAACAAATTTCATGAAGATGAATCATAGAATAGTAGAACTATGGGTGACTTTAGTTTCTTCATTAATAAATGAGGAAACTGATGTTTAGAAGTTTGAAGGTCAAAGTTATCCAGCAAAATAGAAACAGAGTGCTTATTTTTAAAATACCAAATACTCTGTCACATCACAAACTTTTCCTTCTTCTTCCTACCTAACCTATCTTATTCCCCATAAACATCATAAGCAAGTAACTTTTCTGGACAAGACTTTCCAGATTAAGGCTTTTGGAGAGAGACTCCTTTATAGATGTGGAACTCTATGTGCAATGTAAGGGAAAAGGTCATTGAAAAATGTTAATATTAACCATTCTGATCTGGGCAATAATTTCTGATCTTGTGCAGCTATATCTCTAATAGTCAAGTAACTTCTCCTCTGATGTATTTGAAGAGAGATAATGTCAAAGCTGTTTAAGTCTTATATCTAATTTGTGTCTCCTAGAAATCACTCGGGATATTAGTGCCAGTAGGCACCCAATACCGGACCAAATTGTGTCCTGTGAGACTATAAAGGAATCAACTAAATGGATTGTCTGAGGACTGGAGAGAGGCAGATATAATGTGAGAGTGTAGCTCAGTGAAAAAAAATCATTAAGGTGAGAGTGGAACTTTATAAATTTTGTTGTTCATTCTTTATTAAAGTATCATATTTAGTGGAACCATGTAAGTCACAGGATAAATATCTAATAAGTACTAGTTAGATCAGATAGGTCAAGAAGTTCCTATGATATTGAAGGAACAGAATAAGTAACTTAAAGGCTTCTAGGGATTTGTGACAGTGAGTCACTTGGTGTGGGGGAAAGAAAGTGAGACAGACAGAAAGAGAGAAAGAGACAGAGAGAAACAGAGACAGAAAGACAGAGACAAAGGGACAGGAAATACGGAGGAAAAGAAAGAAAGAAGGGTTGTGGGAGGAAGAGTGAAGGGGGAAGGGGAATGGAGAAAGAGAATGGCATAATAGTTAAAAGACTTAGAAATCTCTCATTCACATTTTGCTTCTGAGAGTTATGACTATGTGAGCTTAGCTACCAGGGAACTAAGCAACTCTCTAAGAATATATTATACAAGAGTTACCAAGCTTCCCTGTGGAGTGAGTTTACATACTTTTAGTTCCCCAAAACAATGAAATTAAAGGTTAGACAATATAACCTTCTTTTCTCATTATGTATGTTTGTGTGTGTGTGTATGTGTGTGTATACTTATGTATAAATATATGTACATATGTATGTATGTAAAAGAAAAGCATGCTTATTCCTAGAGCTTTCAAAAATACCTTTCAGAAAAGGCATTTTGGAAAGGGGTAGTAATAATCATGCTTTCTGAAGGAAAGGAGGGAAAGAGAAAATTCAGTTTTGCCACAGATTTATCATTTTTTATTTGATATTGTTAAAACCATGTTAACATTATTTGGGGATGTTTAATTAACTAAATAACTGAGGACTCAGAAGAACTGAACTATCAGCAATAACGGTAGCAGGGGTTGGAAATCATAGATCTCACCCTTAAAGTTCTGTGCATTCAAAGTACACCTGGAGGGAGCCGAGATGACAGAGAGAACACATGTTTCTTTTTGACATTTTTCTACAGTCCTCAGAGTAATTAGCAAATCAGCCTCTAAATTAGTTCTGGATTGGAAGAACCCACAGATATTAGTGGTGCAACAAATTACCAGCAGAAGATAATTTTGAAGATCTGTTTCAATCAGAAATGGAGGGAGATGGACCAAGCTCAAGCAGGCTGAGCACAGACACCAAGGACAGACAGGACAGACAGGGAGCCCTGTGAACTCCAAGAGAGGTGCATACCACATACAGTGAAGAATCTATGGGGAGGAATCACCAGCAGTGTTGGCTACTCTGCCCTGGTTGCAAGCCAGTAGATAAGCAGAGAAGTTATAAAACAACCACCAAACACACAAAGGGAAAATAGTGAACCCTGAAACACCAGAATCTAAAGGGACGTGGCCACACCTACCCAGCACCTGGAATGAGTCAGCACTGACTCAGGGCAGCTGCTGCCACTTGTAAGGAAGCTTGGAAAATCTCCCATACCCTAAAAGCATTTTTTAAAAAAATTGAGTAAAAAAGCAAGGAGTACTTTGACCATAGAGAGTGAATGAGAAGAACATATTTCAAACTCTGAGGAGACTAAAGGAATATTGTCTTCAGATGAAACCCTAAAAGATGATATAATCTGATCCCCATCACACCAGACTCTCCTAGAAGGATTTAAAAAGGATCTTTAAAAAAAAACTAGAAGAAAAATGGGGAAAGGAAATGAAAACTTTGCAAGAGTGTTTGGAAAAAGGCATATAACTCATCAAAAGATAGATTTGATAAAATGGAAAAAGAAAACAACTCCCAGAAAAACAGAATTTGTGAAATAGAAAAAGAAAATAACTCCTTAAAAATAGAATTTATGAAATGGAAAAAGAAAATAACTCATTAAAAAAAACAGAAGTTGTGAAATGGGAAAAAATCCATAGAACAAAACAACTCACTTAAAAATTCAACCAGACAAATACAAAAAGAAGTAAAACAAGTAAATGAAGAAAATAATTCACTAAAATTCAGAACTGAAGACAACAAGAATCAGTCAAGGAAAACCAAAAGAACAAAAGAAAGAAATAGAAGAAAATGTAAAATACCTAACTGGGAAAGCAACTAACCTAGAAACAAGATCTAGGAGAGACAATCTAAGGATTATTGGATTCCGTGAAAACATGATGAAAAAAAGAGCCTAGACACTATTTTTCAGAAAATCATCAAAGAGAACTGCCCAGATATCATAGAATCAGAAGATAAAACAAACAACCATTGAAAGAATTCACCAAACACCTCTTGAAAGAGATCCTTAAAATTAAAACTCCAAGGAATATCATGGTTAAATTTCAGAACTAATGGACCAAGGCAAAAAGGTTATAAGCAGCCAGAAAGAAATAATTCTTCAGATTCATTTAGAAGATGTCATATTTTTTTCTATATCTTTCTCTCACACTTTGAGTTCTGGATTTATGTGCATCCTTTGAACACACACACACAAACCAACTCTTTCCACCTCCACCCCCAACTAGTGACTCTATTGTCATGAACCCCTTGAAGCCTTTAAGTTACCTTGTCAAAGCATCAATAATTCTGTCCCTCCTATATCATGTGAACTACTTGACCAATATGGTCATTATATCCATTATTATAAGTTCAATCACAAATTGTGTGTGTGTGTGTGTTTGTGTGTGTGTGTATCTATATATATTAAACATTTATGAATGCTGGAAAATTGCCTTTCTGTGGCACACTGCAAATTATATATATATATATGTGTATATATATATATATATATATGTATATATATGTGTGTGTATGTATATATATATATGTGTGTGTGTGTGTATATATGTGTATATATATGTGTGTGTATATATATATAAAATGTGTAATATATGTATATATGTAATTATATATGTATATATATAATTAGTAATAATATATATTATATATATAATATGTAATATTATATAAATATATATGTATATATATGTATATAATATGTAACATATACATATATAATTTGCAGTGTGCCACAGAAAGTCAATTTTTCAGCATTCATAAATGTTTAATATATATAGATATATAGATATATAGATATAGATATAGATAGATATAGATATAGATATACATATGTACATATTCATATAATTGTATACATCCATTAAAACATATCTCTTTGAGTTTCCTTCCATGCTATGTGCCCCCTAAACAAATGCCAACTGCTGATTTTGTCTCCAGATTTAGAATAGGCTGGGATTTTAGAAGAATTCATAATATATCCTATAAACATGGATGAACATGTTCTGAGAGCTGTTACACATTGAAACAGGTCATATAACAAGATTATAAAATTTCCATTCAAGAAATATTTTTTTTTATATAGAACACTCAGATACAGAAAATGGTTTAGGTGTGTTTCTCAGTGACCTTTCCATACATCTATGTAAGAAATAAATATTATATGTCAGTCTTTCTGTCCTCCCTCCTTTCTCCCTCCCTCCCTCTTTCTTTCTCTTTCTCTCTCTCTTTCACAAAAAGACACACATACACACACACACACACCTCTTTATTAACAAATTGTTTCATTGAAATGAATCATGGTATAACAGAAACAAAGCTTTTGAAGGAGTATAAGGAATCATGGTTTCTAGTTCCAATTCTTCTGTTAAGTGAGTATAAGACCTTAAGCAAATCATGTCTCAGTTTAGTTATCTAATCTGTTTGATTTCTTAATTTGCAGAATTATGGAGAGGTAATAGATCATCTTTCAGGTCAAGAAGCCTATTAAACCATTTCTCTATACATTTTTGATTCTTTCAGGATAGATTTTCATAAGCTTGAAATGTCTGATTCTTTCCCCCTAGTCTAAATATAAATGATTGTGATATTGTCCCCTGAGCAAATATCAATAACAGAGACCCAAAAAACAGTGGGCACATGTAGAGTTTTTCAATCCATCAAAGCAATATGCTTCTGTTTTATTTTCATTTATTTATTTTTACTAATTTTCTACAAAATGCCTACAGACACTGAATTAATCAATGTATTATTTTGTCTTACAACTTATTGATATTATGACTTCACAGAATCCTCTCTATAATATTGAGTTTATATTTAGCATATTAGCACTATTTCTTGTATATATCAGATGATTTTAATAAATAAGAAAATTGAATTGATTACTAGCCCAAATCCAAATCAAAATATTTGATTCACAAAAGAGATTTCATAAATGATATTTCATAGAACTTAGAGATGAAAGGAAGTTTAAAGATGTCCAGTCTTACCCCTGATTTTACAGATGAAAGAACCAAAAGCTAACCAGGATAAGTCAGCCATGGTCATAAAAATAATAAAAAGCAGGACTGTGCTTCTAACCTAAATTCTCTGACTCCAAATCTGTTTTTTTTCCTGTGATACATCAAGAGCAAGTTGTGGAAGCATTATCAATTTAGTTCCTTTATGAGAATTTTGGTGTCCTCTTGGTTGATTGAGGACCACAGAAAGCTTCGAAGCTGCAAAGATCTTGTCATAGTTTTATCTTTCTAAAGATGACAAGATCTGTGCTGCATGGAAGCTTTCTGTGGTTCCCAATCAACCAAGAGAAAACAGTCAAAAGTTATCACGAAGAGACTAATGAGATTGTTGGCTCTAGAATCAGAAGGAATGCATTTGGAATCCTGGCTCTGATCCATACCACCTGTGTGACCTCAGGCAAGTCACTTAATGTCTCTGAGTCTCACTTTTCTCATGAGTAAAATGAAAAATTTAGAGTACTGATCTGTAACTTTTTTTTCAGCTTTTACATTATGATATTGTGATTTGTAAAAAAAAATCCTTAGAGTATTGAATTTTTTATAGGAATTAACTTCTACTTCATTTGCAACTGCAAGTTTTTGTAACTAAGTCTAAACTGTTGAAGCATAACTTAGGTGCCTGTATAGTACATATTATTTCACTGACTGGAATAGTCTTTGATATATTTTATTTTCCAGATTCAAACAATATGCATGTGTGTATACACACACACGTACTATAAAACAGATATGTATTCATATTTGTATTATAAATATAATTATATGTACTAATATGTAAAACTAAAGCAAATCTATGTTGTTGAACCATGTATAAGTAGATAGATTTCTTTGTGAATGTTCCAATGGAATATTGCTATTGGTTTTGTTTTTAATAACTTCATTACTTCCTTGTCTCCTGTTTTGCTTTCTTCCCAGCTTTTGCAGTTATTATTCTTTTTCTTTTATTATCTTTTCTTATTTCCAAGACAAATCAGAGATCTGCACTTTATCAGCTTCAGGGTAGTCAGCTTCTCCAGATCTGGGGTAATCACAGGTCTAAGAGAGTGTATTCATTTCCTGCAGAATCACCAGTTTCTATTACACACTCAAATCAGCTGTGGAAAACCTAAATAGGTATGTATGCAGCTCCGCCTCCCACTCCTGCAACCTGAAAATTGAGAAAACAATGTGTGTACTCTGGGACACACATTGAATATTCAAAAGGATCTAAAGCACCAAAAAAGGCCCAAACTGGAAAATTTTTCATTGCCCTCTTTTCCACTGGGACAAGCTGGTTTTTTGTCAGAGAACCCTTGAAATAGAAAAAAAAATCAACAATCAGAGCCAAAATTCCATTCACTCTTTATATTTCCTATGAATAGACAAAATGTTGTGATGAGAAATCTATTAATATATATTTTTTTCTTCCAAGGTGGTAATAGATGAATTAATTCATATCACCTGAGTGAGATATATAATTCCCAAAATAGTTTTCTAATTATGGCTCTTATAGGATCAGTAAGCACTACTATATTGATAATTGGCAATAAATATCAAACTGATCTTTTATTAATTAGCAAACTGTAGTAAATTTTGAATTTTTGAATAAATTTGTTATGTTTTAATCATATACAGTTCTAAGATGCCTTCTCAATTTTCTAATTTCCATCCATATATTTGAAAATGTATTTGACATTTATTTTTATTTATATTGTAACTACTTTTGGCTTAGTTCAATGTAATGAGCAAAAGGAAGGGCTTAATGTCAGAGAGTAATGGAACATTGAAGCTGGAGGAAAATTCGAGATCATGAAGTTAAACCCTATTATTTTGCATATAAGTTTGGGAGAAGACAATGGAAGTGGCTTACCAAAAGGTTAGAAGAGAACATTTTTCCTCTAGTTCTCTACAGTAAGGAGGATGGGATGTGTATTTTTAAAACAACTGATGATGATGATGATGATTATGTTTCAAAATCAAAATTATAATCAACCCAATATAATGAGACATTAACTCCAGGAGCTCATTTGCTTCATCTAACACAATAATGTGTGTCTCTTTTTGGGAATGTATGTTTTCATACTTCATAGAGTTTTATGCTAACATAGTACTCAGGCTTAGATACAATCTTATAGAAAAAGACTTGGAACAAGAGAATGTATGTTGGAGCTTTAGCTTTAGCACTTATTAGCTATTTTATTTTTAAAAAGACATTTAATCTCGATTTTTTTACCTGCATAGATGAAGGTAATAATCTTATTCTCCCAAAGTAAAATATAATGCTTAACCTATGGAGACACATCTGTTCTCAAATTTACCCTTCCATTAATTATGACTATGAATATACCTGAGTTACAATTTATAAGTATATACCTAATTTAAAAGAAAGAGAATAATTAGATTCCATTCTACATTGACAAAAATACACTAGTGATGATTTTTAAGTGATCTTAAGAAAGGCAGAGTTCTCAAGAATAGACAGGTGACAGTCACATTTTACTTGGTCCAGATCAGCCTACATCTGAAATATTATGTTTGTTCTGGGTGCCACTTATTAGTAGGATACTTGTTTTCATTTTAATCTTGTATATTTCACTTTATCTCTCTGAGACTCCATTCTTTATCTGTAAAGTGAGAAGTTTGGACAAGAGGATGTCTAAAGTTTCTTCCAACAGTATCTTAAACCTGAATGTCCATTGGCCGATTTCAATTTTAACCTATATGTGTATGAATTTGAAGGTTCTTATAATAAGAAAGATGGGACCGTGGGACATGATCCTTTAAAAATAATCTGAGAGAACTTCATATGGAAAAGGATATATCTAATTATATAATTCATATGGAAAAAGATATATCTAATAATAAATGATATCTAATATCACAGAATTAAAAATTAGTAGGGAACTCAGTAGCCATGAGTTAGACTTACACTCAATAAAGAAACTTCATTACAATAGATCTCACAAGGAGATATATTTTACACACACACATCTGATATACACATCTACATATATATGTATGCATATATAATCTGAGGGGCACTCAATCATTCAATCAATATTTATTAGGTGCCTTCTATGTGCTGGGAATTATTCAAAGGGCTAGAGATACAAAAAGGAATAAAAAATAATGCCTGCCTTTAAAAAGCTCACAATCTAAGAGACAACATACTGATATATTCTAACAAGATACATACAAAATAAAGAGGAAATAATTAACAGAAGGGAAGTATTAAAATTGAATTGATTTTGGAAGAGTTTTCAGTGAAAATGGACTTTAATTAAAATTTATAAGAAGTTAAAGAAGGTAGAAAATAGAGTTGAGGAAGGAGAATGTTGCAGGAAAATCAGAGAATATGCCCAGTAGGAATGGAATATGTTATTTGAGCAACTGCCAGGGGAAAAAATTACTGGATCAAGGAGTACATGTTGGGGAGTAAGGTATAAGAATGGAAAAGAATGAGGTTGTTAGGTATAAAGGACTTTGAATGTTAAATGATCCTGAAGATAATAGGGAATCACTGGAATTTATTGAGTAGTGAGGTAACAAGTCCTGTCTTGTACTTTAAGAAAATAAATAAATTTCAAAGCACTTACTGTATAACTTTTAGAAAAAAAATATTACCTTTAACCTAAATTTTCCTCCTTTGTAACTTTCATTAGCGGTACTTATTTTTTCCTTGTGGTCAAAAAGTCTAACCTCTTTTTTCCATAATAGTTTTCTTTGTAGCTAAATATATTCCTTTCTTCAATTCCTTCCTTTCATAGTATAAACTTAATCTGAATGTCCCCAAAAACAGAACTAAGAGTTAATGACAAAAGTTGCAAAGTGATACACTTAGATTTGGTAAAAACAAATCAAAACAAAACAAAAGCAAACAAACACATCCTTACCTTAGAGCTATCTCTCATTTGAGACTTATTAGGAAAGGTAGAATCTCTATCTATATTTGTTTTAGAAGGATGCTATTTTAGAGATAGAATGACATAACTTGTCAGTTTTACGAATTTCCATATTTTTTGTTATGTAATCATAAGGGTGTTGTGAGAAAGCTGCTTTATATATTTTAAATTGCTATAAAAGCATGGACTATTATTTAAAAGGGCCTAATATTAATCAAATCTAATTTTTCTAGGTCTTAGTACTTACTGAAGGCAATTTTAGCATCTTCTTATGAAGGCATATACCCATGATCAACTTTTAATTTCTCCTGGAGGTGGGATAAATTTGGTGATGTACAGGTGCTTTAGGAAGAACTCTTCCAGAATTAACCATCTTTTCCATTTGTCTCTAGAACTAGAGTTGTAATTTTGTAAATCAGAAAATAATCTTTTGTGACATTTGCTGCCACTCATCCTTTGAATCAAAAGAAATGATTTTAAAATAGGAAGTATATATGAAGCACTATGCCAGGGACTATGCTAGACACTGCAGGTAGAAATGCAAAAAAAATAATCCTTACTCATAAAGAACTTACAAGGGAGGAAACAATGACATATATCAAAATGTAGAACATAAATATATAAAGTGAATGAATGCGAATATCTGCATAGTAGTTATAATCCACGGTTTCTAGAGAAGGGATTCTATGAGGGGAAAATCAGGAAGAAGTATATTACAAATATGTGGAATGGTCAGTAGAGCGGTATGGAGATGGCAGTTGGGTCATAGCTCCAAAATTACAATGTAGCTCCAAAAACTTAAAAAATGATTTCACATCACATGAACAATGTTATTCCTATATAATTCCACCTCATGTTCTAGAGAGGTTCCTCTGGAGTAGGGAAACAAAAATTTCAAGAAAATATAAGGCAAAATCTGTCACACTGATCAAACAACACCTTGGTACCAGAATTTTGTACCTAGTTTTTGCCATCATCTTTTAAGGTAAGGACTTTTTTTAACCAATCTTTTTCTAGAATTCAAAAAGTCTTTTTCCATTAAGAAATGATAGCTTTTGGGGGCACAGGAGATACTTTCCTATTTTCAGTGAACTCAAGACATTTCTTTTGGTAGGAAAGTATACTATTTTTTTGTCAAAGGAAAATTTAGTTTAGCTTTAAATAATTAAGTTTTGACCCAGCAGTTACCGTGATAAACATTTATCTGTCTTGGTTAAATGCTATTAAATTCTTATTACACAATGCATAGCAAAGAAAACACGGAAATACATTTAAAGAACATCTCGACTTTTATTTCAGTTTACATACTTTATCTGGTATGTGACTATGCACACATTAAAGAAACACATTCTATAAACCACAAACAGAAATTACTTTGGAATTACAACTTGGACTCCCATATGTAGAAAATTCCAACTCATTTCTCATTATCTACACTAACAATAGTCAAATCATAGGATAATGTTCAGAATCTTTCCATACCTACTCTACTAAAAACAGGTGCCTTCAGCCTTAAATATGAAGAATAACTGTTGTCTTTCTACCAAGATAAGTTGGGGTTGATTCTGATTTTCATTAGCACTTGATAGTTTATCATAGTGCTTATATGTGGGTATATTGGACCTTTTATTCATTTGTTACTTCCAATGAGGAATAAAGATCAACAACTGTTCTGTACCTTTTGATTTTAATGAATTGACTGGAATAAGAGAGAGGTTCATCAATTTATCCAGGATCTTAATGCTAAGACATATGTCCAGAGTAGGAGTTCCGGAGTCTAAGACAATGCTTTAACCATTATGCTTGTGCTACTGTTTTGGCTATCTAGATTATCTCAGCATATATTAATTCAACAGAAATTTATTAAGAGTGAAATATTTGTAAGTCTTTGAAGAAAACCATATTTGTCATTCTATCTTTATAATACATACATGTTTGCACACAGAATTGACAGAATCTCAGATTGCCAAAGAAATCCAAGTGTTATCTGATACAATCTATACTTGCACAAGAATGACCTCTGCAACTTCATAAACAAGAAGTTAGTTAAACTTGACTGATTATATGGTGGTAGAGCATTCCATGCTGGGATATCCCATTACACTTTTTAGGCAAATTTCATTGTTAAGAAATCTTTAATTGCTTTCAGCCTTAATACATTCCTCTGCATCAACCCATTGATGTTACTTTGGTTTTCTGACTTCAAAGTCTAATTCCTTTTCTATTTAATAGCATTTCAAATATGTGAAGTTATCATCTCTTCCCTAAATATTCTCTTCCCCAAGGGAATTTATTTTCCTATAGTATTTTAAGAGACTCAGAGAGATTTTAGTAACTCTCCTTTGTTAATTTTCCAAAATATTACTATCATACCTGTAATACTCACAGTTTTGATTATTGAGTGTCCCTGCTATTTTCTACTGTTCATCTTCATCTCTCTTTTTCATCCTCTCCCATCTTCAAAAGCTGAACTACCTCTCTTAATTTGCTCTCCCTTTTGCCACCCATGATTTCCTTTTATTTCCTTCCCTTCTTTTCTGCTGGGTAAGACAGATTTTTATAACAACTGAGTATGTGTGTATTTGTGTTCTTTCTTTGAATCAATTCAGATTAGAATGAAGTTCAAACATTGCCCCCTGTATCCATAACTTTGTTAAAAAAAAACAAACAAACAAACAAAAAAAAATTTTTCCTTGCTTGTCTTTATTTTTTGAAACAATTGCTCCCATTATTCTTCTGCCTTTACCCTTCCCCTTTCTCTCAGTGCATCCCTCTATTTTTTAGATCATTTCAACAGAATCAGTTCATTCCCAAGATGTTAGATTCTTACTAAGTGCCACTGAGATAATGAGATATTAGGTTCTTACTAAGTGCTAAATCGATACTTAACAATTCTATACTTCCGGCCTTTGAGGGAAGTTTTATCCCCTTGAACTTCTGGGGAGGAGCTTGCATGTTTAAGAGGAGCAAGTTCATTGGTTGAAGTATTTTTTCCCAGAAGCCCCTGAGTTATTCCACGCCCATTCTCTGGGAGGATAAAATAAGTGACATTGAGCAAGGGGAAGAAGTCTACTCTAGGTCAGAGTTGGCGGCAGTTGAGACAGCAGATCTCCTCCCAGAGAGCCATCAACAGTTTCTGGAGACAATAGAACATTACTTATTGGTGCCCTAAGTGGGGCAAGCCCCACCCAGGAAAAGACTTTTGCTTATCCTGACAAGGCCTTATTCTGAGCCCTTCAGAGGAGCTAGAGTGGACCTTCTCAATTTGGCGCCCGAACAGGGACGAGAGATTGAGTTGAGGCAGCAGATCTCCTCCCAGAGAGCAATCAGCAGTGTCTGGAGAAAACAGAACTTTACACCAAGGCATCTGTCTATGTTGAGTCCTTTACATTTTTTCTATGTGTTATCAATCCTTCTAACTTCCCGAATAATGACAAAATTGTTAAAAGTTGTACCCATCATCTTTTCACATAAACAGATTAACCTTATTGAGTCCCTCATGATTTCTCTTTCATGTTCATCTTTTTTAATGCTTCTCTTGAGTTGTGTATTTGAAAGTCAATTTTTCTCTTCTCTGGTCTTTTCATTAGGAATGCTTAAAATCTTTTATTTCATTAAATGATATTTTCTCCCCTGAGGATTATACTTAGTTTTTCTTGGTTACAATCTCAGCTCTTTTCTTTCAGAATATCATATTCCAGTCCTTTGCCTGGAACATCACAGCTGCTAATTCTTGGGTGATCTAGATTATGGCTTTATGGTATTTGTAAATGTGTAAACAGGGGTTTCTTACAGTAACTTCTGATTTGCTATTCAATCCTCTAATCAGAAAGCTCCCAAAGCTATTGCTGCTGCTATTAACTTCAGTCACCTTCAAGGCTGGTGTTGTTGCCATCTGTGCATTGGGAAAGTACCCAGGCCTGTGTCACAACTTCTCTTTTTGATTTACTAAGTTGTCTTAGAGTAGGAAAATGCCTCACCCTGACTTGTTAATTCTGCTGCTCCAAAGTTCAATTTGAGTTGTTATTTTAAAGTTATTTGAAAGGAAACTTTAGAAAAGTTTTAGAAAAACTCAGCTGAAGTGATTCTTCTATTCTAACATCTTGATTCAAACCCAGAAGGACCTTAAAATTACTACACACACATACATACACACATTTATATGTATGCCTATGCATATTAAAAGCATATTATATACTTACATACATACATATATATATATATATATATATCTGAATATATAGGTATGATGTTAATATATGTATATATATATATATATATAACATATTTTATTTTACTTATCTGTGCCCCTAGTTAGAAATATATTTAGTTTTTTCTATCACTGAACAGAAGTATAAGGGCTTATACCTTGTAACCTATTATTTTTAAACATTTTTCCATATTTGTCATGTGAAAGAAAAATCAGAATAAGAGGGAAAATGATAAAGAAAAAGCAAATAACCAAAGAAAAGAAAATAATATCCTTCAATCCACTTCTGACCTCCACAGTTCTCTCTCTGGATGTAATTGACATTTTTTCCATCATAAGACTACTAGAATTATCTTGGATCACCACATTGCTGAGAAGAGTTAAGTCTATGAAAACTAATCATCACATAATCTTGCTGTTACTGTGTACAGTGTTCTTCTGGTCCTGCTTACTTCATGCAGTCTCAGTTCATAAGTCTTTCGAATTTTTTTTTAAATCAGCCTGCTCATCATTTCTTACAGAACAATAATATTCTATTACATTCATATACTAAACTTTATTCAGCCATTCCCCAGTTCAAAGGCATCCATTCAACATTCATCCTCTACAAAAAGAGCTGTTACAAACATTTTTGCATATATAGGTCTTTTTATCTTTTGGGATATAGTACCAGTAATGATTCTGATGGATCAAAAGTTATGTACAGTTTTATAGCCCTTTAGCCATAGTTCCAAATTGCTCTCCAGAATGAACTACATAATTAATTCATATTGAATTGAATTGGGTTAATTCTCACTATCCCACTTAAAATAAAAGTTATATTCTTGGCTTTAAAAGCCCAGATCTAAATCTCCACCAATGACAATTTATTGGACTTTTTTTTTCTTTAATATATTTTTGGTGATGGGCAATGATGATTGGCAGGCAGAATCCCAATAAATAAAACATAGTTTTACTTGAGAGATTTACAAAAAAAGTTAAATCTTATTTAATCTTATTTTTTCCAATTATATGTAAGACAATTTAAATATATATATTTTTTTAATTTTGAGTTTTAAATTCTCTCTCTCTCTGACCCCTTCATAGAGTAGCAAGCAATTTGACACAGGTTACATAAAATAGTCGTGCAAAATACAGTCCCATGTTAATGATTCTGAAAGAGAAAACACAGGCAAAAAACTTCCAAGAAAATAAAGAAAAAGTGTCTTTGATCTGCATTCAGGTTATAGCAATTCTTTCTCTGGAGATAAACAGCATCTTTTATCATAAGTTGTACAAAATTATCTTAAACTATTGTATTGCTGAAAATAGTTAATTCATTCATACTAGATACTAGTACCATTATACAATATTGCTGTTACTGTGTGTAATGTTCTTGTAGTTCTGCTCATTTCATTTTGCACACATTCATACATGTAAGTCTTTTCATGTTTCCTCTGAAGGCTTCTTACTTATAATTTCTTTCTCTTTCTTTCTTTCTTTTTTTTTTTTTTTTTCTTTTTGCTGAGGCATTTGGGATTAAGTGACTTGCCCAGGGTCACACAGCTAGGAAGTGCTAAGTATCTGAGACCAGATTTGAACTCAGTTCCTCCTGACTTCAGGGTTGGTGCTCTATCTACTGCACCACCTAGCTGCCTCACTTATAATTTATTAAAGCACAATAGTACTCTATCTAAATTATACAACAATTTATTCAGTCATTCTTCAATTGATATAAGTTCCCTCAATTTCTAAATCTTTACCACCACTAAAATATCATTATAAATGTTTTTTTTGTACAAATAGATAGTTTTCCCTTTTAAAAAAATCTCTTTGAGATATAGATCTAGTAGTGTATAACCTGGTCAAAGGGTATACATGGTTTTATAATCTTTTGGCAATAGTTCTAAATTGATCTCCAAAATGGTTGAATAAAACTTTAAATTTCCCACATCCCCTACATTAGTAATTTTTCTTTTCTGTCATATTAGATAGGTATGGGATAGTATCTCAAAGTAGTTTTTAATTTGCATTTCTCTAATAAATAGTGATTTAAAGATTTTTATTATTATTGTTTATTATGACTATAAATAATTTTGATTACTTTGTTTAAAAATTGCCTCTATATCCTTTGACCTTTTATCAAACAAAAAATGACTCTTATTTCTCTAAATTTGATTCAGTTTCTTATGTTTGAGAAAAAAGAAAGTATTAGAGAATCTCTATAAGATTTTTCAGAATATTGATTGCCAATTATGTATTCACTTCCATTCTATTTTTCCACCTGTTTATTCCACTCTCTCCTTTTACTCTTTTCATCATAATTTTTTTTGCTTCTTTTACTTCCCCTAAACTTCCTTCCCTTTTTATCAGCTTCCCTACCCTTTCTCTTATCCCTTTCTTTTCTTACATTCCTGTATGGGAAAATAGATTTCTATACGCAATTAAAGGTGTGTATTATTTTTTGAGCTAATTTTAATGAGAATCAAGCTCATATGCTTCCTTCCCCTCTTCTCTTATTTTCTGTTTCAGTATAAAATCTCTTTCAGGACTTTTTTATGTCAGAAAATTTGCCCCATTCTCCCTCTGTCTTTGCCCTTGTCTCAGTGCATTCTTCTTTCTTATCCTTTTATTGTAAATATAATTTCCCATGTACAAATATAAACAGTTGAATCTTATCAAATCCCTTACAATTTATTTTTTCCTATTTCTTTATGTTTTTTTTTTGCATCTTATCTTTGAAAGTCAAATTTCCTATTCAGTTCTGATCTTTTCATCAAGAATGCTTGAAAGTCCTCTATTTTGTTGAATATCCATTTCCTCATACTTACAAAGATTATATTCAGTTTTACTGGGTAGGTGATTCTTGGTTGTAGTCTTAGCTTTTTTGCCCTCTAGAATAACATATGCCAAGTTCTTCAGTCCTTTAATGTAAAATCTGGTAAATCTTTGTCATCCTGATTATGGCTCTATGTAACTTGAAATTTTTTGGCTGCTTATAGTATTTTTACTTAGATCTAGAATGTCTGGAATTTGACTTTAATATTCTTAGGAGTTTTCATTTTGAGATCTTTTTCAGGTGATGATCAATGGCCTCCTATCTCAGGCCTTTCCTGTTTCTTTAATAGTTGCTATTATTTTCTCTCCTAAAATTGTATGCATTTTATAACTATTTATAAGTGAACATGGTTTCTACTCTTGATAGAACATAAGTTCTTAGAAGTCAGGGACCATTTCATTTTTTTTTGTATTTTTTTTCTGTCATATCGTAGATAATTTATGAATGCTTGCTGATTGATTTCTGACAACAAAATTGATGTGAATTGCCTGTCATTATCTGTCTTAGAAGTAAACCATGTATACAATGTTGTTCCTCATGCAGCTCATAAAATGGACATCAGCAAAAGGCCATGTCCCTGGAAGGAAATCAGTGTCTAGATGGGCCACGAGAAGAGATACTGACAGGATGATCTTATCCCCAAGTAGGCTTTTCTGGAATTTCTTGTACTTCCATGGTTATCTTGTAGCAATAGAAACTATCTTGAACTGAAGCTTGCATTTACTATATACAATCAGGAGGTCAAGCTATAGATGTCAACCCACCAGAAATTTTTTTTTTCCTAAACATTGCTTAATCATCAATTGACTTTCTTAGAAGCAACTAGAATGGTTAGCATACTTTGCTTTGAGCCCTTTCCTGGTCTCATCTTTACTTTATAAATTATCATAAAAAAGCTTTTGCCCTTTGACATGAAGATGGCCTGAATCTGTGAATTCTTTCTGGATTACTCCCTACCTAATGACTTTTTGAACCCATCATAGCCACAACAGAAACATTAGAAAAACCTACTTTTCCTAAATTCTGTTTTTCCTTTTTGTAATGGCAGAGAATTCTTCAAAGGAAAACAGATAACCAACTTCCTCTCCTTTAGCTACAAAATATGACAGAAGGAGAAATCAAAATGTCTCCTTAGAAATTTTCTGGCATTAGATTCAACATTCATGTTGTAGGCCAGTCAGATTACATAAATCTAATGAAGTATTTCCTTGCAAAGTTTTTCCAACTAATGGATGTATATCATGCCTTACTTATATCGAATCTGAAGGCCAAAGAATAGACACTGGATGACACATTGGAGATTTTTTTAAAAAGCAAAATTAAAATAATCTCTGGCCACAATGGCCTTCCTTTTAGGAAGGAAGATAGCATTTACATATGAAGATGAAGATGAATTTCATAAATCCAGAGTTTTATAAGGAACATCTAACCTAAACCTGGCATTTTACAGATGAGAAATTAGAGTCCTAGAAAGGCTGATTTGTCCAAGTACAGATAAGTTGTGAAGAACAGAAATCGAATTTAAATTTATGACCTTCACTTATTTGAGTTCAGAGCTCCTGTTTGTTCCAATGTTACATGCTATATGGAACGCATATAAAAAGCAAGCTGTGGGAAAAAACAGTGACAGCTGTAATCAGGAGTGACACAAAATGACTTTGGCATAGGATGATATTTGAACTGAATCTTGAAGGAAATCAGGGATTGTTAAAGGATGAGTTAAGGGGGAAGAACATTATAGCCATGTAATAAGACAGTGGAAAGGAGTTGGACCATGGAGTACAAGGTGAGAGGGAGTAATCAAGTTTTGAGGAGTTTTAAATGCTAAGTGAAGAAATTTATATTTTACCCAATAGATAATCGGGGTATGACTAGAATTTATTGGGTAGACAATAGGGAAAATTAAGATCTATAGATCTCCACTTCAGGAAGCACTATTTTAGCTATTTAAAGAATGGAAAGAAGAAGCAGAAAAAATCATTTATCAGGCCATTTTAAAAATAAAGATAAAAGAGGATAAGGTATAAATTAAAATAGGGTCTCTGTGAATGGAGAAAAGAGGACATATTACAGTTGTTGTAGCAATAGAAATTTGCCATTTACTCATTCCCATTCTAACCAGGTAGCTTTGCTGTCAAATGTAATTTTCATAATGCTAAGTATAGCTAAGAGGCTAGGCTTCAAATAATAAAACTACATAGCTACCTTTCAAAGATGATTTTATAGAGATTCCTACATTGTGAGTGAGTTTGAAGAAGATCTCTAATATTCTTTTCAACTCAAAAGATTTTCTAAAAAGCTTTGGCAAAGATGTATCAAAATTTTATATTCTGCTCTCACTGCTTCATGTAGGTACCATATCTTATGATTTGAAATCTGAACACTTCCTATAACTCTATTTTATGTGCGGAAAAATGAAAGGTCATACTTGTATGACTTTCCCTTCTGAGAGAGAAAAAGGAAAACAATCTATTCTGCACTGAATAGCTTCAGGTTTGATAATAGAACCCATCAAGCTTGTGAATATGATGAGTATAAAATGGTCATCAACACTTTAAATTTTTTTCATAAATTTTTCTTCATTCTGTTCTTGAATTTCTTCCACATTACATATTCTCTATAAATTCAACTTCTTAGAGTTCCAGGAATGCCTTCAATTTGTCTCTACTAAAGAGGGCAACCTTATTTTAAAATTTGATTTAATTTTTTATTACTACCTTTTGATTTCATCATTTTCTTTCATCTACAACTTTCATCTTATTTTTTATTTTGAGTAATGTATTCCTTTCACACCTAATTTCTATGAAAGTCAACTGTTTAAAATCAGGAATAACTGGAAATTAGTATGCCAGAAATTAGATATGGATCCACACTTAACACCATATACAAAGATAAGATCAAAATGAGTCCATGATTTAGGCATAAAGAATGAGATCATAAATAGATTAGAGGAACAGAGGATAGTCTACCTCTCAGACCTGTGGAGGAGGAAGGAATTTATGACTAGAGAAGAACTAGAGATCGTTATTGATCACAAAATAGAAGATTTTGATTACATCAAAATAAAAGTTTTCTGTACAAACAATACTAATGCAAACAAGATTAGAAGGGAAGTAAGGAATTGGGAAAATATTTTTATAGTTAAGGTTCTGATAAAGGTCTCATTTCCAAAATATATAGAGAATTGATCCTAATTTATAAGAAATCAAACCATTCTCCAATTGATAAATGGTCCAAGGATGTGAACAGACAATTCTCAGATAATGAAATTGAAACTGTATCCACTCATATGAAAGAGTGTTCCAAATCACTACTGATCAGAGAAATGTAAATTAAGAAAACTCTGAGATACCACTACACACCTGTCAGATTGGCTAAGATGAGAGGAACAAATAATGATGGAGGGGGTGTGGAAAAACCGGGACACTAATACATCGTTGCTGGAGTTGTGAAAGAATCCTGCCATTCTAGAGAGCAATTTGGAATTATGCCCAACAAGTTATCAAATTGTGCATATCCTTTGATGCAGCAGTACTACTACTGGTGTTATATCCCAAAGAAATCCTAAAGAGGGGAAAGGGACCTGTATGTGCCAAAATGTTTGTGGCAGCTCTTTTTGTAGTGGCTAGAAACTGGAAGATGAATGGATGTTCATCAATTGGAGAGTGGTTTGGGTAAGTTATGGTATATGATGGCTATGGAATATTATTGCTCTGTAAGAAATGACCAGCAGGATGAATTCAGAAAGGCTTGGAGAAACTTGCATGAACTGATGCTGAGTGAAATGAGCAGAACCAGAAGATCACTATACACTTCAACAACAATATTGTATGAAGATGTATTCTGATGGAAGTGGATATCTTCAACATAAAGAAGATCCAACTCACTTCCAGCTGATCAATGATGGACAGAAACAGCTACACCCAGAGAAGGAACACTGAGAATTGAATGTAAAATATTAGCACTACTGTCTATCTACCCAGGTTACTTATACCTTCTGAATCTAATACTTAAGGTGCAACAAGAAAAATTGGATTTACATAAAATTTATTATATCTAGGTTATACTGTAAACACATGTAAAAATGTATGGGATTGCCTGTCATCTAGGGGAGGGAATCTAGGGAAGGAGGGGAAAATCTGGAAAAATAAATACAAGGGATTATGTTATAAAAAATTACTCATGCATATATACTGTCAAAAATTATAATTATACAATTAATAAAAAAGAGATATAATAATAATAATAATAATAATAACAATAATAATAATAATTAAAATAAGGAAGGAAATTATCTCTGCTTAAGTGACTCATAGCTTAAAAATCTGGGTTTGATTGGACTTTTTTCTTTTCACTTTCGCTGACTAAAAACCTAATATATGATCTCTGTCTTTAGCTCTAATTTTACAGAGATTCTTTTCAATGTATATATGGATGAGAAGTTTTTACAGATTTTTTTTTCTATGTATATGTTGGTGAAAAAACAATGAAGAGCACAACAATAGCTTTCATCTTCTCTTATCACTCAATGAACTTTAAAAATTGACAAAAATCTATTACTCTACTCCCTCTTACAAAACCACCCTTGTCATGGGAAAGGAGAAAGAATGCATGAAATATATGTATACACATATAAATGTATATGATTTTTTTATATAATAAAAGCTGACATGGAATATAGTATATACACATTTTATGTATGTATGTATTCATATATCTGGTCTATCTAATATAACTTTTACATACATATCTGTGTTTTCAAATTGCTTTTGTAATGATGGGTAAAACCAATTCTCACTTCTATCAACAATGTACTTTTAGGTCATTGTGGATAGGTTTGTATTCAAATTTGTCCCATTTTTGGATGTTTTTATTAATTGGACCTTTATATAAAAAAGGCTATCTCACGTTTAACTCAGGAGTACCAGTCACCACACCATCCTGCAATATAAACTGAAGGTTTGAAACTCTATTCCTTTACGTCTTGTATTGTAACTATTATACTTCTCTCTTTGTAATTCCCATTTTACCAGGGATAAAACACAATTCAGAACAGATAAAAATCAATTATATATTTGCCTACATTACCCATAGTGCTAACAAATAAACCTAAAACAGGAAAAAATTTGGAGTAATAATTTTCCTCCTCAGAGTTCAAGAAGAAGGGGATAGAGAGAGGTAGAAAACAAAACATATCATCATCTTTTATTAGCTCTCCAGGAGAACAAATTTCTATAAGCCTCAGTCAACTCCAGCAATACATCTTCTAAACAACTTACAGGCTTCTTCTTAGCAACTTACAAAGCTGGCTCAGCCAACTCTATGCCATTCCCAATTTCTATCCTCTTTCATGTTTCTCCTCAAAGTTCTTGACTCACATACACATTCCAAAGAAAAAGTTTAAACGAAACGTTTCTTTGTCACATTAAGGCTTAGTTAAAAGTGTTTATTCAGGAATTTTTAAATAAACATGCCATATACCAGGAACCTCAACTTTCTTTTCTTTATTTCCAATTCTTTGCCATCTTAGAAAGTACCATTAGGAATATATTCCTATTATATATATATATATATATATATATATATATATATATATATATATATATATATATATATATATATATATATATTACTCTATTACCCACCCACATACAAATATATATATATATATATATATATACACATACACATACACACACACACATATATATATATACAGACACATATATACTTATGTTTATATGAACTATATATTATAGCATATATAGTATAGATTTCTATTATGTATTATATGCCATATAATTATACATATATATATATATATATATATATATATATATATATATATATATATATATATTTCTTTTTCCCAAAGATAAAGGAAAAATGGGAAGATATTTATGTATATATGCATATACATACATACACATACATACTCCCATTTCACCATACACATACATAAAATCACATATATATTTTAGTTTTTGACTTCTTTGTGAGAGATATATACTTAGCACTAAACTTTCAGGGTCAGAGAGTATAGGTATTTTAATCACTTTTTAAGAATAATTCCAAATTTATTTTATTAAGTGAATAAACTTCTTTTTCCAAGAGCATTTTATAGTGGCAATCATATTGGCCTTTATGACTTTTCCAAATATTTTCTCCTGAATATGGGCCAGATATCAGTAGGAAGGGTATTTAAAGGTAATGTCTTAGAAGTTAATAGAAAGTGAATGTGGTAAATAGGATCATTTAATTCAGGACTACAACCTCTTAGGAAAATAGAAAATCAGAAAAATAATAATATTGTCAAAAACAGACAATACTGAACAAATTATTTGATATTGTTAAATAGTGGGCTTAGTTGAAAAATATATGCAATTTATATATCTGACCTGCTTTTGAAATATTTTCACATGATCTTCTAAAAATCAATCAAGAAAAATGAATTCTGTTGAAAATTAGTTAATTTAATTCAATATAACAATAATTTAATTGCTTATAGTGTGAGAAGCATTCAAATACATATTAGTATGCAAAAGCCATCCTTGTTCACCAGGAGATTACAATTGACCAGAAAATTCTATATTTATACAAGAATATAAAAAGTATATACCAAAAAAAATAAAATTTAAGATTCAGAGTGCAAATAAGTATTTTGCTAGTTATAAAATTAAATAGTTCCTTAATGAAACATATAGCTCTATGTCACATTATAGGTAATCCTGCTGTAGAGATCTAAATGCACTTAATAGTTTTTGAAGTAATTTATAGATTGAAGTGGAGATACTCTAATCAAATTTATTGATAATGTGAGGTGAGTAGTAAATAAAAATGTTTTCCAACCAAGATTTTAAAAAAATCTGGGATGAGAAGGACCTTCAACATTAAATCATTTATCCATTTTCTTCCATTGAGAGATATATGCACACATTATGCTGATTTTATTTACATTTCATGATGTTCTTCATTAATATCAGGTCATACACTCATGTTTTAAACAAGAAGGTATTTCAAAGAGAATTATGGAATGAAATTGTTGTCATTATTATGATTTTTAATATGGTCATCATTAACATTCAGTAGACACACACTAAAAGGAATATATATATGTATATATATATATATATATATATATATATATATACTCATGGGATCTCTTCCATACTATGCCTTGGGGGACCCACAACTCCTTTTTTTTTTTTTTCCTTCCACATATCAAGGAAACATTCATATATTGAATTTATAATAATAGTTCCACTTGGAGTTGCCATTGGGAACACATTAGGTATAAAATCAGCAAATAAAAGAAATGCTGAGCTTTCAGATTCTTATGCCAATAGGATGCTCATAGCCAAGGAGAGAAAGGCTTAACTAAAGAGATATGTCTTGTACTGTGAGTTGAAATTCAATAAGCCAGGGCTTTATTGAGCTATGGGAAAAAGGGAATACCAAAACTTCTATAAAATGTGCCTTTTCTCCTTCAGTTCCTTGTGCTTTTAATCTAAGGAACAGTAGCTGCTGAATTGTACCACATGATTTTAATCAGAGACATATTACTTTAACCTAAAAATAATCAAGGGATCAAATACACAGAGAAAATAAAATCTTCAGGTCATAAAGGCTAATGTTCTCTCAGAGCTCAACTCAGAGTTCTTTGAAACTTATGGAGAGCCAATGGGAAATAAGCATTTTTCATTCATCTAGTTTAGTGTTTATAGAATGGGATCTATATCTATAAAATTCCGTCCTCTGAACAAAGTTCTGACAGAAAAAAAAAAAAAAAATCTTGGCTCCCAGATGAGGACCTCCAAATAACTACATATATAAGATAGAAAATTAGAGGTCCTCTAGTCCAAAACATATTTGAAGAGGAATCCACTATATTTTGTTTCAATCATGCAAGAAAACAGTCTTTATCCCTATTCTCCAGGACAGGAAAACCGATTATCTCTATAGATAGTCCATTCTACTTATGGATATTTGTAACTATTAGGATAGTTTCCTCGTATGGAAATTAAATCTACCTTTTCTGCAAATTCCATCTAGTATTTTAACTCTCAATATCACAGAGTAATTAAAATTGTTAAAAAGCATTTCTATATTATAATCTAGCAACTACAATGAGATGGTATCTGTCCTGTCTTTACCAATTCTTTTCTCCTCCATGATAAATATCTTTAATCACTTTAATTTAATCTTGTAGTGGATGATTTCTAGTACTTTTTGCATTTTAATTATATTCTTTAGACACATACAATCTTGTTAAACTTGCCTAGTTATTTTCAGTCATGTCTGACTCTTTGTGATCCCATTTGCAGTTTTCTTGACAAAGATACTGGAATGTTTTGGAGTGACAAAGACAGTGGAATGAAGTTTTTCTTGAGCTCATTTTACAGATGAGAAAACTGAGATAAATTGGCTTAGGTGACTTGCCCAGAGTCATTCAGCTACTAATTGTCTAAGGTTATATTTGAACTAAGGAATATGAGTCTTCCTGACTCAAGGCCTAGCATTCTCATCTACTGGATCATCTAACTGTCCTTGTCAAAAATCTTTCTTCAAATGTAGTACCCAGAATTGAATACAATACAATACTACACATCCAATAATCTGAAAATAATTTGGGGGGGCAAAGATTAAAGTAACCCAAATAGAACAATTTAAAATATTAGTAATATATAAAAGGGTTATGAATAAAAATTCTCTGATCAAATTAACTCAATTAATAATTGTCTTTAAAAAGTGTGGACACTCTCATTGTTATCACAATTTAGAATTTGACTTTATCTTCTTAGTGGGATATAAATCATTTCTTCTAACCTTCAGTTCTTGGTAGCACACTATGATTGAGTATTGGTATTTAGGAATGAATTATTATGTTTTGGTGAGTGTAGTTCTACTCTGTACTCTTAATACCAATTTGTTAAAAAAAAAATTGAGAGAGCTGACAAAGGAATATTAGAATGTAGAAAGAAATGGACATGTGTTCCTTAAAAATTGTAACTTTTTCACTCGTGCAGTCTTCCTAGGGAGTTTTTCATTCTTCAAGAAATGGTTAGGAATGACAGAATGTCCAAGGAAGTCTTGGTGAGGATAAAGATGTAGCTATATAACATAAATGCAAAACATAATTCCTGAGATAAAATATGTAACAACAAGATGTAAATAGTGGAGCACAATTGGAACCATTAGGCCAACCTCCAGGAAAGCCTAGGAGTATTTCACATGAATGAGTGAAGCAGGCATTTGAAGAGAAAAAGGAGGAAATGTGACCATAATGGAATAAAAAATAGAATCGTAAATTACAGAAAGGAAGGGGGTAACCTTGAGAAAGAAGTGAAGCACATTGCTGTTCTCCCACTCCCAAAAGATGGCAGCCACATGATGTTTCTTTTCTTTCCTATTAAGCTTGCTCTGTGCTTTCTCAAAACTGATATTTTGTATCAGAGGATTTCCCATAAATTTCTCCTTGGCTCATGTACATACTAAGGATTGTTTTTGGGAACATAAGAATTTGACTTTTAAAATGACCTCTCCCAGCAATCTTCAGTAACCAGACTTCATCTGCTTTAGTGTAGCCTTGTGAAAGCTGATAAATGCCAACCCTACTGATGCCCAAACAAACAGACATATCTGGCACCAGGCCCTTGCAACCAAACAGCAGTCGAATCAGCATGTACCTCAGTGTTACCCAGGGGAAATACAGAAATACACCACTGGCCTCAGCAAACACCTGACCATCACTGAGACCTTGGTTCAGCACAGGAAAACTGTCTTGCCCCTATGGTGATTATCACAATATATCACAAGGATCATACACTTTGAAAGAGTAGGGTTTAAACCAGGAATGCAGGGTTGGTTCAATATTAGGAAAACTATCAATATAAAAACTTTCAATTATCAACTTGTGTTAGGATTACTAAGTGAGAACTCGGGTTGTCTGGATAATGACAAGGTGAGAATTCAGGTTGGACAATTACAAGGTGAGAACTCAGGTTGACTTGATGGAAGGAGCAGGCTCATTGGCTGAGGTGGTTCTTCCCAGAAGCCCTTGCATTATCCCACACCCATTCTCTGGGAGAATAAAAGAGAGAACAGTGGGCCTGGAAAGTGAGTCGGCCTGGAGAAGGATAAGAGCTGGAGGAGATTCAGAGCCAGGATTCAAGGAGAAGTGTCTGCATTGCATCAGGCCTGACGGGGCTCTCTGCAGGAAGGGAAGTCACTTCTCTGGACAAGAGTTAACAGCAACTACATGGAGACAACGGTTCACTACAGGAAGAAGAATCTGTCTGAAAGATTTGAGTAGACACAGCAGATCTCTTCCCAGAGAGCGATCCAGCAGCTTCTAGAGACGACAGCTCGTTACAAACTTGACCATATCAATAACAAAAAATAACTGAAATCATAGAAAGAGGAAAGCAACACAAATTTATCTCAAACATAAATTTAATTTTCTTTCTTCAGCCCATATTTTTATACACAGTTCATTTTCCATATGTAATACCACTTCAAAATATGTACATTTTCTATTAAAATATATCATAATACAGTTAATATGCATTATTTGCCCACAATGTTTCTTCTAGATGATATATTCCATCTCTTGAATGTTTATGAACATTGCTCCAACCTTTTAAAATCACTAAAGGAAAGAGCTACTGCTTCAACAAAGAGGAGGTGTACTGCTCTATTTTGAATCAAACACAACCTGAGGATTTATCTTTCCAACTTCAGAAGTTAGATAAATCATGAATGTATGGAGCAGAGATTTCCTTAATATTTGCATGATGGCTCGCATATCCTAGAGAAATAACAAATCCAGACACTTGAAAGCCCTTGAATTATGAAATAAGCATACCACATTCAATTTTGTTAATTAGTTTTACAAAAGTTAGAGTTTACGTGACAAAATATTTTCTTTGTCAGTATGTTCCTAAATACTAAAATTCAGATGAGTGCTGCCAAGTAGATCTTTACAAAGACATAAGATAACAATAGGGCCTGGTAATGATTGAGCCTATTGGGGTAGCACTAGTATTTTAATAACTCAAATGTAGAGATCTAAAGCCTCAGTCATCAATGACATCTCAATGTTACAGTTAATAAGTAGTCAGTCATTTAATGAATTACAAAGTACTAAGGAAGAAAGATATGTAACAAATGAAAACAACTAGAAAAAATATATTAACTGGGCCTCCCATAATGATATTAAAAAAAATGAGTGGGTAAAATTTTCAGGGAAATTGAGAACCTAGCAGTTCCTTTCTTTTCTCTTGTTCCTACCTAGGAAAAACTGGAGTGAAAGATTCTGGCTAATGTTGAATGTTGTTTATTTTTTTAGTGATTAATTTTCAAATAAAAAGAATTTAGTTTCTCTTTCTCAAATTACTCTCCTTCCCCATTTGTGACAAGTATGCAAAACTAAGCAAAATAAATTCCTGTAATTGACCACATCCAAAAATGTGTGTTTCATTTTGCATCTTGAATCAATATTCTTTATTCCAGGAGGTGGATAGAGTACTTAATCTTTAGTTGTCTGGAATCATGTTTGGTCATTAAATTAACCAAAACTCAAAATTCTTTGTATTATATTATGAAATGAATTGTTGTCTTCATTGAACGCATTTCACTTTTCATTAATTCATATAGAACTTTCTAATTTTCTTTGAAACCATCTATTTCATCATTTTATAGTTCAAAAGTATACTATTATATTCATATGCTTTTTTATCATTTCTCAAATAGATGAAGAGTTCCTCCTTTAGTTTCCAGGGACAATTTTTTTGTTTCTACAAAAAACCAGCTATATTATATCTATATATGATAGACATTGGTTCTTTCCAAAACAAAACACAATGACAACAGCAATGAAAAAATATTGTTTCATTAGGATAGAAAAATTTGTATCCTCTCTCTTCACTAGAGCAGAATAAAAGATATGTTAGTAAAATATGTGGAAGTAGTGATAAATTAGTTAGGATTAGAGGTTGAGAGTCTGAAGATCACATCAGATTCTCCTAATTTGAGAAGTACTTTGTTTAGTTCACAGGGAATACAATTACTTTCAATGAGTAGAAATGGGACAGAAAAGTTTGTAACCCCAGGTTTGTTTTTTTTTTTTACTGCTAAAATATGTTATTACAATACTTTTTGTACTGAGATCAGGAATAATAGTGATAGATATAATAAGTCCTCTAGATATTTACCTAAAATGCTTTACAAAAACTGTGATCATTACTACCCATGGAAAACTATTTGAAAATCTGGATTTGACTGGAGTGATCTCTTAAAAGTAAGTGAAGGACTTTGTTATTATTAGTCTTTATTAAAAGAGACTTTATGTGGTGCATACCAGCCATACGAACAATTATTAGTTTTTCAAAAAGTCTTTACAAAATTTCACCTTGGCTTTAGTATTTCCTTCTTCCAAATCAAAGATGATCTCAGAAATATTTTTCCTATTTCAAATATTTTTATAGTTCTTTTCCCATCCTAAAACAGAATTGTATTTCCCCTTTAACTTGGGGCTTTGCTATTATTATTCAGTAGATTTTTTTCCCAGTATTTTCTCCCAGGCTGTTCTCTAATATTAAAACCACATCAAAACTTAACCATTTTTCTCATTCAGTTATCTTTTTTTTTTCAATTTCTGTGTATTTATTAAGTGCTCTATTGTTTTTCTACTCAACTAGGTCTATGACCTCAAAGTAATTTTGATTCTGACCCCCTTTTGCGATTGTATCAAATGAGTAGCCACTTCTTTCTTAACAATGTCTAAGTCCCTCTTTCTCACTCTAATGTAGATCATCCTCATTCAGCTACTATTGCATTTTTCTTAATTGCCTACTACCTAGTTTACCTGTCTTCCATCAATCCTCTCTCAAATTTATATACAGCCACCAAAATAATCTTCCTAAGGGTTAGATAGATCATTAATTTTTGTACTAAAAATTTTACTGATATCCAATCAGCTTTGTGCTAAACTATAATTTTTTCTCAAAATTAAAGGTTAAGATGAAACAATTGCCCTTTTCTAGGTACTACCAGCCTAGGATTTGACACATTTTTTTCCTTACCTCACTATGTACTTTCTTATCATCCATGATCTTAAAAATCCTTATCTTCTTTATGTAATATTGGTGGGAATAATTAGTACAGAAGTTATAAAGAACCATCTGATACTCAATCTTTCCTTTCTCTTTCTCTTTCTGTATAGGGATAAGACTATATTCTCAGAAATTGCTTAACATCTGGGCAGGGAGAGGCTTATTATATAAAAGTTTTAGGACCTATCTTCTTCACTCTGAATCCCTTAAAACCTGGAGATTTATTCAGTCAAACCTCCTACACTATTTAGTTTGCTTTTAGCATAGGAGAGATATAATGATCCTTGCGTCCAGATGGTCTACTTCTGTGCAATTTTATAAAGTATACGTTGTATAAAATGTTATTAGTATAATGACAATGGTCAAAACCAGAGTTTTCTAAATGCTGGCTCAGCAGATCAGTGGGGCAGCTTCCAGTCCCAGCTCAGAAGTTAAACTCTGGGAAACCAGGCTTTTTTTCTGAAAAGAGTAGACAAAGCTACCCTCTGCAAACACAAGGAAGCAATGCCCCCTTTACTCTAGGAGCAGAGCTCAGCCATAAAAGTAAATAAAGAAGATATGACAAAAGAAAAGGAAAGCAAATGAGCAAGAAAAGAACCTAGACCATAGAAAGCTACTGTGCTGACAGGATAGACTAAAGCTCCAACTCAGATAAGGATAAAATGTCCACAGAAGAAATATCAGGGTTATTTTAATTGGTTTCAAGCCAAAAAAAGGGTTCAGGGTTCTCGGAAGTGCTCATAAAAGACATTAAAAGGCAAATAAGCAAAGTAAAAAAAAAAAAAAATAAAATAAAAAAAAAAAAAAAAAAGGAAATGGGAGGTATGCATTGGAGAGTCAAAAGCTTGGAAAATGAAGGAAAAATAAACATCTAAAGATACCAACTCCTTAAGAAGTAGAATTATCAAAATAAAGAGATGCAAAAGCTAACCAAAGGAATTCTCACATTAAAAACTTTAAAGTGGCAAATGGAAGCTAATGACTCTGTGAGACAGCAAGAATGATGCAAACTAAAAATAATAAAAAATAGAAGATAATGTGAAATAACTTATTGGAAAAACAGTTGACCTGGAAAATAGTTCCAGAGAGATAATTTTAAAACTCTTGTACTATCTGAAGGCCATAATCAAAAAAAGGTGCCTGGATAGCATTATTTAAGACATCATTAAGGAAAACTGCCCCAATATTCTAGAGACAAAGGGGGGGATGCTTATTAAAAGGACCGATTGATCACCTTTGGAAAGAGATAATAGTAGGAAGGCCCCAAAGAACATTGTTACAAAGCTTTAGAACTACAATCTTAAGGAAAATAGTATTATAAGCTGACAAAAACAATTCAAATATCAAGGAACAACTGTCAAGATTACCCATGATCTGGAAGCTTCTACAATAAAGGATTGGAAGACCTAGAATAGCATATTCTGGAAGGAAAAGGATCTAGGGTTACAAACAAGAATTAACTTCCCAGAGAGACGCAGTATCATCTTTCATGGAAGGTGCTGGATATTAAATGAAGTATGAGACTTTCAATCATTTATCTTGAAAAACTGAGAACTAAACAATTACAAACTCAAGAGAGTTTGTTGTACTCAAAAGAAGCATAGAAAGATAAACAAGGGAAAATATATATTATTTAAAGCTTAAATTGCTTACATACCTAGATGTAAAGGGCTGAATGCATTGGGGTCATATAATTGAGCACTTAAGGCTAATTACCCATTGGCCAATTCTCTATTAGCTTATGCTTGGGAAATGACCCTTCCCACTATTCTGTGCTGGCTCAATTGTTTGGTGTATACAGGAGAATTGTAGGAGAGACTAGGGGGTGGAGTAAGATGAGCCAAAGTCATTTTGGCAGTAGAGGAGGAGAGGAGAGGTTGTAGAGATTCTGTGTCCATCCAATTCCCTTCTATCCCTAAAGAACAAGAATGAAGTCCAAGGACTTTTGCTTATCCTGACTCCAGCTGATTCTAAGGTATCCAGGGGGCTAACTGGGTCTTGACACCTAGATAGGAAAACAATATAACTCTTGAGAATTATATCTATAACTGGGGCAGACTGAGGCATCTCATGCACTGTAAGGGTGTGGTTGGGAATGAACTTTTATGTGATAACATCAAAGAAAAAGACATTAAGATGTGGGAAAACGTCTGTACTAGAAAACAAGGAAAGGGAGGCATAATGGAGCAATTAGGTCACATGAAGAGGTACAAAAGTCCTATTATAAAGGAAAAAAAGAAGGGATGGAGATGAGCATTGTCTGAAGCTTGATCTCATCAGTTTTGGATCTAAGAGGGAATAACTTCATTACTAAGTTGGGTGTAGAAATTTATCTCCCCCTATACAGAAATAGGACAAGAATGAGGAAAGAAAAGAGAGGGGGAGGATACAAGGGAGGATAGATAAGAGAAGTGGGGAAAGGAGTGATAGGACACAAGATAAGAGGATGGGGTTAGTAAAAAAAATGCTACTACAAGAAGGAATGATAGCAGATAAAGGAGTGGGTGAGTAGGTTTAAAATATGAGTAAGAACAGGACGGAAAGAGAATAAAAGTATAGGCAGGGGAGAAAATAGGAAAGAAGGAAAGATAGAGCTAACTGTTAATGTGAATGGAATGAACTCTTATAAAATGGAAGTGACAGCAGAATGGATAAAAAAAAAAAGATTCCTACAATATGTCCTTTATAAGAAACACATTTGACAGAGAGACACATACAGCTTAAGGTAAAATGCTGGAACAGAAGTCATTATGCACTAGCTGAAGTAAAAAAAAAAAGGCAGAGATAACAATTTTGATCTCATTTAAAGCAAAAAGAAAAATAGATCTTATTAAAGGAGATAAAGAGGAAAAGTACACCTTGATAAAAGGTACAGTAAATAATCAAGTAGTAATGATACAAAATGTGTATGCACCAGGTAACAGAACAGCCAAATTCCTACAGAAGATTTTAAGTCAGTTACAGAATGAAACAGACAGCAAAATTGCCCTCTCAGAATCAGACAAATCTAACCACAAAAATAAGCAAGCAAGGAACTTGGAAGGTTAATAGATTCCTAGAAAATCTAGATATGATAGACCTATGTATGAAATTGAATAGGAACAGAAAGGAATATACCTTTTTCTCAACAGTCTATGGCACTTACACAAAAAGTGAACATGTATTATTAGCACATAAAAACCTTCAGATTCAAAGAGGAAGAAATAATAAATACTTTCTTTTCAGTCTATAATATAATAATAATAATAATAATAATAATAATAATAATAATATTCAATAAGGAAGCAGGGAAAGAAAGACTAAAAACCAACTGGAAATTAAATAATCAAATTCTAAAAATGAATGAGTCAAACAAGAAATCACAGAAACAATCCATAATTTTATCCAAGAGAATGACAATAATGAGACAACCTACCTAAACCTATGGAATACAGTCAATTCAGTTCTTAGAGGAAATTTTATATCTATCTAAATATCTGTCTGAAAATAAATTTATGAATTGTGCATGCAAATTAAAAAAAAAGCTAGAAAAAGAACAACTTAAAACCACCAATTATATACCAAATTAGAAATTCTGAAATTCAAAGAAGAGATTAATAATATATAAACTAAGACATTTTTTCCTGAGATAATTGGGGTGAAGTGACTTTCCCAGGGTCACTCAGATAGAAAATGTTAAGTGTCTAAGACCAGATTTAAACTCAGGTTTTCCTGACTTCAGAATGTTGCTTTATCCACTGCTCCAACTAGCTGCCCTGAACATTTTTTATCTACTAAATAAAACTAAGATTTGGTTTTATGGGAAAAAAAGCTAACAAAATAGGTAAACCTTTAATTAATTTGATTGGAAAAAGGAAGGTAAAAAAATAAAATTGTTAATATCAAAAATGAAAAGGGTGAACTTTTCACCAATGAAGAGGAAATTAGAGTAATAGGTAGAAGCTATTTTTGCTCAACTGCATGCTAATAAATCTGATAATCTTAATGAGATGGATGGATACTTACAAAAATACAGTTTGCTTATATTAACAGATGAGGAAATAAATTACTTAACAGTCCCATTTTAGAAAAAATAAATTGAACAAGCTATTAATTGATTCCCTGAGAAAAAAATCTCCAGGATTTACACGTGGATTGTACCAATCCAAAAGCAGTTAATCCCAATACCAATCAAACTATTTTGAAAAATAGGGAAAGGAGGCGTTCTGCCAGATTCCTTTTTTGACACATACATGGTACTGATACCTAAACCAGGTAGGGTCAAAACAGAGAAAGAACATTAGACAGCAATTTTCCTAATGAATATTGATGTAAAAATCTTAAATAAAATATTACCAAAGATATTACAATAAGTTACATCCAGGAAAATACACCATGACCAAGTAGGATTTATAGCAGGCATATAGGGCTGGTTCAATATTATGAAAACTATTAACATAATTAACTATATCAATAACCAAATTAACAGAAACCTTATATATTCATATATATATATATATATATATATATATATATATATATATATATATATATATATATATTCTTAATATATTCAGAAAAAAAATTGATAAAACTAACATGCATTCCTATTAACAATACCAACATTTCTAGACTGTCAGGACAATTTTCCTTGATGATTTCTTGAAGAGTGCTGTCCAAGTTCTTTTTTTTGGTCATGGCCTTCATGTAGAGCAATACTTTTTAAATTGTCTCTTCTGGATCTATTTTCCAGGTCAGCTGTTTTTTCAATGAAATATTTTACATTTTTTTCCATTTTCCCATTTTTTTTAGTTTGTTTGATTGATTCTTGATGTTTCATAGAATCATTAGCTTCCATTTGCCCCATTCTAGTTTTAAAGTGGGATTTTCTTTAGTTAGGTTTTGCATCTTTTTTATTTGATTAATTCTACTTGTGAAGATATCATTTTATTTAGATGATTTTTGCATCAATTATTTTTATTGAGGACTTGCTTCCCTTTTTTTCATTGTTGGCTCTCTGTTGCATCCCTCTAATTTCTCATTTTTCTTCTACCTCTTTTATTTGCGTTTTAATTTTTTTAATGAGACACTTCCAAGAAGCCTCTTTGAGCTTGAGAGTAATTCATATCACTCTTTGATATTTCCTCCATGGACATATCGTCCTTTCTAAGTTGGTCTTTTGGTCTTTGGTCTTCCCTCTCATGAGAGCAGCTTTCTATGGTCAAGACTCTTTTCTGTTTTTTATTCATTTTCCCTTGGTATTTTCTTCTCTTTTTAACTTTTAAGGTCTAACTCTGATCATGGGATAAAGGGGGGCACAATCCCAAGCTTCTTGTGTAACTCTGAACCTTGGCTTTGAGCATAGGGCGCCCATTGTGTTTGCAAGGGGTAGCTGTATCTGTTCTTCTGAACTGGGAGTGACAACAATCTTACTGGTTTGCTCCACTACTGAGGGTTTCAGTTGCTGATCTTATGTAATTGAGACTCTCTCACTAGCTGTCCCAGGCTCTCTCTGAGCTGGGCTGAACACTCCTTTTGTTCCAGTGACACTGACCTTTCTTGAAGATTTTCCACTCTGGAGCTGGAGAGTGGTTTTATTCCATGAGAGTGTTCAGAAGTTTGGTTTTTCACGTGGTTTTCAAGGGAAACTGGGAGAACTCAAGCATCTTCCTTGCTTTACTCTGCCATCTTGGCTCTATCCCTAGCATTCTACAAAATACTTTTCAGACAAAAAAGTAATCTAAGCAATTGGTGAAATGTTAATTACTTATGCTCATGCCAAGATAATACAATAAAAAATGGCAATTCCACCTCACTCAGTTTATTTATTCAGTGACATACTGTCCTGTTAATGAAATTATGAGCTAATGCAACTATTCGGGACAAAAGTGTTCATCATACAGAAAGTACCCTTAAAGCATGTGTATCTTTGACTTAGAAATACTACTCCTATATCTAAATTCTAAAGAGATCAAAGAAAAAAGGCAAGGGCCAATGGGTTAAATATATACAGCTGTTCTTCTTTTGGTGGCTAAGAATTGGAAATCAAGAGGATATCCATCAACTGGGGAA
The DNA here is from genome assembly GCF_048593235.1 of Sminthopsis crassicaudata. NCBI lineage: Eukaryota > Metazoa > Chordata > Mammalia > Dasyuromorphia > Dasyuridae > Sminthopsis > Sminthopsis crassicaudata. The sequence continues at coordinate 213,693,143 of NC_133618.1, read as the reverse complement.
TGATTGAACAAAGTGTGGTATATTATTAGGGTGGAATACTATTGTTCTATAAGAAATGATAAATTGGTAAGTCATATATATATGAACTGATTCAGATAAAGTGAGCATGACCAGAAAAAACATCATATGCAGTAACAGCAATATTATAATTATTATCAGCTGTCAAAGACTTTTGTATTCTGATAATGGAAATGGAAGAATTCCAAAGGAACCTTGATGAAAACTGCAATACCCATCCAGACATAAAGTGAACAGAATGAACATACTTTTAAAATTGTTATTTTTCCCTTTTGCATTTATGTATTTTCTTTCACAAAGTGTCCAATACTGAAATATTGAAATGTATAATTAACATCATCTTGCTTGCCTTCTTGAAGAGTGGGAGAAATGAATTTGGAACACAAAATTAAAAAAAAAAGGTAGTAATTTTTTCAGTGAAATTGGGAAATTTTTAATGAAATAAAACAATACAAATTTCAATAAGAAAGAGTGGATTGATCTAAATCATCTCAAAGGTCTTATACAATTTTATGTGTTATGGTTTTTGCGATGCTATGGTTCTATAATCAAATGATCTTTATTGTTCCTTCCAGTTCTAAATCTATGTCTCTATGAATAAAAACCATTTCCAAATCACAAAGTACATATTATGTACATGTCTTAGAATAACACATTTAGATATTTTTCCAAGTCTCTTGAAGGATTATAGATGACTAGACCAGAATAAGAAATTGGGAAACTTGAATAAGAGTTGGACAATAAGGATGCCCTTATGGGGGGAAAAATAAAATAAATATTCATAGGTCCAATACTATGTACGTCTAATTATATTAACATGCCTCAGTATAACCATTGTGTCTACCAGTTAGTATTGACAAAACATGCCAAAAAAACTACAACATTAAACAGTGTTAAGTGGGTGTTCACACACTTAATGTTGGCACGTGTGCTTACAACTTTAAAAAAAAAAAGATGAAAAGTGTTACTATCATAACTAATCATGACCCATTGAAATTATTTGTTTAATCCTATCTTTCATCAAGAAGCAGAGAAAAAACCCTAAATACCACCTGTGGATTGTGTAATCACTGGAGTGGCTGATGCTGGGAGGGCCAACTTTGAACATATTCCAAAATATTCACATTAACTCTAGGTTGTGTGTTCAAAGTTAAGATTTAGCAGTTGGGCTCTCTTTTTTGTATGAATAATTTGAGTACATAAAAACAACCTGACTTTTGTTTAGAGTAATCAGACTAATATTATTTTTCTTACCAAATAATGACCTTAAGAAGACTTCCAGGGACTAAATATTTAAATATGATGTTGAAATAATAATTTAACACTTTAATATTCTTAATTATTCTTAAATATTTGAAACATGTGAAATGTTAAAGTTTATTTTTTTTTACATTTCTTTTGGAGAAGGGACATTTACTGTCATCTAGGATCGATGTACTTTATTGGAATCAATAACTAAGATGTTCTTCATCCAGCAATTTCATTTGATAGTTTATAAAACTGAATTCCAAGGGATAAAGAGTTGGCCAGAGCATGGAGATAACAGACAATAGAGCTACAACCGAACTTTAAACTCCATGGTTTTAAAAACAGTATACTATATCATACTTTTATTGGCTGGGGTGGGAAGGAACTTTTTTCTATCAAATATTCATCTCAAAAGATAAAAAGTAATCATGAAACACAAAAAAAGAGACTAACATTTTGAAACATGTATAAAGTCCTTTAAATTTCTTTAATATAATAATTTTAAATGGGGTTTCTTAAATATAGATAATTAAAAATGTGTCACTTTTTTGAATTGTAGAGAAAATGGAGAAAATAAAAGTGAAGGAGACATGTATAAAGTGAAGACAAAACAATATGAGAACTTTCTATTTTTAGAAAATTATGTTGTTATTTGTTGAAAATATTTTAGAGGCAGCTAGCTAAAGTCACGAGGACCTGAGCTCAAATTTGGCCTCAGACACTAAAAAGTTCCTAGCTGTGTGACCCTGGGCAAGTCACTTAATCCCAATTGCCTCAGGTAGAAGAAATAAGGATTTAGTAAGGAGGATGAGTTTAAAATTCCATCAAAAACTGAGATTTTAGGGAAAGTAAATATAGAGAAGCTACTAGCATAGTTAATTCATATATTTGTATTATATGTAAATTTATCTAGATTCAAATTAAAAGCTTCAAAGAGATATGGCAGGATCAATGACAACATAGACACTAATCTAAGTAATTGGTTACATACATTGGTAACATAAGCTGGACAGAGATTTCATCTGTCTCCCCTAAGTGTTTTCTGATCAGAACTGATTTTTCATTCTCTCATATTTCTAATTAATCATAGCATTTCCTCAGGAGGGGAATGTGCCGTTTTTTGCCAAGAAAAACAAACTTGTTTCTTTTATTTTTTGTAATAATATAAAAAATGAAGGTAAATTTTTGAAAACTAAAAAAAAAAAAAAATCTGGAAGAAAATCATCACCCAAAATCAGGTGATCAAACACTCCATCACAGATAATTCTGTGGTGAATTAAGAAAGCAAGTCATATATATATATATATATATATATATATATATATATATATATATATATATATGTATATATAGAGAGATAGATAGATAGATAGATAGTCATTATAGTTTCATTTGGCTGAAAATTTAATTAACTAGATTATTTCTTGAGTAGCAATAGTATTAAGTTGATTTAGTAGACAGAAAGCTGGACTTGGAATTAAGAAAAACTTAGTATTAGTTCTACCCATATAGCCTTACTATTTGTGCAAAAAAAAGAGACCAAATTGATTAACTTTTCATATATTCTATTTTCTCATTTTTAAAATGAGACTAATCATAAAACCAACTTCATAATATTGTTTTAAATATGAAATGATGCAAAATATGTAGATATAAAGTGTAAATATTTATGAATGAACAATAAAATAGTATTGTGGGAAATTCAGTGCTTTAGTAGTAGTTGCTTAATAAATACTTATTGATTAATTGTCTTATAAAAAATGGCAAAAACAATCCTTTACTTCATGGTACTTATATTATGATAAAAAAAACAATATTTATGTAAATAGACAAATACAATCAATTAATCAATAAGCATTTATTAGGCAACTACTACTGAAACACTAAATTGATTAATTGATTGTATTTGCCTATTTACATAAATATTGCCATAATGTAACAGAGTGCCTTGAAGAGGATAAGGGCTTAATTAGTCTATCAATCTATCTTTTTAAATATCTATGTGTGTGTATGTTTGTAATAAATATATCTATATAAGCAGATGTGGTGCATCCATTTGTATTACTTATTTTGTCCAAAATAAGGCAAAATTGTCCTAATCCTTAACTCATAACTATTTTTGAAGTACCATAGTACAAAGAGAATAATAATTAATAGTAATTATCAACAGCTTGGATCATTTGATAGTAACAAGCTCTGCTTAACCACAATTTTATAGATCACCTATTCCTCAGGTGATAATTGCAAAAGTTGTCACAGTTTTTTGTTTTTGTTTTTGTTTTTTTGGGTTTTTTTGCTAGTACTTTGAGAAGGCATTAAGACTCTGGAAAAGGCAACTCCTTTAATAAATATAGTGAAAGTTTCTTCCCTCTTTCACATCCCTAATAAATCACCTAAAACCCAGAATAAGAAAAAAGAAGAAGTGGTGAACTAAAATAAATTTAAGAAGATATAACAAAAAATATATACCTCTCAGTCCAAGTTATTGCTTTAAGAAATTATGCTCAAGCACTTTGTAATTCAGTCAAGCATAGAAATTACAGGATGCTGGTAAATGTGTCTTTCTGGTCAATATACTTAGATGCTTTCTTTCATATTTAATAGTGTATCTTCCTAATGCTACTTGAAAGACTGATTTTCCCCTCTTAAAGGACTATAGTTTCTGAGAATATGGTTAGCCCACCCAAATAAACACACACACACACACACACACACACACACACACACACACACACACACACAAAAAAAAAAAAAAAAAACCAAGCAAAAACATTAAAGTGTTAAACTTTGTTAGGGTCAGATTACCTTGACAAAAGACAAAAGAAAAAAAATAAATTATTTTCATAATAAAACAACTTTGGTTCTATGTGGTAAATAATAAAAAAAATGCTATATGGAACATTGAGGTCCACCAGCAATACCAAAGTTGCAGAAATCAAGGTAGTTTTTACAAATATCTCTTTAATAAATGTAGTGCCCCAGGAAGAAGGTTAAAGAGCAACTGCAGAAAGGTGCATAATAATTCATTGCTTAAAATGTATTTATGCACACATGTATGCATATATACATAAGTTGTGTGTACAAAAACCTGTGTGCATTACATGTGTACATATATGTACATAAACTATAAAACATGTTTATATCATATCTGTATGTATCTATAACTATATCTGTCTACATGTATAATGTACTATCTATCTACCTAACTTCTATAAACATACATGCATATACATACATGCATACAAGTATACTTGCATGAATATATAGTATTTCAAGATCCTTAAAGATAAAAAACATGAGTTAATGGTAAAAATGCAAAAATAGGTAAGCATATGCTTAAGAAAGATAATTATACAACTCTTCATCAGAAAGCCAAAGGTCAATTTTGATGACAGAAGTTTGTAGTTGCAATACAGAACAGTGATAGGAGGAGGTTGTATACCTTCCTATTTGTAATAGAATACACTATGTCAAGACTGAATGAGCATAACTAAAATCTGTTTATCAAACACGCAGCAGAGGAGAGAGCAAGAAGTTTACTTTCTTTGCACAATTGCAGGTCACAAGGACACAATAAAACTGAGATTATGGTATTAGATAGATTTGACAGTGGACTAGTTTTCCCATCATTTCCAAATATGTTATGTGAACATTTCTGTGATGGATCAAACAAGATTATGGCAAGATAAGGATGAGTAATTTTCTCTTTCTTGAAAATTGTTTAAAAATCACTGAGTTTAAGGAGAATCAGGAAGATGTAGTACATTGTGATTTCTTGACAACTACTCCAATAAAGATTTCAGAAGAATGCCTGATTGAAAAGAGATAAAGAAGTAAAAAAAAAAAAAATTAAAAGTGATTAATACTTCAAGCTTATGTTCCGAAATTGCCATATAGGTAAATTATTAGAGTAGGAACTATTGCTGGGATATTGAAACCACCTTCCAGTGGCCAACCAAAGCCATGGAACTGTGACTCTTAACTGAGAAAGAAAACATGATCTTGTTCATCATCTAGATAGAAGGGCCATGTTTTGTCACATTATGCAAAAAGAATAGAAATTATAACTAATCTCTGAGCACAGGAATCTCAGATCTCTGATACTGTAGGAGAGGTCAGGTTTGTGCCACTTTATTGGAATCCTAGATCATTTCCCCAACCTGGAGAGTGTTAGGATTACAAGGTGATAACTCAGGTTGTCTTAACAATTCTCTAGCTATGAATTCACACCTTTAGTTCAAACTTTTAAGGGAGTTTTCACCTTGAAGGAATAACCATTTAAAATGAGTTTACACCTTTAGACTTCTGAAAATGAGTTTGCATATTTAAAGGAGTTTACACCTTTAAAAGGACCAAGTTCATTGGTTGAAGTATTTCCCACAAGCCCTTGAATTCTCACAAGCCCATTCTCTGGGCGGATAAAAGAAGACAACATTGGGCCTGGACAAGCAGTCTGAATTGGGGAAGGACAAGAGCTGGAGGAGATTCAGAGCCAGGATTCAGGAAGAAGAAGAAGAGGCTGGCTTCAGCCTCTAGAAGCTTCCCAAGAAACCTGCACACATAGAAAAAAGATTCAGAGAAAAGAAACCTCCTCCCAGAGAAGGATTATAATTGAGAGATGACAGAACTTTACATTTTGGCGCCCACAATATGGGGCAAAACTTTTTCTTATCCTGACTAGGACTGATTCTGAGCTCTTCAGAGGAGCTAGCCCGGACTTCAGAGGAGAGGGAATGACGAGAAAAGCCAGTGCTATTACACTGAATCTGTAGAAACACCTAGCTATATAACAGGGACTGAGGTGAGCAGCTATCTATTGGACATCCACCCAAGGGCAAGTCTTCATTTATGCTGTATAAATTCAACTCAGTATCTTCAACTTTGAAAGCTGAGGGTGTGCATAATCAGATTGTGCCCCTAATTAGACTTCAGAGCCTGCTAAAAGTTTGCAGGTCTCTTGACCAAGGGACTTGTTAGATTATTTAAACACATAACACTTTGAGTTATGGGTTGTGTGACTAACAAGATGTTGGAGTAGACAGTTTCTCCAATTCTAATGACATTTCCATCTACCATCTATCTCCCAAAATAAGAATTATGAGAAAGTGAGAGAGAAATTATATTTTATCATGTTCTAAGATATTGAGAAACCTAAGGAGATAGCAACTTCATGGACTAATCAAAAAAAAAAAAAAAAAAAAAAAAAAGGTGAGATACAATTGCTAATGTATATTCCACACATCCTGCCAATCTACCCTCCACAATCTAGCAAAGCTGTATGATAAGAACAACTCAAGGATTTCCTTTTAACTGCCTTAGTCTTTATTGTATAAGACCACTATCACTTGTCTCACTTCCAGCATTCTTAGACATTGAGCAACAGAATTCACCTCCATCCCCAACACTCAAATTAACTTAGTGTGATGGGAAAAGAGAGAGGTACAGAAAATCTGGAAGTTTACTCTGCATGGGGCAGTAGCACTCAGAAAAAACACAAAGAAACAGTAAAAACATGAACAGAGAATCTATGTATACAGTGCCAAACTAGGTCTTATGAAAAAAAATGGCATAAAGCTGAGCCAGTTCTTTCCCATCTCCTTTCCTAAAGGAGCAAAGATTGATAATAGTGAAAGGAGGATTTCCCAGCAAGGGAGATGATCAAGAAATCTTGGAGGTACAATCCCTAGGGGAATATATAATCAAAGGTGTAGTAAGAAATGGAATAATAAGGAATAAAAAGGAAAAAAATAAATTTCAAAAAATATTAGAAGTAAAATAATTCAGCTAGGAATATCAAGAAAAAGTAGATAAGCTAACAAGAAAGATTATATTAATGCAAAAATATTGTCTTCAGGGCATTTAAATAATTTCAAACTTCTCTGAATAAATGTTGTAAAACAAAAGGAAATTAGATTACATTTAAAGAGGCATAGGATCCTGTGGATATTAAAAGAAGGCATGAATCATAGCAACCTATCTTGGTGAAAAGAGAATCAGATGTATGACAAATAGCTCTTATTCATAAGGGTCAGAGATTATGGATTCATGAAGGAGACTTAATGGAAAATTGGGGAAATGGTCAGGAGAATGGCAGAATGGTAACAGTGGACCAGTAGAAAACAGGAAATGTTCTATTATGGGGCAATACTTTCTATATTCTCTAGGAATTAATTGTTCTAAGAATGAAGCAGAACAGAAATGGGTGGGCAAGAGGATAATGGCTATAAAACAATGATAAACAAATTCTAAATACAGATTTTAAAAGAAGTGCCTTAGAAGTTTTAATTCCATGAGAATTTAGAAACAAAGGAAATGAATATAATGAGTAATAAATGGCTATAAAAGATATGAAAGTATTACTTTCTAGATTAGATACAATGAGATCTAATAAATAAAATGAAGAGAAAAAAATTATAAAAAAGGTAAAAATATGTCAAAATAAATTCTAATAAACAAACCTAATTAAAAGGTATGGGGGGAAAGTGAATTTTTTCTTGATTGCTTGAAAACAATAGGGGAAGAAAAAAGAAAAGGAAGAAACAAAAATGAATTACTAAGTTTACAAAATTACTGTCAAATATAAAAGTTTGAGAGACATAATTTTTACATAATAAATAATTTTATTAATTATCTTAATACATAATTAATATAAGGTGTCACTGGCATTCTTGAATGCCAGTTCTTGAACCCCTTAATATGTATATGTGCTTTGAAGATTGGGATTCCTGAGGATGACAATTAACTCTTATTGCGTAACAATAAACATTATGAAATGTAGGCTTATGCTAATGAGGGGCTGCAGTCTCCCAGTCTCTGACAAAGAGACTTATCTCTTACCCAGATTACCTGTCCTCAGGCAATCTAGAAAAAAGAGGTCCATTTCACTCACACTTGACTGTCTAAAACTGAATAGGATATTTCATTGAACCAAAATCTATTTTTAATGTTTTTCTAGTTATGTGAGACAATAATTTCATTTAGATACGATGGTATAGGTAAGGTAAATTTTGGGGTGAGGTCAGAGATCCCCCCAATAATTTATTTAATAATCACTTCTCTCAATTAAATATCAGAAAAAAGAATGAAAGAACATGGTGAGGAAGTCAGGTTTAAAGATGTGCATAAAGATAAACAAAGATATATGTTTTTTTGTTTTGTTTTTTTTTAATTTAATTTTTATTTTATTTTATAATTATAACTTTTTTTTTGACAGTACATATGCAGGGGTAATTTTTTATAACATTATCCCTTGCACTTAGTTCTGTTCAGATTTTTTCCCTTCCTCCCCCAACCCCTTCCCCCAGATGGCAGGCAGTCTTATACCTGTTAAATATATTACAATATATTCAAGATATAATATATGTGTGTAGAACCAAATTTCTTGTTGCACAGGAAGAATTGGATTCAGAAGGTAAAAATAACAGTTTACACTCATTTCCCAGTGTTCCTTTTCTGGATGTAGCTGATTCTGTCCATCATTAATCAATTGGAATTGGATTAGCTCCTCTCTATGATGAGGCCTTTATCAGAACCTTTAACTGTAAAAATGTTTTCCCAGTTTGTTACTTCCCTTCTAATCTTGTTTGCATTAGTTTAGTTTGTGCGGAAACTTTTTAATTTGGTGTAATCAAAATTTTCTATTTTGTGATCAATAATGGTCTCTAGTTGTCCCTTGGACACAAACTCCTTCCTCCTCCAAAAGTCTGAGAGGTAAACCATCCCCCGTTCCTCCAATTTATTTATGAATTTATGATTTCGTTCTTTATGCCTAAATCTTGGACCCATTTTGATCTAATCTTAGTATGTGGTGTTAAATGTGGGTCCATGCCTAGTTTCTGCCATACTAATTTCCAGTTTTCCCAGCAGTTTTTGTCAAATAATGAATTCTTATCCCAACATTTGGGATCTTTGGGTTTGTCAAACACTAGATTGCTACTTTTATTCACTATATTGCCCTGTGAACCTAACCTATGTCACTGATCAACTAGTCTATTTCTTAGACAATACCAAATGGTTTTGGTGACTGTTGCTGTGTAATACAGTTCTAGCTCAGGTACCGATAGACCACCTTAACTTAATTTTTTTTTTTCATTACTTCCCTTGAAATTCTCGACCGTTTGTTGTTCCATATGAATTCTGTTGTTGTTTTTTCTAGGTTATTAAAATAGTTTCTTGGAAGTCTGATTGGTATAGCACTAAATAAATAGATTAGTTTAGGGAGTATTGTCATCTTAATTATATTCGCTCGGCCTATCCAAGAGCACTGAATGTCTTTCCAATTATTTAAATCTGACTTTATTTTTCGGGCAAGTGTTTTGTAATTTTGCTCATATAATTCCTGACTCTCCTTTGGTAGATATATTCCAAAATATTTTATACTATCGACTGTTATTTTGAATGGAATTTCTCTTTATATCTCTTGCTGTTGGATTGTGTTGGTAATGTATAAAAATGCTGAGGATTTATGTGGATTTATTTTATATCCTGCAACTTCGCTAAAATTCTGAAGTATTTCTAATAGATTTTTAGCAGAGTCTTTGAGGTTCTCTAAGTATACCATCATGTCATCTGTGAAAAGTGATAATTTGATTTCCTCATTTCCTACTCTAATTCCTTGAATCTCTTTCTCAGCTCTTATTGTTGAGGCTAGAGTTTCTAGTGGTATATTGAAAAGTAATGGTGATAGTGGGCAACCTTGTTTCACCCCTGATCTTACTGGGAAAGGTTGCAGTTTATTTCTATCGCATATTATGCTTACTGAAGGTTTTAAATATATGCTCCTTATTATTTTAAGGAATAGTCAATTTATTCCTATACTCTCAAGCGTTTTTAGTAGGAATGGATGTTGGATTTTATCAAATGCTTTTTCTGCATCTATTGAGATGATCATATGGTTTTTATTAATTTGATTATTAATATGGTCAATTATACTAATAATTTTCCTAATATTAAATCATCAATGCATTCCTGGTATAAATCCCACTTGGTCACAGTGCATTATCCTGGGGATGATTTTCTGAAGTCTATTTGCTAATATCTTATTTAAAATTTTAGCATCAATATTCATTAAGGAAATTGGTCTATAGTTTTCTTTCTCAGTTTTCGATCTACCTGGTTTAGGTATCAGTCTGTGTCATAGAAGGAATTTGGTAGGACTCCTTCAATCCCTATTTTTTCAAACAGTTTACATAACATTGGAGTTAGTTGTTCTTTAAATGTTTGGTAGAATTCACATGTAAATCCATCAGGTCCTGGGGACTTTTTCTTAGGAAGTTGGTTAATAGCTTGATCTATTTCTTTTTCTGAGATGGGACTATTTAGACTACTTACTTCTTCCTCTGTTAATCTGGGCAAGCTATATTTTTGAAGGTATTCTTCCATTTCATTTAAGTTATAGAATTTATCGGCATAAAGTTGAGCAAAGTAGCTCCTAACTATTGTTCTAATTTCCTCTTCATTAGTGGTGAGTTCACCGTTTTCATTTTCAAGACTAACAATTTGCTTTTTCTATTTCCTTTTTTTAATCAGGTTCACTAAGGGTTTGTCTATTTTGTTAGTTTTTTCATAGAACCAACTCTTAGTTTTATTAATTAATTCAATAGTTTTTTTTTACTTTCAATTTTATTAATCTCACCTTTTATTTTTTGAATTTCAAGTTTTGTGTTTGTCTGGGGGTTTTAAATTTGTTCCTTTTCTAGCAATTTGAGTTGTAAGCCCAATTCGTTGGCTCTCTCTTTCTATATTTTATGCAAGTAGGCCTGTAGAGATATAAAACTTCCCCTTATTACTGCTTTGGCTGTATCCCACACATTTTGGTATGATGTCTCATTATTGTCATTCTCTTGGGTGAAGTTATTAATTATGTCTATGATTTGCTGTTTTACCCAATCATTCTTTAGTATATGATTATTTAGTTTCCAATTATTTTTGGTCTATTTTCCCCTGGCTTTTTATTAAATGTAATTTTGATTGCATCGTGATCTGAAAAGGATGCATTTACTATTTCTGCCTTACTGCATTTGATTTTGAGTTTTTTATGCCCTAGTATATGATCAATTTTTGTATAGTTTCCATGAACTGCTGAGAAGAAAGTATACTCTTTTCTGTCTCCATTTAGCTTTCACCAAAGATCTATCATATCAAAATTTTCTAGTATTCTATTTACCTCTTTGACTTCTTTCTTATTTATTTTGTGGTTTTATTTATCTAATTCTGAGAGTGCAAGGTTGAGATCTCTCACTGTTATAGTTTTGCTATCTATTTCCTCTTGCAGCTCTCTTAATTTCTCTTTTAAGAATTTAGATGCTGCACCACTTGGTGCATATATGTTTAATATTGATACTGTTTCATTATTGATGCTGCCCTTGAGCAGGATATAATGCCCTTCCTTATCTCTTTTAATTAGATCAATTTTTGTTTTTGCTTGATGAGATGAAGATGGCTACTCCTGCTTTTCTGGTTTTGCCTGAAGCATAATAGATTCTGCTCTACCCTTTTACTTTTAGTTTGAATGTCTCACCCTGTTTCAGGTGTGTTTCCTGTAAACAACATATAGTAGGGTTCTGACTTTTAATCCAGTCTGCTAACAGCTTCCTCTTTATGAGGCAGTTTGCCCCATTCACATTTATGGTTAGAAGGACTAATTCTATATTGCTTGCCATCCTATTAACCCCTGCTTAGGCTTTTCCCCTTTCCTTCCCTCTTACCTCCCTACCCAGTATTAAACTTGTGAACAGCCCTCCTTTTTTAGGATCCCTCCCCCACATTAAAGTTCCTCCCCTTATTTTACCCCTTTTGCTCCAAATTTCTGTTTCCCTTCCCCTTAGTTTACTCCTTCCCTTTCACTTTTCAATGAAGTGGAAGAAGTTTCACCATAAATCGAATATGTGTATTGATACATACTATGTTCATCTCCCTCCTTTTTTTCTCTCAGATACAATAGGTTACCTTTGCCTCTTCATGAGATGTAGTACCACCACTTTACACTTTTTTATGATATAACTTCCTTTCCACCTCAAGTTTCTAAGACATATGTTCTTTACATATTTTTTTGGCAGAAGTATAGTTCTCAAGATTTCTTTTTCCCTTTTTAGAAATCTCTTGAGTTCTGTATTTGAAGATCAAACCTTTTATGTAGGTCTGGTTTTTTTATTCAAAAATAGATGAAATTCATTTATTTTGTTAAATGTCCATCTTCTTCCCTTGAAAACGATGCTCATTCTTGCTGGGTAAGTTATTCTTGGCTGCATACCAAGTTCCTTAGCCTTTCGGAATATCATGTTCCAGACCCTTCGTTCTTTTAATGTGGACGCTGCTAGATCCTGGGTTATCCTTATTGTGGATCCTCCATATCTGAATTGCTTTTTTCTAGCAGCTTCCAATATCTTTTCCTTTGTCTGATGGTTCTTGAACTTGGCCAGTATATTTCTTGGCGTTTTGATTTTAGGGTCCCTTTCAGTAGGTGATCGATGAATTTTTTCAATGTCTATTTTACCCTCTGTTTCCAGAATGTCTGGGCAATTCTCTTTGATAATTTCCTCGAAAATAGTGTCAAAGCTCTTTTTTTCCTCACATTTTTCAGGGAGTCCGATTATTCTCAAATTGTCTCTCCTGGATCTGTTTTCCAGGTCTGTTGTTTTTCTGATAAGGTACTTGACATTCTTTTTAATTGTTTCATTTCTCTTGTTTTGCTTGATTACCTCTTGGTTTCTCCTTGAGTCATTCATTTCTACTTGTTCCAGTCTAATTTTCAATGATGTATTTTCTTCACTCACTTTTTTTTATATCTCTTTGTAATTGTCCAATTGAGTTTTTATCTTCTTTGGAATTTTTTTCCATTTTATCCATTTTATTTTTTAGAGAGCTGTTTTCTTTTTCCAGCTCACTAATTCTGTTTTCCTTGGAGTTGTTTACCTTTTCCAGGTCACTAATCTGGTTTCTCAATGATTTGATTTCTTTATCCACTCTGTCTTTGAATGCATGGGATGACTTCTCCAGGCTCTCTTGCCAAGCTTCCCTTTCCTTTTCCCATTTCTCTTCCAGCTCTCTTGTGAGAGCCTTTTTGATTTCCTCTATGAGATTCTTTTGTATTGAGGAGCAGCTCATATCCCCCTTAGGGGATTCCTCTGGGGAGGGTCTGTTTTTAGTCTCCTCAGTGTTTGAAGTCTGCTCTCTCTCCATACAAATGCTGTCAATGGTTATAGTCCTTTTGAAGCTTTTGTTCATTTTGTCAGAGTAGCAATGGAAGAAAACAAATTGACAAGAGAAACAATAGGTCTGTTTTGGGGGGGATGGGGCTGGATGGTATTAATGGGCGTCCTCTACAGACTGGGGGTAGGGCAGCAGAGAGCCACTAACAGAACAGCAATGACTGTACTGAGTCTGCACTCTGAGGCTCTGAGAATGTGCTGAGTCAGTCCAGGTGGGGGTTGGGGGTGGCCGGGTTCTGAGAGAAGCTGGCTTTCTTGGGTTTTAATCTTCACCTCCAGTGTTTACGCCCTCTCTGCTGCTCCTAGCTTGCTGCCAGGACGGAGCATCCACACTGGGGAAAAAGTCTTTTTGCAGAAAAGGCAAAGATCGTACCCCTCCCCCTCTGGTCTGAGCTGTGTGAGCTGCCTGTCTCACTCTGACTTGCCTGCCCTCAGTCTGTGCCCAGTCTGATTGACCCTCCCCCGAGCAAACACAGACCTTTTCTGGCGACTTTCAAATGATGTCTTCTCTTGGTGGTTATTTGTGGATTTCTTTCTGGGTCAAGCATTAAGTCTGAGGCTTGTCATGAAGTAAGTTTTGAGAGAAAACAAGAAGCTCAAGCAGCTGTCTGCCTTCACGCCGCCATCTTGGCAGGAAGTCCTAAAGATATGTTTAAAGAGGAGAGTCTATGGGAATAGAATTGTTTTAAAGTAGTATAGTCAGGAGGATTGAGGTAATATAGTGAAGGAGAGCAGAAAATTTTAAGATCTCCAGATTTCCTCCACAAGCAGAACAAAACTGACCCTCAGGATGATCATAGAGCAGTGAAAAACAAGACTTTCAGAAGACTAGGGGTTCTAACCCTCAGAAGACCCAAAGAAAGATCCCAGGATGGGATTTAATTGATTTGAAGTTTAAGTATTTCCAGGCTAGTTCCACAGAAAGAGCAACCTGCTAACCCTAAAGCAGTCTGTGTACAGACAGACCTAGCCTTGGCCTGGACCACAGAAACTTTCGACTCCGAGATAGCAAAGTATGAGGAGTCTAAGGTCTGAGTTTTGGAAGATTGAAGAAATCTCTGCTGATTAGGAACACCAGACCCAGCAGTGCTGCTGAAACATAGTACTGATGAGTAGAAGCCAGCATACCTGATGGGTATAGAAGAAGTGAGGCAGGGATGTTGCTGTGCATGGGTATTTTCAAGAGAGTGGAGTTTTTCGGCTTGTGGTTCCAGGTCAGAGGGAAGAACTGGAGTGAAGCCAGAGGTAGCATCTCCCCCATACACCCACACACTCCATAGGATTAAAGGTACTTATGTAATGCCAGAGAAACTGAGCAAGATAGAGATTAGAGAGTATTTAATAATTTATTAAATGGGAGAGATTTACTGGGACCAAATGCATCCATGGTTTGGTCCCAGAGCTGAATGAGACTATCATCTCCAAGAATCCAGCAGTGAATGTTAGATATAAGATTCTTTTATAGAGTTACAAAAACTATGACATAATGGAGGAGGTACCTGGATGGGGATGACCTAATGGGGGGAGGCATCTAAGATGAGGATGACATAATGGAGGCAGGCACCTAGGATGAGGATGATATAATTGGATGGAGGTACTGGAGTTGCTCAGATATTCTAATGATGTCTAAAATGGATAAAGACCTTTATTCCATCAAACATTAAGAGGGAATGACTATAGCCTAAGGTCTAAAATATAAAACCTTTATCCTACCATTAAAAGGTAAGAGTTATAACCTTAGGCAGAGTAATTGAATAGGGAAACTGTGTCAGGACATTAAAAGAAAATTGTGGCACAACACTTTTACCAATCCTCATTAAAAAATAGCAGTCAAAAATAAAGAACCCAACCATAGAAATTTGCTATAGAATTAGGGAAGACAGGCTCAATTTCAGAGGAGAACAGTGAAGTAAAAAACATCTTCTCCTACATCAAATAGTAACATTAAATGGCTATCTGTTTATAAATAGTTTCTAGAAGAATTCAAAAAGACTTCAAAAATAAAGTTAGGATTAAGGAAAAACTAAACCAAAGGAAAAAAAATAATCCAAGAAAATCAAGATTAAAAATAAAATTTACCAAACTAGAAAAGGAGATTCATAGGAGTAAAGAGGGGAAAAAATACTGATTACCACCTCAAAGAAAATTCTAGGAGGCAGCTAGGTGGCACAATGGATAGAGCACCAGCCTTGAATTCAGGAGGACTCAAGTTCAAATCTGGTCTCAGACACTTAACACTTTCTAGCTTTATGACTCTTGCAAGCCACTTAACCCCAGCCTCAGGGCAAAAAAAAAAGAAGAAACTTCTACATGGAAAATACATAGAAATATTATTACTAAATTTCAAAACGCCCGTCTCAAAGAGAAAATCTTATAAGAAACAAACAAAGGACAATTCAAAGATGCCGGAGCTACACTTAGAATTGTTCAGAATGGGATATTTTGACAGTCAAAATAACTAGGCCTGCAATCAAAAATAACATACCTAACAAAACTAACTATCATAGTGAACAAAAAAATGGACATTTAACAAACTTGAAGATTTTGAAGACTGTCTTTCAATTAAACATGAACTTAATAGAGAATTAAACGCATAAAAGCCAATATTAAAAAATAATTTCAAGGACTCAACAAGGAAAAATTGTTTATGTTTTTACATGAAAACGAATATCATATGTTTAAGATTAAAATCATTAATTGGATAGTAAGTGAGTAATTGGGTAGTTCAAAAGAAAGACTGGGACAGAGCTGAATATGATCTGACTCTAAAAAGCAAATAGTATTTTTGCTTTTCAGATGAAGTAGAGAGAAAAAAACTGACACAGTGGGATTAGAGGGAGGTGAAAGACTGGTAGTTATGAAAACAATATATGCAAAAGATATTGTACCTTCCAAAATCTATAAAGAGATAATGGGGGGAGGAATAGGATAAGGTGGAATATGGGATAGTGTGTAGATTTATGACAGTGTGGCAAGGTCTGCAGATAAATGGGAAAAGGATAGAGAGAAGGAAAGGAGGGGATAGGATAAGATTGGGTACTTAAGGTTATTTAAATTAATGAGAATGAGATGAGGTATATAGATTAATGGGAATAAGATTTAGAGGGAAAGAATTGGTGGGGGGATAAGGTAAGAGAAGAATCTCTGGGTAGGGAGAGGTTAAAATATAGCAAGACAAGTTAAGGAAAAGAATTAAAGTAGAAGAATTAGCAGGGATAGGAAATAGGAGATAGGGATAAACACTATGATAAAGATCAGGAGTAGAATTTAATAGAAAAAAATAGGGCTAGTAATTGTTGATCTTAGAAAAAGTCAAAATTAAAGATTCAGTTAAGTGAAAAATCAATATCATATGTCAGCCATATTAATATTGTTTTAGACACATGTTTACACATGTGTAAAACCACATGAAAATCATATGTGTGTATATAGATATATGTATCAAGGAATGTGAATATATGTACACATGTATGCATACACATATGTGATGTATATATATCACATATGTGATGTGTATATATATATATATATATATATATATATATATATATATATATATATATATATATATATATATATATACACATCACATATGTGTGTGTCTGTGTCTATGTGTGTCTCTGTGTGTTTATGTGTTTATCTGTGCATAAGTGTATCCTGATTGGGGAAGTGAGGAGAGGATATCGGGGGGAAAATAGAATAAAGTAAAAAATACACAGCAGAGAACAAAATAATAACCTACAAGGAACTAAAGAAAAGATGGATAATCATGAATATAACCTTTGTTATGTTATCTTTACTTTCTTGAAATGGAAATTCATTGTTATATATTTGAATCCCATTTGAGGTTCTACTGAGTACAGGACAATATTTTATTTTTATTTTCCTTTTCTGTCTTTTTCTTTTTCTTTTCTGTATTTACTTTTAAATACATAAATATTTTAACAGGACGAGAGAGAGAGAGAGAGAGAGAGAGAGAGAGAGAGAGAGAGAGAGAGAGAGAGAGAGAGAGAGAGAGAGAGTAGATTAAACAAAAATGACCAAAGAAATAGTGATGTTTTCAATTCAAAATTTTAAATGTGAATGTATTAAACAATCCAAGAAAATAAAAAATAACAGACTGGATAAGAAAATAAAATCCTCACAATATGTTAGTTATAAGAAATATAGACATAAACAAGTCTTATGAAGAATTAAAATATAGGCATGAACACAATTCATTATATATTTAGGAAATTTTTAAAAAGCAGAAATTGGAATCATATTATGAATCAAATAAATTTTAAGTCACAAAAGTGATTAATATTTAATAAGCACTTATTATGCACCAGGCATTAAGCTAAACATTGGGGATATAAAAGGAGACAAAAGACTGTCTGTCCTCAAGATGCCTTTTATCTATAATGCGATATATAAAAGAAAACATAGAAACAAATTAATCTATAGTCAATAGATAAAGATCAAACATTTTAAAATAATTACCATGTTCTAAATACTGTGCTAATCATTGGAGAGATAAATCCAAGTAATAAGAAAAATAATCTCTTCCCTCAAGTATCTCATATTCTTATATGGCTAAGTTAATAGAAATAAAGGCAGCTAGAAAACAAACAAAAAAACAAACAAACAAAAACCCAATAACTTTGGATGGGGAAAGAGGCCATGATATCAAAAACCAAAATGGGAGAATTAATTTATTCACAAATCAGAGTAGAACATAAAGCAGCAAACATCAAAACTATTTAGTATTGGTTAAAAACACAGCAGACCAATGGAATGGCTTAGTTAGATGAAATTCAGAAATAAAGGAACTCAATGAGCTAGTGTTTGATAAAATGGAAAGCATAAGTTCCGTAACAAGGAATTCCTTACTTGATAAATAGAATGAAATCTGGCAGAATTTAGACTTACATTAGTATTGGGCCCAATAAAGTAAAAATAATTATATTATTCATAGTTATGGATATTTATTCTTAAACAAATAATAAAGAAATTGCAAAATAGAAATAATTTTAATTAAATTAAACTAAAAACTGCATAAAATAAATTAATGCATTAGAAATACAAAGGAATGGTTTGATTTTTGAATGATAAAAATACTTTTTTGAAAGGTTATATTATCTAATATATTCGAATAACTAGGGTAACAATATATATGTATGTAGGCATTATGTTTGACCAAAACTGAATATATATATATTCATTAGTGGCCCAAATTTTGGGCCAATAGCACATGCATTTCCACACATGTACATATATATATATATATATATATATATATATATATATATATATATATATATATATATATATATATATATATATATATATATATATATATATATATATATATATATATATATATATATATATATATATATATATATATATATATATATATATATATATATATATATATATATATATATATATATATATATATATATATATATATATATACACACACATACACACAAACATATATCATACAGCTATCGATGTGTATATAAATATAGCCATACATGAGTGCATACATTTGTGTGTTGTAATACATAGGAGTTGCTGGAATACATGAGAGCCACCTGACAGTGGCTACTGGAGAACCCAGACCTGCAGAATGGATCTCCTCTTGTGAGAGGATGATACAAGGAAACTGAGAGGCAGGTGCTGTTCTCAGACCTCTCTGTCTGAGAGAATATTGCATTGTCTGACTTCTCTCTTCTTCCCACTGCCTCCAATTTATCTCATTCCAAGCCTGAAACACCTGTGACAGCAAAAGCTGACCTGCAACTCCTTCTGATGTTATGATCCACAGCTGTGGAGGCTCTCAGAGAATTGACCTGTCCCTTAACATATATATATATGCAAAAACACATACCTATATGTGTATCGTGCATATGTGTTAATTTATGTACATATATAGACATATTTAAGTCTATGTATGTGTGCCTGTATTAATACATACAAGTATGTGTCACTCCAAATGTATATGTAAACAAAAGCTACTTCCAAATGGATAAGTGGACAAAGGCTATGAATAAGACTTAATAGTTCTTAAAACTCTTTAGTGAATGTATGAAAGAATGCTTCAAATCACTAACCTTAAGAGAAATATATACCAAAATAATTCTGAGGCTTCACCTCACATCATGCAAATTGGTAAATATAGCAAAAGATGGAAATAGTGTTAGAGGGCTTGTGGGAAGACAGGTAGACTAGTAACATATTTTTGGTAAAGCTTTGATTAGTATAATCCTCTTGAAAAGCCATTTTATGATGTCTCATGATTGTCATTTTCTTGGGTGAAGTTATTATGTCTATGATTTGTTGTTTCACCCAATCATTCTTTAGTATGAGATTATTTAGTTTCCAATTATTTTTGGTCTATTTTCCCCTGGCTTTTTATTGAATATAATTTTCTTCGCATTGTGGTCTGAAAAGGACTAATTTACTATTTCTGCTTTATTTCATTTGATTTTGAGGTTTTTATTCCCTAGTACATGATCAATTTTTGTATAAGTTCCATGAACTGCTGAGAAGAAAGTGTACTCCTTTCTGTCTCCATTTAGCTTTTGCCATAGATCTATCATATCAAACTTTTCTCGTATTCTATTTACCTCTTTGACTTCTTTCGTATTTATTTTGTGGTTTTTATCTAAAGCTGAGAGTGCAAGGTTGAGATCTCCCACTATTATAGTTTTACTGTCTATTTCTTCTTGCAGATCTCTTAATTTCTCTTTTAATAATTTAGATGCTATACCACTATGTGTGTATGTGTTTAATATAGATACTGCTTCATTATCTATGCTACCCTTTAGCAAGATATAATGCTCTTCCTTATCTCTATCAATTAGATCAATTTTGTTTCTCCTTGATCTGAGATGAGGATGGCTACCCCTGCTTTTTGGGCTTCACCTGAAGTATAGTAGATTCTGCTCCACACTTTTACCTTTATTCTGAATGTATCACCCAGTTTTAGGTGTGTTTCCTGTAAACAACATATAGTAGGATTCTGGCTTTTAATCCAGTCTGCTAACTGTTTCCTCATTATGTGGGAGTTTAGCCCATTCACATTTATGGTTAAAACTACTATTCCTATATTGCTTGCCATCCTGTTAACCTCTGCTTATGCTTTTCTCCTTTACTCATAATTTCCGTATTCCCTTTCCCTTAGCTTACTCCTTCCCTCCCACTTTTCTATGAAGTGGAAAGAGGTTCACCATAAATAGAATATGTCTATTGATACACCTTATGTTCATCCCCCTCCTTTCTTCGTGAGATTTAATACCATCATTTTACCCTTTTTTATGATATAATTTCCTTTCCACCTCTAGTTTCTAGGACAAATTATACATATGTTCTTTACATTTCTTTATAGCAGAAATATAGTTCATAAGATTTCTTTTGACATTTTTAGAAATCTCTTGAGTTCTGTATTTGAAGATCAATTTTTTGTGTATATTTGTTTTTTCATCAAGAATAGATAGAATTAATTTATTTCATTAAATGTCCATCATCTTCCCTGGAAAGAGATGCTCATTTTTGCTGGGTAAGTTATTCTTGCTTGCATACCAAGTTCCTTAGCCTTTCAGAATATTATTTTCCAGGCCCTTCTTTCCTTTAATGTGGACTCTTCTAGATTGTGGGTTATCCTTATTGTGGCTCCGACATATCCGAATTGCTTTTTTCTTGCAGATTCCAATATATTTTCCTTCATCTGATGGTTCTTGGCCACTATATTCCTTGGTCTTTTCATCTTAGGGGCCCTTTCAGTAGGTGATCGAAGAATTTTTTCAATGTCTATTGTACCCTCTGTTTCTAAAATGTCTGGGCAGTTCTCTTTGGTAATTTCCTGGAAAATAGTGTCCAGGCTTTTTTTTTTTTTTCTTCATATTTTCAGGGAGTCTGATTATTCTCAGATTGTCTCTCCTGGTTCTGTTTTCCAGGTCTGTTGTCTTCCCAATAAGCTACTTGACATTCTTTTCTATTGTTTCATTTTTCTGGTTTTGCTTGCCTACTTCTTGGTTTCTTCTTGAGTCATTCAATACTATTTCTTCTATTACAATTTCAGTGATGTATTTTCTTCACTAACATTTGTAATTGACCAATTGAGTTTTTAAGTTAGTTTTTTTTTTCTTCTATGGATTTTTTTTCCCTTTCATGCATTTTATTCTTTAGAGAGCTGTTTTCTTTTTCCAAATCACTAATTCTATTTCTCAATGATTTGATCTCTTTATCCACTCTGGATGACTTCTCCAGACTCTCTTGCCAAGCTTCCTTTTCCTTTTCCCATTTCTCTTCTATCTCTGTTGTGAGTGTATTTTTGATTTCTTCTATGAGAATCTTGTGTATTGAGAAGCAGATCATATCCCCCTTAGGGGATTCCTCTTTGGATAATCTGCTTTTAGTCTCCTCAGGGTTTGAAGTCTGCTCTTTATCCATACAAAAGCTTTCAATAGTTAGAGCCTTTTTAAATTTTTTGTTAATTTTGTCAGAGTGGAGTCAAAGAAAACAAATTGAGAAGAGAAATAATTGGTCTGTTTCTGGGTGGGGATGTGGCTGGATGGTGTTATTGGGCTTCCTTTACAGACTACGCGAGACAGAAGCAAGGCACTAATAGGACAGTAATGGCTGAGCTGCATCTGCCCTCTGAGGCTCTAAGAACACATTGAGTCACTCTGGATGGGGGTGGTAGTTGCCAGTCCCAAGAGACACTAGCTTTTCAGAGTTTTATTTTTTACCTCTTGTGTTTACACCTTCTCTGCTGATCTTGGCTTGCTGCCAAGATGGAATATCCACACTGGGGAAAAAGTTCATTCCCCACAAAGGGCAGAGATCACACCCCTCTCCCCTATGTTCTGAGCAGTCTGAGTTTCTTGCCTCACTCTCATGACTTGCCCTCAGCCTGGGCCCAGTCTGTTTGTCTCCTCCCCCGAGCAAACAGACCTTTTCTTGAGAATTTCAAGGATGTCTTCTGTTGGTAATTATTTTTTTTTCTGGTCAAGCATTAATTATGAGGCTTGTCATGAAGTAAATTCTGAGAGAAAATGCAGAGCTCAAGCAGTTTTGTGCCTCCTCACCACCATATTGGCAGGAAGTTCAAGTCCCTACTATACCCTTATCCCTACTATACCCTTATCGTCTCTCAGAGAATCTAATGATTCCTGAGGGTTTTCAAGTCCAACAATTTTTGATGTCCATGAGTCAAATGCCATAACTGCCAGGTTCTTTCAGTGGTGGGTACAGTCAGCAACAGAATTACCCGATGTTTCTTGGGTCTTCTCCTTCATTTCAAGGGTCTGCTCCATCTCTCTCCAATGGACAAGGTGAATACGGCTTGTTGGCACCCATCTGATTCCTTTTCCATCTGTAGAGATAAAAGCAAACCCTCTCCCCAAGCAGTTAACCTATCTGGTCCCTTCCATTCACCACTTTCTGAGTCTCTCCACATGACCTGGCGATTATTTAAAGACAGTGTTGCTGCTCACACTTGACACTGTCTTCTAGTGGGTTATAAAACCTATCTGCTGGAGCCAGGGCATCTTTGTCACAAATGAAAAAAAACAAAAACAAAAACAAACAAACAAAAAAAAAAAACTAATGGTATAGAGAACTAAATTTAGAAGTTCTCTAGGGTTACCTGTGGCTCCCCTCTTTTTTTTTTTTTTGTTTTTGGAGGAGTGTCTTAATATCTCTATTTCTTCTCTCTACTATTGCCTGCCCTTGAGGATTAAAGGGTATGCCCGTGGTGTGTAAAATCTTATACTGTGCACAAAAGTGTGCAAAAGGTTTAGAAGTATATGCAGGTACATTGTCTGCTTTTATTGCTTGTGGCACACCCATAATTTCAAATGCTCGTAGAAGGAATTCAGTGACCACTTGGGCTGTCTCTTTTGTTGCTAGCATTGCAAAAGTGAAACCTGAAAAGGTGTCTAACACAACGTGAATAAAAGATAGATGACCAAATGATTTATAATGGCTCACATCCATTTGCCAAATTTCATTAGGCCTCAAACCACAAGGGTTCTTCCCTGGAAGGAGTGCAGGAGCAAAGAAAGGAAGGCAAGCTATACAGGCTTTTACTATGCTCCTAGCTTCTTCTCTTGTTATTCCAAATTGTAAACATAACGCTCAGGCAGCCTGATGAAATTTAGAATGAGATTCTTGGGCTTCTTGAAATAAAGGAGTAATTGACAACATAGTTAGAAGGCTATCTGCCTTTGAATTACCATCAAAAATAGGACATGGAAGTCCACTATGGCAGTGGACATGCAAAATATAAATCTTGCCTGGATGCTTTCTCACTCACTCTTGAAGTTCTTTAAAGAACTGATATATATTGAAGGCTACAAATTTTATTTGGGCTGTGGCAATTCTTTGTACCACACTAACTGAATAGGCTGAATCAGAAATTATATTTATGTCTCCCTGACAATAAGCAATAGCTAGAATGATTGCATACATTTCATTCTGTTGAGTGGACTGAAAAGGAATTCTGATTACTCTCTTTATAGTTAAGTCATGAGAGTATACAGCACAAATGTTATGTTTGGATGCATCTGTAAAGATAGTTGGTCCTTTAAGAGGAACTTTAGAAATCTTTTCTTCAAGAATCCATCACCGATTATGTAACAGTCTGGTTATCTTTAATGGAGAACTGTGTGTAAAATTTGGAGCAATGGCTAAAAAATTTTTCCATTCTTGGATGGTTTCACAGCACACATTAACTTGTGCATTAGTATAAAAGGTGTATAACTTATCAGGTCTTATCCCAGATAATTGTGCTGCTTGCTTAATGGCCTTTACTAAAATTCAAGCCACAAGCACTGGGTAAGGAATAAGACTTTGTTCTGGTTGTGCTGGGAGGTTCACTCATTCTATCACACTGTCTCCTTGATGAAGGACTGCTGGGGGTGCCTCTTATGTAGCAAAAATTGATATTTCTGAGGGTTTTTGAGTGACACTTTTAACCAAATTGGACAAAGCCAGTTCAAATTGTCTCAAAGCCTCTTGAGCTTTTTTTGTAAGATGGTGTGGTGAATTTAAAACACTGTGTCCCATTAAAATGTCATATAATGGTTGCAATTGACAGGTAGTCAAGGCTAGCAGGGGACACATCCATTGGCTATCTCCTGTCAATTTCTGGAATTCATTTAAGGTGTTTATCTTCTCTGTTCTTAAGGAGAGTTTTTGTACTATAAACACCTTAGGATATACTTCATATCCTAAATATTGAAAAGGAGCATATCTTTGAATCTTTTTGGAAGCTATGTGCAATTTGGCTCAGTCAGTAGAGCATGAGACAATCTCAGGGTTGTGGGTTCGTGCGCCACCTTCAGCGCCAAATGCTGGAGCCCTGTCTTCCTAGAATCAGCCAGAGTCAGAATAATCAAATGTCTTTATTCTTGGTCTTTTGCGGTCCTTTCCCATTTTCTGATACTATCCCCTTTTCCTTTCTACTTCCCTTTTTTATGTTATATCAGTATAACCAAATTACCCATGTGGACTTTCTGTATATCCACAACAGAAATACAGTTCTCAAGAGGTCCTTTGTCTTTTTTCTGCTTCTCTTAGGTCTTGTGGTTGGAGATCAATTTTTTTGTTTAGAGCTGTTTTTTTTTTTTTTTTTTTTTTTTTTTTTCTTAAAAACAAATGGAATTCCTCTGTTTCATGAAGTGTCCATTTTCCATGGAATAAAATGCTAAACTTAGATGGGTAAGTTACTCTTGGCTGCATTCCAAGTTCTTTTGCCTTTTGGAATATCAGGTTCTAGGCCCTTCAATCCATTAATGTAGAGGCAGCCCTATCTTGAGTGACCCTTATTGTGGCTCCTTGGTATTTAAGTTGTTTTTTCCAGGATGCTTGCAATATTTTTCCTTTAGTCTGATAGTTCTGTATTTTGGCTACAATATTCTGTGGAGGGTTTTTTTTTTTTTTTTTTTTTTTTTTTTTTTTTTTTTTTTTTTTTTGGTCTTTTTCAGAAGGTTTTCATTGAATTCTTTCAGTGACTATTTTCCCTTCTGTTTCTATTATCTATTATCTCTGGGCAGTTCTCTTTGCTGATTTCCTATAAAATAGAATCTAGGCTCTTTTTTTCATCATAGTTTTCGGGAAATCCAATGATCCTCAGATTATCTCTCCTAGATCTATTTTCCAGGTCTATAGATTTTCCCAGTAAATATTTCATGGTATCTCCAGCTTTTCATTTTTTTAAAATTCTGCTTGACTGATTCTTGGTTTTCAATGAATCATTCATTTCTATTTGTCCAGTCCTGATTTTTAATGAGTTATTTTCTCTATTCACATTTTTTTAGTTCTTTTTGTACATGTCCAATTGAATTTTTAAATGAATTATTTTTCCATTTCACTAATTTTTGTTTTGTAGTTAGTTATTTTCTTTTTCCAATTCAAAAATCCTACTTTCTTGAGAATTTCTTATCTTTTCCAATTCAGAAATCCTACTTTCCTGTGATTTTTTAACCTTTTCCAATTCACAAATTTTGTTCCCCTGCACTTCCTTTGAATTATTTATCTTTTCCAACTCAAATTTCAGGACGTTGTTACTCTCTATCATAGCTTCTCTTTCCTTTCCCCATTTCTAACTCTCTTAACTTTTTAATAGTCCCTTCTAGTAGAGAGTCATGTGATGGGGGCAGGCATAATTCTCTTTTAGGGTATTATCTGGAGACTGTCTGCTGTTAGCCTTCTTGGGGTTGGATACCCATTCTTTCTCTGTATAGAAGGTGTCAATTGTTCTCTTCAATTTCTTACTCATTGTGGGGTCTGCCCTTTGGGTAGGAAATTTACCAGCTTCCTCGCAGACTGGAGACAGGATGCAGCAGTCTTGTGAACGGCTAAGAGAGAGCTCTGAGAGAGATTCCTTCCCCCCTCCGGAAATACCTCAGAGCTGGTTAGCACAGCTGTGCTGCAGTGAGTTCCCAGTGAAGGACCCCCGCTGTGTGGCCTAGTGACTGCCCTGAGGCTAGAGGGTGAACAGTGAAAGCGTCAAAACCCCAGGACAAAACCCCCTATAGGGCTGTGGATATTAGCAGCTGACCAGCAAAAAGCCCCTGTGCAGACATTCAGTGCTCTTGGATAGGCCGAGCGAATATAATAAAGATGACAATACTCCCCAAACTAATCTATCTATTTAGTGCTATACCAATCAGACTCCCAAGAAACTATTTTAATGACCTAGAAAAAATAACAACAAAATTCATATGGAAGAATAAAAGTTCGAGAATTGCAAGGGAACTAATGAAAAAAAAGTCAGAGGAAGGTGGTCTAAGTGTACCTGATCTAAAGCTATATTATATAGCAGCAGTCACCAAAACCATTTGGTACTGGCTAAGAAATAGAACGGTAGATCAGTGGAACAGATTAGATACAAAGGACAAAAAGGGTACATCTATAGCAATTTAATCTTTGACAAACCCAGAGATAGCAACATTTGGGACAAAAATTCATTATTCAGAAAAAAACTGTTGGGAAAACTGGAAATTAGTATGGCAGAAATTAGATATGGATCCACACTTAACACCATATACCAAGATAAGATCAAAATGGGTCCATGATTTAGGCATAAAGAGGGAGATAATAAATAGATTAGAGGAACAGAGGATAATCTACCTCTCAGACTTGTGGAGGAGGAAGGAATTTATGACCAGAGGAGAACTAGAGATCATTATTGATCACAAAATAGAAGATTTTGATTACATCAAACTAAAAAGTTTCTGTACAAATAATACTAATGCAAACAAGATTAGAAGGGAAGTAACAAATTGGGAAAATATTTTTAAAAGTAAAGGTTCTGACAAAGGTCTCATTTCCAAAATATCTATTTAATTGACCCTGATTTATAGGAAACCAAACCATTCTCCTATTGATAAATGGTCAAGGGATATGAACAGACAATTCTCAGATGATGAAATTGAAACTATTTCCACTCATATGAATGTTCCAAATCACTACTGATCAGAGAAATGCAAATTAAGAGAACTCTGAGATACCACTACACACCTGTTAGATTGGCTAAGATGACAGGAACACATAATGATGAATGTTGGAGGGGATGTGGGAAAACTGGGACACTGATACATTGTTGGTGGAGTTGTGAAAGAATCCAGCCATTCTGGAGAGCAATTTGGAACTATGCCCCAAAAGTTATCAAACTGTGCATACCCTTTGACCCAGCATTGCTGTTATTGGGATTATATCCCAAAGAAATACTAAAGAGCAGAAAGGGACCTGTATGTTCCAAAATGTTTGTGGCAGCTCTTTTTGTTGTAGCTAGAAACTGGAAGTTGAAAATGGATGTCCATCAATTGGAGAATGGTTGGGTAAATTGTGGTATATGAAGGTTATGGAATAGTATTGCTCTGTAAGAAATGACCAGCAGGAGGAATACAGAGAGGCTTGGAGAGACTTAAATCAACTGTTGCTGAGTGAAATGAGCAGAACCAGAAGATCGCTGTACACTTCAACAAGAACACTGTATGAGGATGTATTCTGATGGAAGTGGAAATCTTCAACATAAAGAAGATCCAACTCACTTCCAGTTGATCAATGATGGACAGAAATAACTACACTCAGAGAAGGAACACTGGGAAGTGAATGTAAATTGTTAGCACTACTGTCTATCTACCCAGGTTACTTATACCTTCAGAAGCTAATAATTAATGTGCAACAAGAAAATGGTATCTACACACATATATTGTATCTAGGTTATATTGTAACACATGTAAAATGTATGGGATTACCTGTCATCGGGGGGAGGGAGTGGAGGGAGGGAGGGGATAATTTGGAAAAATGAATTAAAAAAAAAAGCCCCTGTGCACAGACTGGAAGTTTCTGCCAGGAAAGCACAGTTGCTACTGCAGGAGTTTCACTGCTTTGGGAGTTTCACTGCTGTGGAAGTTTCACTGCCTCAGGCTGAGCCCTGTGTGGATTAGAGGCTGCCCTGGGCTGTGTCCTCCTCTGTGCAGGTTCTCAACTGCCTCAAGGAGAAGCCCTGGACAGCAGAAGGCGGCTGCACAGCCATGTGGGGATTGGTGTTGGGTCACTTGTGGTTTGGGGTTCTGGTGTTTTGTTTTGTTTTGTTTTTTTAAAGTGGCTTTGATTTTTCTTCTGATCTGCTGTTTTACAAGCAGAGTAGAGCTATCAGCCTATGCCAGAGAATTCTGTCTCAGCATCTTATCTAACCCCAGAAGTCTTCCCAGCCCATTTGGCATAATGTGCTAGCCTTTAGTCTAACCCTGTCTGTGCTGGTCTTTTTTTTTTTTTCCCTCCCTTCTGGACTAATCTATTCTGATGAAATTCCAGATTCTCTTTGGCTGGTAAGTTGTGCTTTTAATTCTTGTGATTTTTTTTTTTATCAGTCCAGGGTTATTAATTGGTATTGAGGGTAGTAGGGAGCTTAGAAGTTCTTGTATCTTCTCTGCCATCTTGGCTCTGCCCCCTCAAAGATATCCATTTTCATCAGACTACATCCTCATACAGAACTGTTGTTGTTGAAGTGTATAATGATCTCCTGGTTCTGCTCATTTCACTCAGCATCAGTTCATGGAAGTCTCTCCAATATTCTCTGTAGTCATCCTGCTGGTCATTTCTTACAGAACAATAATATTCCATAACATTCATACACCACAATTCACCCAACCATTCACCAATTGGTGGTCATCCATTTATTTTCTAATTTCTAGCCACTACAAAAAGGGCCGCCACAAACATTTGGCCAAAACGTACTTTTAAAGAAGTTATTTGGTTCATTAATTTCCGCCCCCCCATTTTACCAACTTTATTTTTAAGAAATTGTTCTATTTTTCCATTTGACCAATTCCATCTTTTTTTTGCTCATGCAAAGTTTCTTGACTTGCTTAAGGTCACACAGATAGGAAATATTATATGTCTGTGGTTAGATTTGAACTTAGGTATTCCTGAATTCAGGGCTACTACTCTATCTACTACACCAACTAGCAGCCTAATCAATTCCATTTTAAAGAATTTTTTTTTCCATTTTGCCAAATGTATTTTTAAGGAGTTGCTTTCTTTAGTCAATTTATGTATTTCCTTTTCTAAACTCTCTTTCAGAGATCTTTTTTTGTGCAAAGACCTTTGGGGAAGTTGAAAAGATTTGCATAAATTAAAAGTTTAAATGCTTTTTGTCTCCACAAGAAATGATGTCTGGCCATGTTTTTAGCATCCTATTCTTGTGGAATTTAGTTTCTTTTTTTTTTTTTTTTCCACTGATGTGTAGGACCGTGCTTTTATTGCTATCAAATTCTTCCTTTTGGATGAAACCCATTGTTCCAGTGATTTGGAACACTTTTTTTTAATCTTGCTATCAAATGAATTTTTACTTATAACATCTGTAAATTTGATGTGTATTACCTAAACAGTTATTAATTGGGAAAAAATCAAAATAAAGCAAAACAAGGATTAAGACAGAATCTTTTTCATTGTCTGTGTATATGGGAAACAGTGGAAAGGATTAGCAATATTTAGTGTTTTCTTCTCATTGTTTAAAAAATTATTTTGATGGGAATGATAGAAAGATGATAAAGTAATGCCTTGATATTCTCTATATTCAATTTCTTGATCTGATATTGAGCTGGTCAGAACCTTTGAAAGTGCATTATCCATGGCCTAAGAAGAACAATTCGATTGCTAATAGAATATTTGCCTTAGAAACAGCAAGATCAGAGATAAAAATCCTGCTTGAAATAGTTTAGTTTTGAAACCATGAAAAGTTACTTAACATCTCTCAATATGAATATTTTCATCTGTAAAATATAGGATAAACTAGCTTTAGCACTGCTTTCTCAGGATTCCTGTGGAGATCAAATGAAATTATTTGTGAAAAGCGCTTTGCAAAACTGAAAATTTATATAAATAACAGACTATAATGTTGTTGTCTTTGCAAAACTGCTTTTCTTGAGAAAGCACCCAGTGTTGAATGAACAGTAGCCTTGGGCATAGAAGCTAGCAGTATCATATAGATGGTATTTTATAGGTATTTATTATTTGCTTGATTGTTTATTGGAGGATATCAGGAAGCAAAGTCATATAAGGAATAATTACCCAGAAAAAAAGGAAAAACAAAATGGTAATACTCAATGTTATATCTAGTATGTCTTTTATCTAACACAAAAGTAATTTGGTAAGGTCTCAGAAGTGCAAAGAATGACACAAGAAAAATTCCTGACACTACACCAAATTATTTTTAAGTTAAGTTCATGAGTGATCAGAGGACTGAGAGATTTCAAACATTTGACCTATAAAAATGCAATTGGCCAAATGCTCATTGCTGGACCATTACATGGTCAAAATATATTATCTTCTACTCCAAAGGGAAGCATACCACTCATCATGTGTGAGAAATCTTACAAAAGCCTGTTAAATTCATTTTACTCATAATTCTTGTGATGACATCTATTTTAAGAGATATCATGTGGAAGTTGAACTATATTTATTTTGTACTCCACACAAGCCTTTGATGCATATGCTAGACAAGTCACTTAACTTTTCAATACCATGAATAAGTCTTGGACATTACCATCACAGAATCAAGAAAGTACTTCAGTGAGTATTTCATCCAACCCATAAACCAAAGCACAGCTTCTTAAATTGTGGTTTGCAACCCCATATGGATTTTGTAATGGAATGTAAAGGTCACAAAATTATGATTTAGTACCAATAAATGTTTCATATGTATACATATTTTATATGCCTTTATATCCAAGATCATGTAAAGATTTCTCAGGTGAAAAGAGGCTTTGACTGGAAAAATTAGAGAAGCTGTGCAGTAAAGGAATCTGGGAAAGATTCACATCTTATAGTACCCCATTTGTCTTTTGGATGACTACAATTTAAAATACTATTTTTTTCTTCCTATGGTAGACTCAATAAATAATAAGAATGGAGGAAATTGTTCATTGCTTTTAGAAAGAAAACATGTTAGCAGTACTTTCTATATGAAAACATCAAATAGAAGACATATAAAATAATATAAGTGGCTATCAAGCAAAAGCTAAGTAACAAATAGAAGGCTTTCATTATTTTTTAAAATATGTTATTATTTGAAAGGAATTAAAAGAGACAGAGAGAAATTGAAAGACATAGAAACAAAGACAGTGACAGAGAGAAAATGTTAATCTGTGTGAACATCAGTTTGCTTGACTCATCAATATATTAGTTTTGGTGGGTAAGCCACCAACTTTAGAGAAAACACAGTTTATACTGAAAATATCAAGTGGTATCAATTTGGGAACTGAGGAAAGTTGTGAAAAGGAATTATTTTGTCCTATACATTTTAAGGATTGTTTGATATTGGGACTTGGTTATTCTAGCTAATCACTTAATCTTTATTCCACTTTTGCTTCATCTTTAGCCAATTATGAATATTCTGACTTTCAGTTCTTTACCAGAACTATAGTTTCTTGAAAATATCTTTTGTTTAGGTTTTGCAGAGCCTGTTCTCGCTTTATTATTTTCCTTATCTTTCTGATATTCTTTCTCAATGTCCTTTGCTGTGTGAGGCAAAGGGGCATATGGAAAACTCTAGGTAGGTACGTAGGATATCATAACAACATATTTCCATCACAGTTCTTTATTAGATAGTAAGATTATGTATTTTAAGGTGACGGTGGATACTGTAGGGGTGCTGTGAAGTAATTTATGAAAACAAAATGAATCAATAAAGTTTTAATGGAAGTCAAAGGGTTTACTTTTTGACAACATGAGTAATTCATCATTATTTATATGAAGTTAAAAATTAAGAAAGAAAACTTCTAACAAATTAGATAGACCTTTCATGGAAGATGTATGAGAGAGTAGAGACAATATAATGACAATATTCTAAGGATGAGATGCTTGAAATCTGTACCTCTGGAACAAATATATCATGAAAATATGAATACATAGAAGAAGTATAAGGGGGGACATTCTAATAAATTCAACTCAACTAAGATTATATTAAGTGCCTGAAGAACCATTTATGGTAGAAGTAATATGCTGGATATAATAGGACTTACCTCATTACTATTCAGACATAGATCAACTCAAAAATTTGAAAAAAAAATAAAATAGATTGACTCCTTTAAAAGTTAATGAACTCTGGGGGGAGGAGGAGAGGAGCCAAGATGGTGAAGAAGATACATGCGAATTTGTAAGCTCCCTTCTTCCCTCAATACCAACTACTTAAATCAGCCTCAAAAATTACGCTGGACTGATAAAAACCACAAGTATTAAAAGCACATCTTACCAGCTGAAGAGAATCCGGAATTTCAACAGAAAAGGTCAGTTCCAATGGGAAAGAAGAAAAAGATCAGCATGGACAGGGTTAGGTGCTAGCACATTGTGCCAAACAGGCTGGGGAGAACTCTGGATTCAGAGAAACCACTGAGAGAGGAATCTGGCACAGACTGATAGCTCTACTCCGCTAACAAACAGCAGATCAGAAGAGAAATAAAGCTACTTTAAAATATAAAGCCAGATCCTAGATCCACCCCAATCTGGAAGTGGCCTAGCACCAATCTCAGCACAGCTGTGCAGCCACCTTCTGCTGTCTGGGGCTTTATCCTGGGGCAGTTAAGCGGGAAACAGCCCGAGGCAGACTCAATTCCACATAGTGCCGGACTCAGCCTGAGGCAGTGGAATTCTAGCAGAAGTGAAACTCCAACAGCATTGGAACTCCCAGAGCAACGGAACCTTCAAAGCAGGGATCGTGGTCTCTGGGCAGACACTTCCAGTTTGAGTGCAGGGGCTTTTCAAGTCAGCTGCTAATATCTATGACCCCATGGGAGGCTTTGGCTGGGGTTTGTGATGCTTTCACTTTCATCCTTAAACCTCAGGGCATCCACATCTACAAAATTGAAGAGAAACAGAAAAAGGTAAAAAGTACTCTTGAGAACTGTATCTCTGTTGTGGATATACAGAAAGTCCACATGGATAATTTTATTTTACTGATATAACATAAAAAAGGGAAGTAGTAAAGGGAAAAGGGATAGTATCAGATAAAGTGAAAGGAGAGATAAAAAGAGGGAAACTACATCCCAGGAAGAGGCATAGAAAATCTACCACATCTGAGGGAATTTAGAGAGGGGGAGAAACATTGTGTGAATATTACTTTCATCAGACTAAGCTCAAAGAGTAAATAAGTGACATATTTGTTTTTCAGAGAATTCTCTCTCACCTCATTATAAGGGGAACAGGAAAAGTGAAAAGGAAAAAGGGAATAAGGGAAGGGTACAAGAAAGGGGAAGGGACTTAAAAGGAAGGGGAAGGGATACTAAAAAAGGGAGGGCTGCATGTCAAAAGTGGGGCCCATAAATTAAATACTGGGGAAGGAGTTCAGGGGAGACAAGGGGAAAAAAGCATAATCAGGGGATAATATGATGGCGGGAAATACAGAATTAGTAATTTTAACTGTAAATGTGAATGGGATGAACTCTCCCATATAATGGAGGCAAATAGCAGCCTGGATCAAAATTCAGCATCCTAGAATATGCTGTTTACAGAAAACACACTTAAACAGGGAGATACATACAGAGTAAAGATAAAAGGTTGGAGCAGAATCTATTATGCTTCAGGTGAATCCAAAAAAGCAGAGATAGCCATCCTTATCTCAGATCAAGCAAAAGCAGAAATTGATCTAGTTGAAAGAGATAAGTAAAGAAAATATATCCTGCTAAATCTTTGGTAAATCTGATCAGAAAAAGGAAAGAGGAAAATCAAATTGTTAGTCATAAAAAAGAAAAGGGGGATGTTTCCACCAAGGAAGAGGAAATTAGAGAAATAAGGAGTTACTTTGCCCAACTTTATGCCAATAAATTTCATAACTTAAGTGAAATGGATGACTACCTCCAAAAATATAGGCTTCCTAGATTAACAGAGAAGGAGGTAAACTGTTTAAATAGTCCCATTTCAGAAAAAAAAAATAGAACAAGCTATTAATCAACTCCCCAGGAAAAAAATCTCCAGGACCAAATGGATTTGCATGTGAATTCTACCAAACATTTAAAGAAAAATTTGCCCAATGTTATATAAACTATTTGAAAAAAGAGGGGATGAAGGAGTCCTACCAAACTCCTTTTATCACACAGACATGATACTGATACCTAAACCAGGCAAGTTGAAAACAGAGAAAGAAAACTATAGGCCAATCTCCTTAATTAATATTGATGCTAAAAGCATAAATAAGATATTAGCAAAAAGACTTCAGAAAATCATCCCCAGGATATTATACTATGACCAAGTAGGATTTATACCAGGAATGCAGGGCTGGTTTAATATTAGGAAAACTATTAGTATAATTGATCATATAAATAATCAAATTAATAAAAACCATATGATCATCTCAACAGATGAAGAAAAAGCATTTGATAAAAAAAAAAATATCCATTCCTACTAAAAACACTTGAGAGTATAGGAATAAATTGACTATTCCTTAAAATAGTCAGTATCATATATTTAAGACCCTCAGTAACCATGATATGTAATGGAGATAAACTGGAACCTTTCCCAGTAAGATCAGGAGTAAAACAAGGTTGCCCACTATCACTATTACTATTCAGTATTGTATTAGAAATGCTAGCCTCAGCAATAAGAGTCAAGAAAGAGATTAAAGGAATAAGAGTAGGTAATAAAGAAATCAAACTGTCACTCTTTGCATGTGATATGATGGTATACTTAGAGAACCCCAGAGATTCTAATAAAATGTTATTAGAAATAATTTACAACTTTAGTAAAGTTGCTCGCTACAAAATAAACCCCCATAATTCCTCAACATTTTTATACATCACCAACAAAATGCAATAGCAAGAGATACAAAGGGAAATTCCATTCCAAACAAATGTTGAGAGTATAAAATATTTGGGAATCCGTCTACCAAAGAAAAGTCAGGAATTATATGAGCAAAATTACAAAACACTTGCCACAAAAATAATGTCAGATTTAAATAATTGGAAAGACATTCAGTGCCTGTGGATAGGCGAAGCAAATAAAATAAAGATGACAATACTCCCCAAACTAATCTATTTATTTAGTGCAATAACAATCAGACTCCCAAGAAACTATTTTAATGACCTAGAAAAATAACAACAAAATTCATATGGAAGAATAACAAGTCAAGAATTTCAATGGAATTAATGAAAAAAAAAAGTCAGATGAAAGTGGTCTAGCTGTATCTGATCTAAACCTGTATTATAAAGTAGCAGGCACCAAAACCATTTGATATTGGGTAAGAAATAGACTAGTCAATCAATGGAACAGATTAGGTACACAGATCAAAATAGGGTACAACTATAGCAATTTAGTATTTGACAAACCCAAAGACACCAACATTTGCAATAAGAATTCATTATGTGAAAAAAACCCTGTTGGGAAAACTGGAAATTAGTATGGCAGAAATTAGATATAGACTCACACTTAACACCATATACCAAGATAAGATCAAGATGGGTCCATGATTTAGGCATAAAGAATGAAATCATAAATAGATTAGAGGAACAGAGGATAGTCTACCTCGAAGAACTGTGGAGAAGGAAGGAATTCATGACCAAAGGAGAACTAGAGAACATAATTGAGCACAAAATAGAAGATTTTGATTACATCAAATTAAAAAGCTTTTGTACAAACAAAACTAATGCAAACAATATTAGAAGGGAAGTAACAAATTGGGAAAATATTTTTACAGTTAAAGGTTCTGATAAAGGCCTCATATCCAAAATATATAAGGAACTGACTCTAATTTATAAGAAACCAAACCATTCTCCAATTGAAAAATGATCAAAGGATATGAACAGACAATTTTCATATGAAAGAGTATTCCAAATCACTATTGATCAGAGAAATGTAAATTAAGACAACTCTGAGATACCACTACACACCTGTCAGATTGGCTAAGATGACAGGAAGAAATATTGATGAATGTTGGAGGGGATGTGGAAAAAACTGGGACACTGATCAATTGTTGATGGAGTTGTGAAAGAATCCAACCATTCTGGCGAGCAATATCAAATTATGCCCAAAAAGTTATCAAACTGAGCATACCCTTTGATCCAGCAGTGCTACTACTGGGCTTATATCCCAAGGAAATACTAAAGATGAGAAGGGGACCTGTATGTGCCAAAATGTTTGTGGCAATTCCTTTTGTAGTGGCTAGAAACTGGAAAATGAATGGATGTCCATCAATTGGAGAAGGGTTGGGTAAATTATGGTATATGAATGTTATGGAATATTATTGCTCTGTAAGAAATGACCAGCAGGATGAATACAGAGAGGTTTGGAGTGACTTACATGAACTGATGCTGAGTGAAATGAACAGAACCAGAAGATCACTATACACTTCAACAACAATCCGGTATGAAGATATATTCTGATGGAAGTGGATATCTTCAACATAAAGAAGATCTAATTCAGTTCCAGGTGATCAGTGATGGACAGAAACAGCTAAACCCAGAGAAGGAACACTGGGAATTGAATGTAAACTATTAGCACTACTGTCTTTCTACCCAGGTTACTTATACCTTCGTTATCCAATTCTTAACGTGCAACAAGAAAATTGGATTTACACACATGTATTGTATCTAGGTTATACTGTAACACATTTAACATATATATATATATATATATGTATATATATATATATATATATATATATATATATATATATATATATATATATAAATAGGATTACTTGTCATCTAGGGGGGGAGTGGAGGGAGGGAGGGGATAATTTGGAAAAAAATGAATACAAGGGATTATGTTATAAAAAATTACTCATGCATATGTACTGTCAAAAATATAATTATAAAATTAATAAACAAGAATTCTGGACTTAGCCCTCATTTCCAAAATATATAGAGAACTGACTCTAATATGTAAGAAATCAAACCATTCTCCAATTAATAAATGGTCAAAGGATATGAACAGACAATTTTTAGATGATGAAATTGAAGCTATATCCACTCATATGAAAGAATGTTCCAAATCACTACTGATCAGAGATATGCAAATTAAGACAACTCTGATATACCACTACACACCTATCAGATTGGCCAAGATGAAGGAAAAGATAACGATGAATGTTGGAGGGGATGTGGGAAAGCTGCGATACTGATGCATTGTTGGTGGAGCCATTATAAAATTAATATATTATAAAAAAAGTTAATGAACTCTGAATCATTCGAACTATCCATATATATTCTAACTGATGATTATAAGAGATATTTTAAATTAGATCAAATAAAAGAAGTTTGAAATATACAACTTTTAAAATATGGTTCAAATATTAGAGTTTCAGATTTTTTCCCAGTTGATCTTTTATCAGAATTCCACTTTACATCCTATGAACAGCTTATAGGGCAGCATTCCTGAACCACACACGTACTTTGGTTCTTATATGGGATGCCCAGGCACATAATCCTGATCAGCCATTGCTCCAAATTCCTATACCAGGTGATACTAAATATGTTTTCCAAGCATTTTGATGATTGGGAGCTGAATTCTATGAAACTGATTGTATACTTCCCCACAGATATTCTACCAAAAACATGAGTGCTTTTTTGCATAAATATCTCTTATCAAGCCAAAGTTGAAAATCTCCAAAAACTTATTTTCTCCCCCCTGCACCCAGACATCTCAGTAGTTTATCTCTCTATATATTCCAAACATAGACCTTTATTCTTCTTGAATTGAAGAAATATATCATTTTATACCCTTCCATTGACTATAGGTGACTTGATTAGAGCACTATGAAAAACAGTAGTCTGCTCCCCTTTGTACAAGTTGTGTTAGAACATTGAAATGGGACAGAATGCTCATTAAATTATATCTCTGGAGACAGTCTATCCTTGGTTCAGATGCATGAGGAATAGCATTCCATATAAGGTTGGGTCACTTTCAAATTGTGTTATTCTACTTGCATTATGTACCACTCCAGAAATCTCTAAATACTTGCTTAACGATGTCCCTAGAGATTTCTTTTATTTTTTGTTGCAGCCTACCTTGATAACATTTTGATTTGTTCATCCTCATTATTGGAATGTACTCAGGATGTTCAAGCCACTTTGAAGCTCCTCCAAATTCACTGGTTACAGGCTAAATGAGAAAAATGAATTTTCAACCAAGGGACAGTGAATTTTAGAATTTTTAACAGATTGCAGATAGATCCCCAAAGATATTCACAGTTATAGCCTGGGAATAGTCTAATAACATAATACAGATCAGAGAAATTCCTTGGGTTATGCCAACTTTCTCTTGAATTTTATTCCATTTCTTCAAAATGATAACACTGTTAGACCTATTTTTTTTTATAAAACATGGTCAGATTTTGAATGGATGCCAGCTGCACAAACTGACTTCAACTAATTCAAGGAAATCTTTCTTTAGTGTATTTTCTTTCAGTCTGATGCCTCCAGGGGGACTATCAACACTGTACTGTACCAACTTCATATACCTTTAAATTTGCTTCCACATAAAAACTGACAATTGTAGGACAGAATTATAAATGGCACCTTTTCACAAAAGTGCCCAAACTCTTACA
Source organism: Sminthopsis crassicaudata (assembly GCF_048593235.1). Classification (NCBI taxonomy): domain Eukaryota; kingdom Metazoa; phylum Chordata; class Mammalia; order Dasyuromorphia; family Dasyuridae; genus Sminthopsis; species Sminthopsis crassicaudata. The sequence goes on along the minus strand of NC_133618.1, from coordinate 213,654,125 downwards.
GATTACCAGAAATTGAAAAACCACTGTGTTACTTAGATTCTAAGATCCTAGTATGCCTAGAGTGCTCTATTAATTTCTTATTCTGATATTAAAATAATATATTGTCTCAATGCTCAGTGGCAAGGCAGATGCCTTTTTCTTTAAGGGATTAATGGAAATTACGATAATCGTATATCTGGTGCTAACATTCCTTAGTTTTCTTACACAAAGCTCAGAATGTTTTCACCTAAATTTGACTATGCTGCCACATTTTTAAATTGAAGAAGAAAGGACATAACAAACCAGTTCTATCAGGAATTACATCAAGGCATGATTTATATATATTTTTAGTTTATATAGATTATAAGTAATATGATAAAACGTTCCAGTAAGTGAAAGCAATGTATTTCTTTGCTGTTTGTTTCTTTCCCTTCTGCTTCAGATGATTAAAATCAATATGCTGAATTTTATGTTGTTTTACTGTTGGGTAAGATGTGAAGAATTTAGCAATAACTGATATAGAGAATTTAAAGTATGTAATGTGATATATATATAAATAGTCATCTCATTAGATGTTTTAACAACTCTGAAACAGGAATTACATATATTATTATCTCAATTTTACAGATGAAGCTGGGAATAAGAGAATTTAATTGATTTGGATAAGGTTAATAGTGTTTAATGCATACTAAGTACTTCTTCATTCTTTCAATATTTCATTCATTCATTCATCTCTCTGACTTTAAGTCCAGCTATTTTAAGTCCAGTACTTTATCCATTTCATCATTTTACTTTTTAATCACCACTTTTATTGAGCTCATACAACATAGATACTTAATAATATCTGTTGAATAAATTCCATATCAATATACTCAGATAAACTGGTTTAATATCTCTCACTCTCATACCATATCACTTCTTTTGAAATATTTTGGCAACAGGAATTTTCTAGGACATTCTGTAGACCATAATTATTTGATTCACTTTTTATTTACTCTTTTTTTAAGCTCTGACATATAAAGCTTCAGGTAAATGGGAAAATCAAAATGAAAAAAAAATTAAAACATTTGAGTAGTATCTTAATTCTTCTCAGTTACCAAAAATATATTCATCATCGCTGTGTTCTTTGGTGTTTTCTGTTGCAGAACTTCAAGATCTGCAGCAATCATTGGATTCCTTTACAGTTTACCACATTCTTTCTCTTTGTATACTTCTGAGGTTATGGATTAATGTTAAGGAAAACTCTATTTATCAAAGTACTAGAATAAATTTATTTAGCTTCAGCTAATGTATATAGGGGATGGACCTACTGTGCATGTAAAATTTGAGCCCTCAGGTACTTTTTGTTTAGTTTTCTTTTAGCCTTCTGGTATAAAAGGGCCTTTTCTCTTTTCATTTTGTTTCTCCTCCTAAACATTCCGTCTTCTGATTCTGGACTTTTCAGTTGGCTTCTTCATGACAAGAATGTAGTCAGTCATTTTCTCTGACTTATTGAATACATTTCTTCTTTCAAAATGTAGCTCAGCAATCTTTAAAAAATAATACTTTTATAATTCTTCCAATTTTTAGTACTACTTTACTCAAACTATCTTTGTATATATTTGTATTTATTAACCTAAATTTAATCAGTTATTTAAATCAATTTTGAGCTACATATATTTTATACTTCCATGTTACATTTATTAGAATGTGATATTTTAAAATGGAGTTTTACTTAAAATGATCATTAGCATCTATTTTAAATCATCAGCAATCATCATATGTAATGGAGACAAACTAGAACCATTCCAAATAAGGTCAGGGATGAAATAAGGTTGCCCACTATTATTATTACTATTCAATATTTTATTAGAAATGATATCTTTAGCAATTAACAAAGAAAAAAGAGATTAAAGGAATTAGCATAAGAAATGAGGGAACCAATTTATCTCTCTTTGCAGATAACATGATGGTATATATAGAGAACTCTAGGGAATCAACTAAAAAAAAAAACTACTAGAAACAATTTACTACTTTAGCAAAGTTGCAAGATACAAAATAAATCCATGTAAATCATCAGCGTTTTTATATATAGTCAATAAAGCCTAAAAGGAAGAGATACAAAGAGAAATTCCACTTAAAATAACTGATTATAATATAAAATATTTGGAAGTCTACATGCCAAGGCAAAGTCAAGAACAATAAGAATACAACTACAAAACATTTTCCATACAAATAAAGACAGATCTAATCAAGTGAAAAATATCAAATGCTCATGGATCGGCCAAGCTAATATAAAAAAAAATGATAATGCTATGTAAATTAATCTACTTATTTAGTGCCATATCAATCAAACTCCCAATAAATTATTTTACAGATTTAGAAAAAATAATAACAAAGTTCATCTGGAAGAACAAAAGGTCAAGAATTTCAAGGAAATTAGTGAAAAAAATACCAATGAAGATGGCCTATCTGTTCAGGTGAGCTTTCTGAAGGTCCTTTGGATAGGCCTTAGTCAAGTTGCTCTTGTATTATATCTAATAAGGCCTAATTTTTTCACTTGTAAGGGCCACTGTTCTACCCACACTGGTGTATCAGTTTTCCATTGGATATGAACAGGTAAAAGTGTTGGTAGGCCTTCAATAGCAGCCCTGCCTAAAAAACCTAAGCACTCAGTTGTAATATTAACTGTTGTTAAGATATCTCTTCCCCATAGACTGATGGGAATTTGTTCAGTTACAAAAGGAGTAAAAACTCCTGTTGCACATTCAAATATCTGTGTCAAAAGGGTAGCACTAACTTTAGCTGCTACTGATCCTTCTATACCAAACTTACAGGTGTCTGAATGTCTGACCCAGTGTCTGGGCCAGTTGGTAACTCTAATGACTGTACGTTCTTCACCTGTGTCTACCAACCCTATCAATGGTATGCCATTTACATAGATAGTGATCATAGGTTGGTCAGCTACTACTACTCCCAGTTGATAAGTCACATATTGTCTACCTGTATTAGTGACTGGGATATTGAGTTACATATTCCCCAGTTTGCCACATCAGTGTATGGATAAACACTGTTTTTTAAGTAGTCTCAGGAAGTGAAATGGCCAAGCTTTTTGCACCTGGAGGAAAGGGATCCATAAGCTGGACAGGGTCAGATTTTTACCTCTCCAAGGGATATCTCAGTAGTCCCAGCTGCATACAACTCTATTCTCCCCAGTTGTAATCTCTTTTATCCATTGGATTGCTACTTCGCTGATTGATAATGTAATGTCTTTCTCCCATCATAGCTGTGCCAGATCTAAAACTATATTACAAAGCAGAGGTCATCAAAACCATTTGGTACTGGCTAAGAAATAAAATAGTTGATCAGTGGAATAGGTAAGGATCAAAGAACAAAATAGTTAATAACTATAGTAATCTAGTATTTGACAAACCTCAGTTTTGGGGATAAAAACTCACCATTTGACAAAAACTACTGGGAAAATTGGAAACTAGTATGGCAGAAACCAGGTATTGACCCATACCTAAGACCTTATATCAAGATAAGGTTGGAATAGATACATGATTCAGACATAAAGAATGATATTATAAGCAAATCAGAATAACAAAGTATAGTATACCTCTCATATCTGTGGAGAAGGAAGGAATTTATGGCCAAAGAAGAACTGGAGTTAATTATTGAACACAAAATAAATCATTTTAATTATATTTTAGAAAGTTTTTGTACAAACAAAATAATGCAGAAATAATTAGAAGGGAAGCAATAAACAGTTTTACATTTGAAGATTCTGATAAATGCCTCGCTTCTAAAATATACAGAGAATTGACCTAAATTTATAAGAATTCAAGCTATTCTCCATTTGACAAATAGTCAAAGTATATGAACAGACAATTTTCAGATGAAGAAATTAAAACTATTTCTAGTCATATGAGAAGATGCTCTAAATCAATATTGATCAAAAAAATACAAATTAAGACAACTTGGATATACTACTATATACCTCTCAGATCAGCTTAGATGACAGGAAAAGATAATAACAAATAGTGGAAGGGATGTGGGAAAAGTGGCACTCTAATACATTGTTGGTTGAATTGTAAACCATTCTGGAGAGCAATTTGGAACTGTATTTAAAAAACTATCAAACTGTGCATACTCTTTGATTCAGCAGTGTTTCTACTGGGCTTATATTCCAAAGAAATACTAAACGAGGGAAAGGGACCCACATATGCAAAACTTTTTGTGGCAGACCTTCTTGTAGTGTCAAGAAACTGGAAGCTGAGTGGAGTGAGTGAGTTGGAGAATAGCTGAATAAGTTACGGTATATGAATATTATGGAATATTATCCTATAAGAAATGATCAATGGGATGATTTCAGAAAGGCATGGGAAGTCTTACATGAACTATCGCTAAATGAGGTGAGCAGAACCAGGAGACTCTTGTACATAACAACAAGAAGATTATAAGATGATCAATTCTGATGGAGATGGCTTTTTTCAACAATGATATGATCCAGGCCAGCTTCAATGATCTTGTTATGAAGAGAGCCATTTACACCCAGAGAGAGCTCTGTGGGAACTGAGTGTAGATTAACACATATCATTTTCACTCATTTTGTTGTTGTTTCCTTGCATTTCATTTTCTCTTTTTTTCTATTTGATTTGATCTTGTGCAGTTAGGTAATTATATAAATGTATATGCATATATTGGATTTAATATAATTTTTATCATGTTCAGTATATATTGGATCAGAAGTTCAACGTTTGTTGTTATTTTTCCCACTTTGCATGACTTTGTGAGTGCTCAGTTCATGATTAACCTTTGTTGCCAAGGTGGCATCTAAAGTACAATACAATGATTTATTCATCCTCACTTAAAATGCAATTCTGATTAATTGTTACTTTTTTTTGACTTCTCTGGAGTTTTTTTTTTTTTTTTTCCCCTCCTGAGGCAAATTGAGTTAAGTGACTTGCCCACAGGTCTTGCAGTTAGGAAGTGTTAAGTGCCAGGTCCTCCTGACTTCAGGGCTGATACTCTAACCACTGTGCAACCTAGCTGCCTCAACTTCTCACTAGTTTTCACAACTCAGCTTGACTCTTTTTGTGGAGATGGAGCGTCTTTATTCCCATAGTCTCTGATATTAATATTTCTTCTTATGGGTTTCTACTACTTTTTTTTTTTCCATTGAAGAAAGCATCATCTCTCCTTTTTTTCTTTATCCTCCTCCTTTTCCTTCCCTTTTTCTTCCTTCTGCTCCTTCTTCTTATTCTTCTTGAAAATATGACAGTCTGGGTCAGTGCAGGCCCCTGCCGCCGCCATACTTGTTGTGTTAGTGGTCCCGGATCCGCCGCTGCGATGCCGCTGGAGAACCTGGAGGAGGAGGGCCTGCCCAAGAACCCGGACCTGCGCATCGTGCAGCTGTGCTTCCTGCTCAGCCTGCCGGAGCACCGTGGACACACAGCCGTGCGCTATGAGTTCATGGCGGCCATGCACGACAACAACATGGCCCCGTATTATGAAGCACTGTGCAAGTCCCTTGACAGGCAGATGGATTCGGAGCTTTTAAGCAAAATGAAGAAGGCCAATGAGGAGGAGTTGAAGCGCTTGGATGATGAACTGGAAGATGCAGAAAAAAAACCTGGGGGAGAGTGAGATCCGAGATGCTCTGATGGCCAAGGCCGAGTACCTGTGCCGCATTGGGGATAAGGAAGGAGCTCTGTCCGCCTTTGGCAAGACATATGACAAAACGGTGGCTCTGGGTCACCGCTTGGATATCGTGTTCTACCTCCGCGGATTGGCTTATTTTACATGGACAATGATCTCATCACACGAACACCGAGAAGGCCAAAAGTCTAATAGAAGAAGGAGGTGACTGAGACAGGAGAAATCGCCTAAAGGTGTATCAAGGTCTTTACTGTGTGGCTATTAGAGATTTTAAGCAGGCAGCTGAACTCTTTCTTGACACCGTTTCAACATTTACGTCCTATGAACTGATGGATTACAAAACGTTTGTCACATACACTGTCTACGTCAGCATGATTGCTCTAGAAAGACCTGATCTCAGGGAAAAGGTTATTAAAGGAGCAGAAATCCTGGAAGTCTTGCACAGCTTGCCCACAGTCCGACAGTACCTCTTTTCACTGTATGAATGTTGTTACTCAGTCTTCTTCCAATCATTGGCGATTGTTGAGCAGGAGATGAAAAAAGACTGGCTCTTTGCACCTCATTATTGATACTATGTCCGAGAGATGAGAATCCATGCATACAGTCAGCTCTTGGAGTCCTACCGGTCACTGACACTAGGCTACGTGGCAGAAGCTTTTGGAGTCGGTGTGGAGTCCATAGATCAGGAACTTTCCAGATTTATTGCAGCTGGAAGACTAAACTGCAAAATAGATAAAGTAAATGAAATTGTGGAAACCAACAGACCAGATAGCAAGAACTGGCAGTACCAGGAAACCATCGAGAAAGGAGATCTGCTGTTGAATCGAGTTCAGAAACTTTCCAGGGTGATTAACATGTAAGACTCCAGGAAAGCGTCTACACACAAAGGGATATGAGATAGTTTATAAAGTTTGACAAATCTTCTGACTATGTTGTTGGAATGAAGGTGCCCTTTAATGATAAATACTTGGAAATTTTATAGTCCATTTCATTATGTAAACAATTCAGCTGTAAAAAAATAAATAAATAAAGGATACAGTTTTGGTTTCAGTAAAAAAAATATATATATATGACAGTCTGAAACTCATGATCATTTTGGGATCCAAGGATTTTTTTCTGAGCCAGGACTTCTTTAACTTGTTAACTTTAGTATATTATTATTATTAAGGTTAATCCATATTTCATTGCAATTTCTGTTTTCTATTTTTTATCTCCTCAATAGACTTTTGAAGAATAGTATTTGCTCACTCAAACTAGCAAAGCACTCTTTAAAAAAAAAAAAAAAAAAAAAAAAGCTTAACCCAAATTTATTATTCAGCAATGAACTTCTACTTAACCCTGCTCCTACCAGTATGTAATTCACATTGTTTAGGTAATACAGTTCAAGAAGACCAAACATATTTTTAGAGTATCCTACCTAAGGCAACTAGATCTTTTTCTTTTCCTGGGTGACACAATCTGATTATATCTCCAACATTTATCCCTGAAGCACTATGAAATAAGAAGTCTCTAAGGGAGTGAAACTCACTTATTAAGGGCTTGGTTCTTTCATAATTCTATGACAGATTTTCATTTTTAACCTAGGTATATGTTAAGTTTTAGTATAACTGGCTGTTCTCAAACCTAAATCAGTCAATTATCTTCAAACTATTTCTGCCCCAGCAGTTTTCTCAGTAGCAAATTCTTCACTCTTTTCCTCTGATTAGTGAGTTCCTTCCTGAGCCACCATTTGAGAAATGCCTATTCCAGTTATAATATTTTTTGAAACCCACTTTTTCTTCTTCTTCCTGCCCTGGTACCTTCAACACTAAACTTTCTTATGCCTATTTTTTTTTCAAAATTCTCTTTTGAGTATTATCTTCTAATACTACAATGGAAGCTCTTGAAGGATGAGATCTATATAGCTTTTAATTTCTTTTTGTTTTAATTGTATTCCATCAATGTAGTACAGAGAGTAGCACATAATACTTACACAATGATCTGCCTTGCAGATAAATGTATCTATTTATTTCTGTAGTACTTTACTTTTTTATAAGTGAATCTCTAATGAATTTTAGTTACTTGTCTATGTAGTAAAACTCTTTTTAAGAACTATCCCTGTTATTCCTAGTTCTGCAGTCTTCACATTTAGTTTTCTTTTACTTCAACATACTGCCTTTTCAGGTTGTCTGTGAAAAACAGATAGACCATAGCATATTGTCAGTATCTACCTAAATCACAGCAAAATTGATTTGACTGTATTGATGATCACAATTGTAAAATTAACAGAGCCATCATGTAGTGATTCAATTTTTCCATTACATATGTATAAAGCCTAAATTGCAGAACAGCAAAATATTTTTTCTCCACCTGGTGATTTATGATGGGCAGGGACAAACTGTATATAATTTTCTGTGGAAACCCCATTAAATAAGAAGTTAGAAGTTTTCTTAGGTGAGAAGATTATTTAACTTCTTTGTATTTGTTATATAATTTATCAAACACCCACTCAATTTGTATAGATTTCTTATATCTATATATTATAGAATGAAGTATTTTTATTTAACAATAATTGTTTAATGTAACTGGCCAACATTTGTTCTGTAGGTAGCAGACACTATCAGTTAGTACTGTCATTCTCGGAGGTAAAGTCATGGGCCCATTTTTGACTTATCTGGCCACATAATTGCTTTTATCTTTAAGAGGAAATGGAAAAAGGGATAAGTTTAGGATCATAAAATGAGTTTGAAATCTGTCATTTTTATTTCCTCTCCACATTATTCAGCAAATTGCTGAATGACTCAAGAGTTTCAAATTGCTTATAAACAAAGTGAGGTTTCCTATACAAGTCTTCTCTAACTCGGGATTGTAGTGAGGATCAATTGAGATTATGATATCTTCAGATTAGGTTGAGATTGCTAAAACTAAATGATTTGTCCAAGGTTATATATTTGATAACTGGCAGAGTTGAGATATGAATCCAGGTCCTCTGTGTCTAAATCCAGAATCCTTTTCCATTGTAATTTTCCATTGCTACATCAACAGAGTAAATAATATAAAACCTTATTAAGAATTTTCTTTTAGCTTTCCATTTGAAACCCCCCACAATTACATGTTTCTATTCTATAAAATATCTTTGACACTGAAATATAATGTCAGAAATTGGGCATAGACCTATATCTTATACCCCATACCAGAATAAAGTCAAAATGGATGCATGATTTGGGCATAAACAAGTTAGGAGAACAAGGGATAATTTACCCATCAGATCTATGGGGAAGGGAGGAATTTAAGACCAAAGAAGAAAAAGAGAACATAATGAAAGGCAAAATGAACAACTTTGGTTACATTAAATTAAAACGGTATTGCACAAACCAAATCAAACAGAAAGAACATTAAAAGGAAGTACAAAGCTGGGAAAAATATTTACAGACAGTATTTCTGATAAAGGTTACAGTTCTAAAATATATGAAGAACTATGAAATTTAGAAAAAATATAAATCATTCCCCAATTGATAAATGGTGAAAGGATATAAACAGACAATTTTCAGATGAAGAAATTAAAGCCATTTATTATTATATGAAAATATGTTCTAAATCACTATTAGATAAAAGTAAATTGAAACAACTCTGAGCCATCACCTCTACCCTTTAAGACTGGCTAACAAGACATGAAAAGGTAATAATAAATTTTAGAAATTATGGGAGAAAACTAGGATACTAATGCATTGTTGGTGGAGTTGTAAAATGGTGCAACCATTCTGAAGAGCAATCTGGAACTATGCCCAAAGGAATAAAAGGACTATAAAAATATGCATACTCTTTGACCCAGCAGTGCCATTACTGGGTCTGTATGCCAAGGAAATCATAAAGGAGGGAAATGGGCCCATATGTGCAAAAATGTTTGCAGCAGCTCTTTTTTTTTTTTTTTTTTTGTTATAGCAAAGAATTGGAAAAGAAGTGGATGCTCATCAATTGGGGAATAACTGAACATGAGATAATGAGATATTATAGTTTTATAAAAATAATGAACAAGGGATTATAGAAAGGCCTTGAAAGATTTACAGGACCTGATGCTGATCAAAAGAAGCAGAACCAGGAATATATTATACACAATAATAGCAAGTATATGCTATGATCAACTATGAAAGGCTTGATTCTTTTCAGTAGTTCAGCGATCTAAAGCAATTCCAATAGACTTGATAGAAAATCCGATCTGCATAGATAAAAAGAAACAAGGAGACTGGATATAAATCAACACATGCTATGTTCACTTCTTTTTTCTGTTTTTTTTTTAATGTCTCCCATGATTTTTCCCTCTTGATTTGATTTTTCTCTCCCAAAATGATTCATAAAGCAATATGTATTAAAAATAAAGTTATAATTAAAAAAAAAAAACTATTTCCTTGGATAAGGAATTTAGGAAATTAGGTGGTAGGTCAAATAAAAAACAATACTTTTTGAGAATTGGTTTATGGATATACCCAAAAGATCCAAGACAAAAGTATCTATTATTTAATCAGGATCATTGCTTTCATCAATCCTGAAGTTATTGTGACTACAACCCAATTAAGGACAGAACACTTTTTTTCATTCATAGATTATGGCACTGATTCTGAAAATAAACTATCTTTATGAAGACTAGCCACAGAAAGAATCAGATAGTTATAAATAGCCATTGTTCTAAAATGCTAAGACCACCTCAAAACCCCCACACCTTTTATCATATTTTTTCATGTGCATTTTTAAGATTTCTATAAATATTATTTCTATATACCTTGTATTATAAACAAGCTTGAGGACATGAGGGAATTCTGCAAGTTAGGATATTTTTTTTGACAAGAATTGATTTGTTTATATTTATAAAAATGATATATCTGTCAGACATGTTTATTTTTAATTTTTCCTTAATTAAAGGTTAAAATGTTTGTGAATTGTAAATATTCAGATAGTTAAAAAGACTGGCATCTTGCTACTTTTGTCAACATTCTCTCTGCTAACATAAATCTTGAATTCTTTGCAAGGCAATGCATAGTCTTTGATAATTACTTTTCTGGAAAAAAATGAATTTTTTTTTTTGCCTAATTGGATAAACAGTCTATTTTATCCTCTAACCTTGAAACTATGCTCAAAAAATTATCAGACTATGCGTACCCTTTGACCCAGCAGTGTTACTACTGGGCTTATATCCCAAAGAGATCTTAAAGAAGGGAAAGGGACCAGTATGTGCAAGAATGTTGTGGCAGCCCTCTTAGTAGCGGCCAGAAATTGGAACCATAGTCGATGCCCATCCATTGGAGAATAGCTTAATAAATTATGGTATATGAATATTATGGAATATTATTCTTCTGTAAAATGATTTCAGCAAGGCCTGGAGAGACTTAATGAACTGATGCTGAGTGAAATGAGCAGGACCAAGAGATCATTATATACTTGAACACCAATACTATATGATGATCAATTTTGATGGATGTGGCATTCTTCAACAATGAGATGAATCAGATCAGTTCCAATAGAGCAGTAATGAATTGAACCAGCTACACCTTTCAAAAGAACTCTGGGAGATGACTATGAACCACTACATAAAATTCCCAATTCATCTACTTTTGTCTGCAAGCATTTTTTATTTCCTTCACAGGTTAATTGTACACTATTTCAAAGTCCAATTCTTTTTGTACAGCAAAATAACTGCATGGACATGTATACATATATTGTATTTAACTTATACTTTAAGATATTTAACATGTATTGGTCAACCATCTAGGGGAGGGTGTGGGGAGAAGGGGGGGATTGGAATAAAATGTTTTGCAATTGTCAATGCTGAAAAATTACCCATGCACGTATAATTTATGATTTCTTGTAAATAAAAGTGTATAATAAAAAATAATATATATATATATATAATTTGTTGTTATTCAATTATTATTGATGTCATCTGTGTTTATAATTGAGTCAGATGGAATTATTAACAGTGTCCTTTCCTGCTCAAGTAATCCTAATTTTTTTTTTCATTCTCTCTTGTGTTTATTGAATACCTTAGCTCCTCAAGTCTTATTACTATAAGCAGATAGGTGGTACAATGGCTAGAGCAATGAATTTGGAGTAGAAATACTTGAATTTCAATTCAATGTATGAAGATACATTTATCAGTTATGTAAACCAATCTCAGACCTTAGTTGTTAAGTGACTAAACCAGTTATTAACCTCTATATCCCTGGATTTTATCACCGATAATATGTGAAATTAAAATGAAATCACATTTTAAAGCACTTTACAAATCTTGTTGATCCTACTGCTGCTAATGGCTACATTTACATATAGTTATATACTGTGCCAAGTGCTTTACAATTATGTTATTTGGTCCTTAAAATAACGCTGTGTAATTATTATCAGCCCCCTGAGACAGGTATTGATTTAAATGAATTTTCCAGATTCACAAAGCTAGTTCTTGCCTAAAGATAACTTTTCAATTAAATTAAAATTCAGTTCTCTGTGAGTCCATACCCAGCAGTTTATACATTGTATCACTTAGTGGTCATTATTATGACTATTATTACTACTGCTATAACTACTGCTACAACAACTACTATTACTATTACTACTACAACTTCTATGATGATGATGATGATGATGATGATGATGATGATGATGATAACTGCATTTATTATTAATAATTATTATTGTTAAATAGCACCCTCCCAATGGGCTCTGGAACCAGATGCTGGAATAGTACAAGGAATTTAAACAATAGTTACATTTATTTGAATTTATTTTTAAATGTAATGATCTAGGAAAGTCTGACTAAATTTCCCTATAAATCTGAGTCTATTTCATAATACTTTGATTCCAAAATTAGCATCTGCTGATTTCTATTTCACTCATTCTTCATTTTTTTAAATTGGAATTATTTTATTTTTAAACAAACAAAATAATTTCAACATTGACCTTTGCAAAACTATGTGTTCCAATTTCTGCCTGCCTTTCCCCTACCCCCTCCACTAGATGGCATGCAATCCAATATATGTTAAACATGGCAAAATATATGTAAATCCAATATAGCAATACATATTTATACAATTATTTTGCTGCATTATCTACACCAACATATGCTCACTATCTATATAAATGGCATACCATTAGAAGGATTGATAGACATAGTCATTAGAGATGCCACTGGCCAAAGATTAAGGCACACACCGACATCTCTGGTGTAGGAGGATCAATAGCAGCTGAAGTTAGTGCTACCTCTTTGAGATTGGTTTTTGAAGGCAAAGGAGTATTTACTCCTTTTATAGTTGAAAAAATGCCCATCAATCTATGGGGAAGAGACATTTTACAACAGTTAGGATTAAAAATAAGTACTTCAGTTTTTTAGGGAGGGCTGCTGTTGAACGCCTGCCAAAACTTTTACCTGTTCCTATCCAATGGAAAACTGATACACCAGTGTAGATAGAACAGTGGCTCTTAGGTAGCGATAAAATTCATGCCTTATTATATATAGAACAGGAGCAACTTGATCGAGGACACATACAACCTTCTCTAGTCCTTGGAATTCCCCAGTATTTGTTGTAAGAAAGAAATCTGGAAAATGGAGGATGCTGACTGATTTAAGAAAGGTAAATAAACAGGTGGAAACTATGGGAACTCTTGAACCTGGACTTCCATCTACTACTCAATTGCCTAGAGAATGGCCTTTTTGGGTTATAGACATTAAGGATTTTTTCTATTCTATCCCTCTATATAAGGAGAATATGAAAAGATTTGCCTTTTCAGTGCCCAGAGTTAACTTAGCAGAGCCTTATAAAAGATATGAATAGACAGTTTTGCCACAGGGAATGAAAAACAGCCCTACTATGTGTCAAATGTGTGTTGCTGCTGCTTTACTCCAGTAAGAAAAGCATTTCCAAAAGTAATGTTATTACATTGCATGGATGATATATTGGGATGTGCACCTAAGGAGTAAATCTTAGAAGTATGTTACTAAAGACCATAGAAACACTAAGGAATTATAAATTGCACATTGTCTACCCGTATTAGTGACTAGAAGATTATTTACACATTCCCCAGTTTCCCACATCAATGTATGGATGGACACTGTTTTGTAAGTACTTTCAGGAGGTGAAATGATTAAGCCTACTGTACCTGGAGTCAAAGGATCTATAGGCTGAAGAGCACCTCTCCGGGAGGTTTCTCAGTTGTCCCAGCTGCATACAACTCTATTCTCCCCAATTGTAATCCCTTTCTCCCATCAGGTTGCTTCCTGGCTGATTGATTGTGTAATCTCTTTCTCCCATCAGATGGCTTCCTGGCTGATTGGTCATGTCTGGGTACTGGACTTCTAGGCACTCTCTGGGTATAGCATCAGCTACCATCAGGTCCCAAGTGTTTTTTGCCTGGTGCCCTGGAGCTGGGCCCTCATTCTGTTTCCCTAAATCAGTCTACATTCTGATGCTCAATGGAAGCCTCTGTTGCATTTTGGACATGAAGTATTGGGTCTTTTTCTGTATCCCTGTTTTCTTACTCTGTCTCTATGCCAACATTGAGCTTTCAGATGCCCTACTTTACTACATTGAAAGTATTGAAGAGTCACTCTGGAAGTCCCTTGCCAAAAGGAACCTTGTCTTCCCATGTTGGGATCTTGGGAAGTCTGCATCATAGCCTGGCTATAAAAGGCATTTGTGCCCACTGTGGCACAGCATGTTATGATCTCCTCTAAAGGAACATCCTTTTGTAATTCTACTATAATTCTTCTGCAAACCTCATTAGCATTTTGTTTAGCAAGTTGCCTTCTCAAAATGTCTGTTACTGCATTTTTACCATTAATCTGTATGATAGCTGTCTGCAAACATCCCACAAAATCAAGAAAGGATTAATTTAGCCCTTGTACAATTTTTATGAATGTCTCACCCTTATCATTTTTATTGGGGAGAGAAATTCATGCTTGGATAGCAGCATCAGCAATTTCGTCATATGCTGCTATGGAGTAATTAATCTGTACTGAAATTTCTGTATAAGAACTTACACCTGCTAGTTGGTCACAGGAGACTGAAGTATTAACTCCACTTTGATTATTTTATTGGGCTTGTATCCTACAGAGCTCACTATATTCAGAAAGCCACAACAAGTTTTGTCCAGGTTCTAAGCATACCCTTGCTATAGATTTCCAGTCATTAGGGGATAAGACTTCATAAGCCAAATTCTTTAATAACATCTTAACATAAATTGATGTATCCCCATAAAGAGTGCAAGCCTTTTTCAGGTCTTTGAGAACTTCTATAGCAGGTCTTTCTTGATCTGAAGAGTTAAATTGTTGAATCACAGGATATATTTGCAGTTTCAAACCATCTATATTTTCCTTTCCTCTGTAGCTTTAAGTAGTGCCTTTTGCAATTGCTGTGGTGGGATTGCTGTGGGGGAGGAGCTAGTGGTGTCACTGCCCCTCCCACTATTCCTCCCTTCATGGGAGTTGATGGGGCATGTTAATAATCTTCTTCCTTGGTGGGGTTGAAGCTGCCTCATGAGAGTGAAAATCACCATGCCCTTGAATCTCATTTAAGTCCCTATTCCCTCTGGAGATATGGTCATTAAAGTTTTCTTTGTCTTCCTCTTTTTCCTCACACTTCCTCATCTGGCCATTCCTAAAACTTTTCCTTTTTATATAACTTTCAAGATTCTTTATGGCCAAATGTATTTTGTTGTATATATAGAATGATTCTGTGGAAATTGAATGAGGACCTTTATCAATATAGTATTCACAGAGTTGTTCTCCTACCAGTTTCCAATTATCTATATTTCTTCTTCTTCTAAGAACCAAGGAGACGTTCATTTTAATGTACCCAAGAGTCTAACAATCTGTTCCCAAGTTAAAATTAGGCCTTGTCCCTCAATCTACTTAAGCATACTTTCTATAGCACCCCTTTGGGGCAGGGGTGAGAGTGGGGATGTAGCTGGGGACAGGGGAGAATCTAATCCTAAAATCTTCCCCATTTCAGCTAGAAGTTTAGCCCTTAACAAAGTAAGTTCCCTGTTTGTCTATTAAAATACTCACCTAATTTTCTGGTCAACAGGAACTTATTCAGTGAAAGTAGTGTCCTTGGCAAACATGTTGGCACCAAATGTAATGATTGCATTAGTACCCGGGATAACTTAGAATCGGCCAGAGTCAGGATAAGCAAAAGTTTTTATTCTTGAAACTGAAAAACAAAATATAACATCTCAAAGAAGGAAAAAGAAATTGATGGTGTCATATACTTTTGTGCCTCTAGGAAATTTTTTTCAAGTTTAACAAAAAATAGGAATTGCTGGCTGCTGGTGATAATACTTTTTATTCACACACACACACACACACACACACACACACACACACACATATATATATATATATATATATATATATATATATATATTTTTTTTTTTTTTTTCAAGTTTAACAAAAAATAGGAATTGCTGGCTGCTGGTGATAATACTCTTTATTCACACACACACACACACACACACACATATATATATATATATATATATATATATATATATATATATATATATATATATAGTTTTCCTGACTTCATATATATATATATGAAGTCAGGACAATAATTATGAACTATTTTGTAGTCATCTGGAGAATATATCTGAAGACTTCATTTATGTTTTGTTTCTGTTCCCAAGATATTACCATGTATAGTCAAAATATTTTCATACAAGATAAAGAGTTCATATATTACTACATTCAGGTATGTAAGCAGCAAAATATTACCAAATGAATTAATTGTCTGAAAATTGCTCAATACATAATATTAAAGTAGTTATTTTTATCTTTATTTTCATTGTATTGTTTCTTGAAAAATAGCACAGGGGTAGTGGATAGAAGATTGAACTTAAAGTTATAGGAATTTATATTGAAGTTGTCTCTGATATATTTCTTTTTATTTGAAAAATAGTTTGGTTTTTCTAAATATATACAAATATTTTAAACATTCATTTTAAAAATTTTAATTCAAAATTTTCTTCCTTCTTTTCTTTCTTTCTCCTTATTGAAAAAAGTACAGAATTTGATATGGGTTATAAATAGTCTCTTACATATTCTTACTTTGTGTCTCTGGAAAAGTCATTCAGAATCTCAAAGTGAAGGAAACTCTAAATAAGTTACAAAGAAAGCATTTCTCTCAAATAACAGGGGGAGCTTTTTTTTCTCTTGTGACTTATTTTCTAATGCCAAACAATCCCTAGAGTAAATCTTAATCCATTATTATTTCTACTGACATGCTGCATCCATCATAAGAATATAAGCTCCATAAAGGCAGGAGACTTTCATTTTTGTCTTTGAATTCCTAGTACCAGATACTGTGCTGGAAACAAAAGAAAAAATATATTTCACAATTCCTATTTATTAATTCATTTTATAAATTCCTCTAGTCAGATAATCTCTGACTACTAACATTTTTCTTATCAGCTGTACCAAAAATAATTTCTGGTACCTAAAATGATGACAAAACATAAATGGCCACAATATAAAGTGATTCATTATTTTTTTAAATATCTATTTATAGGTGTCTTCTCAAATCTAATTATTCCACCAAAGTCTGACATATTGCTAAGAAATATTATTACTTGAAAGCATCTTCTTAGCCCATTTATGGGTGACTTTTTTTTTAGAAACAATGAAATATATGTGACTATAAAACAAATTTTAAAATGTAAATAGACAAATTCTCTGGTGAACAAAAATAGTCAGATATTGTTGAAATAATTTGTTTTAGAGTAGAAAGAAATATAAATTAGAAAAAAAGTGAAGTGTTAGTTTTTTCCATATTGTCTTCATACTTTCACATTTCACAGAGTTAATATACAGATGTATAAATGTGCAATTGTATTAATAGAGGGACTTCCCTGGGAGAAAAATTACTCTCTATCAACAAAAGTTGGCATCTTTTAAGCAACTTATCTTAGCAATGTGTTTGGATTCCTAAATAATCCAAATGACTTACTTTGGATCACAAACACCTTATTCATCAGAGGAGAGACTCAAATTCAAAGTTTTCTAGTCTCAAATTCTATATCCACTGGACTTCTCATGAGGAAAGGCATTACATTTATATCTCTCATTTTTCAAAGAATTTTCATTGTTTTTCAACTTCTGTTTATAATAATATCACACAGAAAAGAACCTGAAATAAAGAGAGGTTAAAATTCATCAAACATTAAACACTTTAATATAGGATGACAAACATTGGGGGATAGGAACAGATTTCCTGGTTCTGAATATATTACCTTTACTATATTCTTAAATGCTTAAAAAGTAATACCTGGTCTGGTTGTAGTGATGCTTGAGAAGTGAAGTAAAAATTAACAATATGTATTACACAGTAGATTCTATTAGTTTTGTGTGTATTTATTTGATGATAGTATGTGTTTGAATTAAACACTTAAATCACTGACATTGGGGTTATAGTAATATTGCTGCCTGAAAAAAGAGGAATGTAAATAAACAGATATATGTTTGGATCAATATAAAATTGTTTATTCTTTTAATAATAAAAAAGAGGGAAAGGATGATTGAAGTTATATATTTGACCATGAAATAATAAAGTGTTTTTAAGGTACATTTTAATATACTTTTCTGCATTTGACCATATGTAGTAATTTCTAAAACACAAATTCTATTACACACCATTATACTAACATAATTTTGAAAACTCTCATAAAGAAAAATAAAAATAAAATTAGCATCATTATTACCTCAGCCCTTCCTCCCATATTGTTTTCATGCCATAAGAAAAAAGTTAGTTCTGGCTGTTTCTTTTTCTAAATTATGGTATGTGAATATTTTCTTCTAAAGATAATCTTCTAAAATATTGTATATTCAATTCCTTCAGTCAATGATATAAGTATTACTTTACAATCTATTTGTATATTACAATTACAATCTAATTGTATATTAAATATTCTTGAACCTTCAGCACCTTTTAGTATACAACACCTCCCTATAAATTAAACAGATCAGCCCTTAAGTACAAATCACCTTCAAAGGACAAATAAAACTTGAAGTAAAATAGCATTTCTACATTTTATTAACACACAAGAACTTTGCAAATGATTTTATAGAAAAACAAGTGATTTGGAGTTAAATTACCTGAATTTGAATCTGGGTTCTATTTATTGCTACTTTTTCAACTATGTGAAAGTCATTTAACTGCCCCAGACCTTAGTATCCCTATCTGTAAAATGAAAGGGCTGAACTGGGTAACTTCAGAAATCCCTTTAATATCTGTGATCTGTTAATTGATAAGTGAAATGGTGCAGTAAAAAAAAAGACAAATTATTTGTCAGTATTTCTATTGTCATTGGTTGTAATTTTTCATATAATAAAATATATCACCATGCTTGAATTCTGAAACTTCAGTGTCTAATGTATTTACCATAAAACAAGTTTTCACTAAACTTAATATTGAAAAGAGAAGCTAGACCTGACAACATTCATAGTGAAGAAATCTAGTGGTGATTCAATTCTGAATTTTGAATATATCAGAGTGAATAAAGATGAATGGAAATGGATATTTATGAAATTAATGCCAAAATAATTTGTCTAGAAGAGCGCATCATATATTGAGTCATATGCCAACTTTCTTCACTCTGTAACATTATTGACACAATATCTGCAGGTTTAAGACTTGTTTCATATGAAAATATGAGAAGCAAAATAAAATTTTAACAATAGATTATAAAGTAATACTTATATCATTACCTGAAGGAATGTGATATGTCCTTATTTTTAATTTGTTGGTGAGTGGCAAATGTACTAAAATAGTGACCATTATTGAAGTATCCCAAAACCATGACTGATTTTTCCACTAAGACATGTCTCACATTCTTATTTGAGAATGATGTAAAACTCTTTGAGAGAATGGACCATTGAGTTTCTTTTGGTAAAGATTGCTGGTAAACAGAACCAAAAGAGGAACAAAATCAAGAGATGTCCATTGACCAAAAATATTAACCAGTTCCATGGAGGCTAATGTGCAGTTTCCAAACAGTAAATTCTTGTATGATAAAACATTTCTCAGATTTCTTGTATTTTCAGATAATACTGTAAAAGCTACACCTACTTTATGATATTTTATTCCAAGCTTTTTGAATGCAAATTTTTCAGTTGTTACATAGGGCTCTTTATTTTGTATCACATAATCCTCCTCTCTCTAAATTTAAGGATTCTCTCCATCTTCTGAATCGAAACAGATATATTCTATTTTTTCTAATTTTAAAAATGATTTTAAACAAAAATTTCATTGATCCTATCCTATTTTAGATTTTAGAATTAGATTTAAAATATGTGGATTAAATTCCATTTCTTCCATATGGCTATACGATATTTTCCAACAATTTTTAATGTATAGTGATACTTGTTCTAAAATTACATAATATTTAATGCATTACACACTGTTTTTATGTGAGACCTGAATTCTAGTTCCATATAATATAGTCTTTTCAACTGATATATTTTGACTATTTTAAATATTATTAAAATATTCTTGATAATTTGCATTTTACAGAATAGACTGGAAGTACAATTGTTCATTTTTTATTCACTCTTTTCATTTGCCTTTAATTTTTTATCCTTTTGATCTTCTGTGTAATTTATTTTAGCTAATTATATCAAACAATTCATAGACATTTTGATTCATATTGTCTTAGTGTTATTGTTTTGGATATAATTATTATTTTTTCTATATTTAGATTGTAAAAATGCATTGAAAAAATATAAAATTTTTGTTTATTTCCATTAATGCCATTTTATTTTTGTAATAAAGCTCTCAACTCTGAAGAACTTGAGGTTCTATTGTGTGACATGGGAGACACTAACATGGAACTGTCCAGCATGGCATGGATTGACATACCCTCATCAAAAAGGCATTGTGTTCTATGAGCACAGCAGAATTGTAGTAACTAAAAAAAGAGTTGTGAGAGACACACACTGAGAGACATTTTTACTGCAAATGTTTATGTGGACTATTTCTGCCTAATCTGTGGATAGAACTTTCTGAGCTCAAATTAGTCTATCAGCCACATTTGGACTGATTGTATTTGACTCACACTTAGTGATGCCATTTTGATTCTCTTTAAAAAAGACCAGCCAAGTCTTCATGTGTCTTGATGAAATATCAAGACTTTATTATATTTAGTCATTATTGCAGATTATTTTTTCTACTTTTAGTTTTCCCTAGCTTCTCTTAGTGATAGAAAATATTCTACTGAATTTTTTGTTTGTATAATTTAAATTTCAAAATCATTTTTTTACAAATTGAATTCTCTTTGATCTTTTGATTTTTCTAAGTAGATTAGATAGAAGTAAACATATTTTTACTTCTTTATTATTGCTTATTTCCTTAATTTCTGTTTTTTGCTTTATTATTAGAACCAATGTTTCTAAAACTAATAATGCAATAATGAAAATGAACAGCTCAACTTTTAGTGATAATGCCCCTATTGTCTCAAGTACACAAAATACAAGCTTTTGGTTTCAAATAAAAACTTTTAACATCAATTAAAAATTACACAAAAAGTAAATAGAAGGTAATTTTGAAAAGGGAAGAACATCAATTTTAAAAGAAGACAACTGTGTTGATCCTTGAAAAAGATAAGGATTTCTAGAACTAAAGTTTATTAAGGAATGAATTTCAGAAATTTTAGACTGCCTGTGTTAAACATCAATTATGAATTATTGAATTTAGATAATAGCTAATCTCATGGTTCTAGTGGAAATATATTTCATGAAGGAAAGTGATGTATAATAAAACCAAAAATGATATTCAGGATGGATTATGGAGGGCTTTAAATATCTCATGGATCTCTTATGCTGTATCCTAGAGGTAGCTAGATTTTTCTAACTTCTCTTCTTCCTGTTATTCAGCTTCTTTTGTACATTATTATTAATGTTATTATTATTTTGCCCAGGAGAATACAAATTCCTCTAGTATAGGAAATCTCTTTCTGGATATATTTGTATTCTCAGTGTTGACCACCATATGAAATTCTCTTATTTAATCACTTCAGTCATTTCTGACTTTTCATGTTCCTTCCCACTTAGGGTTTTCTTGATAAAAATACTTAAGTTCCCATTTCCTTTTCAATTCATTTTGTAGAATAGGAAACTGAGGCAAACAAGGGTAAGTGGCTTGCTCACACTTAACAGCTAGTAAGTGTCTGAAAACGGATTTGAACTCAGGGCTTCCTGACTCACGGCTCAGCATTCTATCATCTGTGCCACCTAGTTGCACATCATTTAACAGAGTAACCACTTACTAAATGCTTGTTTATTTGACTGGAGATAAAATCTACTTAAATAAGTTTATATAGAAAAATGCAAAAGAAAAGTAGTGAAGAGGCATTAATAGTGCAAGGACACAGAAATGTTTTATGTAGAAAGTAGTGTTTGGGCTGTTATAGTATATGAATGTAATGGAGAAGTCTGGAAAGACATATATAAACTAATGCTAAGTGAAGTGAACAGAACCAGGAGAACATTGTACACAGTAACAGCAATATTATATAATGATCAACTAATCAAAAAAAATCACTAATTCCAGTACAATTGGAATGGAAAATGTCATCCGCATTCAGAGAAAGAGCTATGGAAAATTAATATAGATCAAAGTGTATGATTTTCATTTTTGCTTTCTAGTGATATTTCCTCTTTGGTATGATTTTAATTTCAAACATTTTTTAATTTGTAAATATATTTATAATGATAATTCACATATCTTACATATCAGATTACTTGCACTCTTGGGGAGGAGGATGAGAAGGAAGGGACAATGAAAAATGTGGATCTTAAAATTTTATAAAAATGAATGTTGAAAATTATCTTTACATTTAATTGGAAAAAAAATTGTACTGAGAAAATGAGAGAATGAGCGAGAGGAGGGAATTGCTTCTTTTATGAAGAATGATAATTATTTTTGTTTATTTTTTTGCCTATGAAATATTTTTATTTTTTATTATTTTTAAAGCTTTTTATCTACAATATGCATGGTTAATTTTTCCAACAATGACCCTTGCCTAACCTATTGTTCAAATTTTTTTTTCCTCCTTACCCCTACCTTCTCCCCTACCTGCCAGGTAGTCCAATACATGTTAAATATGTTGAAAAATACATGTTACATCATATATATATATATATATATATATATATTTATATAGTTATCTTATTGCACAAGAATAAACAGTCAAGAAGGAAGAAAAAGAAAAAATGAGGAAGAAAACAAAATGCAAGCAAATAACAACAGAGAGAGTGAAAATGCTATGTTATATTCCACACTTAGTTCCCATGGTTCTCTCTCTGGGTACAGATGGCTCTCTTCCTCCCAAGATCATTGGAACTAGCTTCTAACAGAACAATAGTATTCCATAGCATTCATATACAATAATTTATTTAGCCATTCTACAAACAATGGACATCTATTCAGTTTCCAATTTCTAGCCACTACAAAAAGGGCTGACACAAACATTTTTGTACATGTGGGAACCTTACCCTACTTTAAGATCTCTTTAGAATATAAGCTCAGTAGAAACACTGCTGGATCAAATAGTATGTACATTTTGATAACTTTTTGAACATAGTTCCAAACTGCTCTCCAGAATGGTTTGATTCATTCACAGTTCCACCAACAATATATCAGTGTCTTAGGTTTCCAATATTCCCTCCATTATTAGTCATTATCTTTGTCATCTTAGACAATCTGACAGGTGTGTAGTGGTATCACAGAGTTGTCTTAATTTTCATTTCTTTGATCAATAGTGATTTGGAGTATTTTTTCATGTGGTTACAAATAGTCTTTATTTCTTCATCAGAAAATTGTTCATATCCTTTGACCATTTATCAATTGGAGAATGGCTTGAATTATTACAAATTTGATTCAATTCTCTATATATTTCATAATATATCAGATCCTTTGGATGTAAAAATGTTTTCCCAGTTTATTGCTTCCC
This sequence comes from Sminthopsis crassicaudata, assembly GCF_048593235.1. Lineage (NCBI taxonomy): Eukaryota > Metazoa > Chordata > Mammalia > Dasyuromorphia > Dasyuridae > Sminthopsis > Sminthopsis crassicaudata. The sequence continues at coordinate 213,630,542 of NC_133618.1, read as the reverse complement.
CTCTAATCTTGTCTGCATTAGTTTTGTTTGCACAAAAAAAATTAACTTAATATAATCAAAATTACCTAGTTTTATGATCAATATTGGTCTCTATTTCTTCTTTGGTCACAGATTCCTTCCTCCTCCACAAATCTGAGAGATAAAATATCCTATATTATTCTAATTTGTTTATGATATCATTCTTTATGTCCAGATCATAAACTCATTTTGATCTTATCTTGGTATATTGTGTTAGATGTGGTCTATGCCTACTTTCTGTCATACTAGTTTCCAATTTTCCCAATAGTTTTTGTCAATGGTGAATTCTAATCTTGAAAGCTGGGGTCTTTGGGTTTGTCAAATACTAGATTGTTATATATTCATTGGCTATTTTGTTCTGTGAAATTAACCTATGCCACTGATCAACTTCTCTATTTCTTAGCCAATACCAAATTGTTTTGATGACTGTTGCTTTATAATATAATTTAAGATCTGATATAGCTAGGTGACTATGAGTAATGATAATTAAGAAAGAACCATAAGAATTAGCAATTAAGACATAATCAGCAAGATGAAGGCAGCAATGTCAATTATGTGATCAGGTGGAAAACTGAATTTAAAAGGTTAAAGAGTAAATAGAGTAGAGATAGTGAGTATAAAGAACTTTTTCTAGGAGTCAGATGGAGAAAAGAAAGAGTGATGCATGGTGATAATTTGATGCAATAATAGATTCTAGTGAAGTTTATTTTATGGATTATTATGACAATGTTTGAAGATATTAAGGAAGGTATTGAGAAGGGAGTAAAGATTAGATGGGAATGGTGAATGAAATTCTTAGTATAATCAACAGAATTGATATGGTTTCAAATACATCCATAGGAGTTGGAATTGGCATGGAGAAGGATCACTTTATAATCAGAGATAGGAGAAAAGTGATAAATGATAGGAATCATATCAAGGTATTTAGAATTGAAGAGAAAGGAGTCAGAGCAAATCACAATAAATAGTCTCAAAGGCTTCAGTCAGTTAATGCATCTTGATGCAAAAATCTTATTTTGGGATAAAGAGAAGGAGAAGATTTGCATAAATTCATGTGAGAAATTTTGAAATTTTGAAATAGCTTCTGCAAGGAGTAGGATTGGGAATAAGTTAGGCAAAATCAAATATATTACCTCTCTAAAGACTAGATTCACTTGAGATTAAAGAACATAAAGTCATATAATCCTGATGATGCTTGCATTTTTGTTCGTCCCGAGATACCTTTAATGTATCACTTTACTTTACTATTTTTTCTAAGATTTTTGTTAATTTTGCTTTATTTTCTTTATTATGTCTGTGATTTTTTCATGTCTCAAGAAATCTCAGGCATGATTCCATTTTTACTACTGATTTTGTTTTAGTATGTTATGCTTTTTCTTTTAACACAATTTTAAGGGGCAGCTAGGTGATACAATGAATAGAGTACCAGCCATGAAGTTAGGAGTAAGGAGTACCTGAGTTCAAATCTAGCCTCAGATACTTAACACTTTTTAGCTATGTGGCTTTGGGCAAGTTAACCCCAATTGCCACACACACACACACACACACACACACACACACACACACACACACATATATATATAAAATCCATATTTTTCTCTGATTGAGGTTTCTCTGTGTATATTTTTCTTAATTTTTTACATAAATTATGATTTATATTTGTCTTGAGTGGAATCTATGTGTTTATTTTGAAGTTCTTTTTTGCTTTTTACATTGCTCTTTTTTCGAGTGGGGAATGTGACTTTTTTGTGACTTTTGATTCAGCAATATTCTAGGAAGTAGCATCTATTTTTATTGTGAGTCAAAGGTAAGGGTAATACACTAGAGGCCCAACTACTCTACATTCTTTCTGTTTCATCCATAAAAGACATTAAAATGGGGAATATCTAAGGAATATAACATAGTAACAAAAATCTCTGTGACTTCATTGAACTGAATCCAGAAATATAATCACAACTAAGAACTTACATATTATATAGAGCTAAAGAGAAGTGACAATGTTACTGATATCTTCTTTAGTGTGCATTGACAACCCTACTTCAAAACTTGCCATAACCCTCAGAGAAAGTGTACTGTGTTTAAAAAGAAGAGTTTTGAATTGTAATCCCCACTACTCCATTGAGTAGTGGTGTCATTGAGATATGTGCTTTATATTTGTAAGTCTCAATTTCATGTTTTTCTGAATGAGGCAGTTAGATTAGATATTCTCCAAGACCCATTTGAGCTACATAGCATTTTATATAATAATGACATTGTTCAAAGTATTTAAGGTAATTATTTAAATGAACTTTTGTCTGCCTATAATTTGGAGAGCACTAGGATGTTTCAGAATTTTATTTCTTTGCATTTCATTCTAAGTATAACTAGGAATTAGATAAAATTATACAAATAAATGACCTGGAGGAGGGAAATGTGAGTTGAGTCCCATTTAGATAATTTGAAATGACACTCCTCATCATCCTTATCTCAGGAGCCAGATCTAGAAACAGACTGGGTTGGAATCTAGATAGTTCATAATCTCAAAATCAGAAGGGACCTCAGAGGCCGCAAGGTTCAAACTAGTCTTGAATAAATATTCCTTTTGAAAGAGCTTTACAAAACTGGTTATACTATTATTATTTGGAGACTACTAGTAAGAAAGAATTTACTATCTCCAGAGGGAGTGTATTTTACTTTTCAATAGATTCAATTACTGGAAAATTCCTCTTACTCTTCCCACTTATTTGAAACCTAAATCTCATTCCTTTTCATTTCTATCAATTATTCCTTTTTCCCCACTATGTAAAATATGTTCCTTATTTAAAAAAAATCATATAATTGGAAGAAAATATCCTATTTATCCCTTCCCAAAATGAAAACTTTTCTTGTGTCAAAACTCAACATTTCCTGTTCATTTCAAATATTTCTTTAAAGACAAATTTTATCAGCTATTCACATTATGAATGTGAATTTGCTCCTTGATATATACCTTTTTGTTCTTGACTTGCTTCTTCAAATGTTTATAAAATTCAATGTTTAGGATGAAAAAAGTTATCTGATACAGGGCAAGTACAGGAATGTGAATTGTAATCTAGTTGAGGAAGGATATTGTAGAAATGATGGCTCTTTAATAAGGTCATCAGTTAGCTCTAATTGGTCACCTCTCTTAAACTAGAAGATTCATTATGGTTTTGATAGTGCTAGAGTGTCTATAAAGATATATGCAGTCATAATGTCTATCTTCAATAAATTCCTGTCTTATCCTAGTAACATTGAAAGCTGCCTTTAGAATGATATATATGGGGCCAGAAATACAGGCTCTATAGCTGTCTACTACCACCTAGCTATTATGTTTGTGGATCTCAATTTCTTCATCTGAATAGGATTGGATTATATGATTTTTAAGGTCCACTCATTCTCATAATTCAACAATTCTCAATGCCTTCATCTGGTATGTCACTGAAGAATGAGTAAAGTCTGACTCTGTTTGAAGTTTTAGCTTCATATTAATCAAAAAGAAAAGAAAAATTCCTAGACCTAGAACAGACAATCCCCTCTATAACAGAACAGGTCCAAACAAAAACAGAGTTAAGTGAATTTGAAAAGTAAAATCCAGCTGTGATGCCATTGGAGAAGTCAAAAGTACAGTGTAATTATATATAATGCATGAGAGAAGAGTTAAGAAACAAAACTGGTCAACTCAATCTGACATACTTAATCATCCATGAATAAAAAAAAGGAGGAAAAAATCAGCTGATTCAGTTAACAGGAATGATTTGGAACAAAGAGTGAAAAATGGCTAAATAGAAACTTATTTTAATTAGACTTGTCTCAATGATTAAGTGAAGTGGGTATTGTCCTGGGCTTTAATATTTCTCATAAAAATATACCTCTGCATACAAAAGTTGTTAGAATTGCTTTAAAATGGGAAAAGCAAGTGCCAATCAGGCACAAAATCATTTGAAAATATATTGTAGTGAGATAAGGAAGTAAAAGTCTTAAATTTGGGACCACAATAAACCAAGTTTCTCTCTATATATTATTGTGATTTCCCCCTCAATGATAGTTCTCTATCTTCAAGACAATTCTATCTTCTGCTTTACTTTGGTGTCATCATTTCATTTAAATGAACAAAAAGATCAGACGATTCTCCTTCAAGAAAAGTATATTGAGCTATAGGATCATGAAAGACATACACACATATGTTTGCATGTATATACACACACACACATATATATATATATGTATATATACACATACATACATTAAGAGAAAATGGTATATTACATTTGTCATTAATAACAAATTGGAAAGGATTTCCATATCATATAACTAGTAAGATAAAAGACTATAGTTTTTCAAATCTTCATAACTTCTCATTTTCTTAAAAAGAGTAATTGTATGTCAGAGATAAAGCAATTTTAACATTTTCATAGCCTAGAACCTCAAGAATCTTAGCAAAATTGGTAACCTATTGGATGAACTAACAGCAGAAAAATATTTTATATCCCATGTCATTCAATAGTTCGCCCATAACATGTCTTCACCCAACACCCTTTCTCCATGAATCTCTAAATTCTTGGGGGCAAGATTTCAAAAAAATTAATCTATATAGACTGTGGAGGAGATCCAAACTTTAAATGGCAGAAATTTGCTTCCACAATATTTCTAATCCCTATGTCAATATTTTCTGCAGCATTTAACTGAAACATCTACACAGAAAAAGGAGGAAGGACACTTTTGTGAGAGGGCTGTTAGATATTCTACTAAGGAAAAGAACTCAGTGACCAATTATGCCCTCTCAGAAGTCACTTGTGGCAGAGTGCTAGGTTGATTAATCATGAATTGCCCAGAGTGGGCAATTCTTTAAGATTCAGTACCCTGGAAAACTACCAGAAAAGACAGAGCTAGAAAATGAGTGATAAGGAAATTTTAAAAGACTAAAGACTAAAATTGTTAAATATGTCAGAAGAAAAAAACCTCAGAGTTTAATCAAATAAACAAATAAACAAAAATGTCAATAAGAAGGAAATATGGCCTTTAGAATTTATAAAATAATTGAGATTCCTATGAATAAATATTTCAAACAAAGATATTCATTCACTGCATTAGAAGAGAGCACAGAACCACATCATCATTTAAGAGAACACAGAATGTATATTTTGCAAATTAAAAAATAATGATAATAGAAACATTCAAAAACCATGGGGATAAGTCAGAAGGACTTAAAAGTACATGTGTCTTAATATCACTAAGGGATGTAAACTAAAGACAAGGCAAAATGAGGAGTAAATCTAGAGTTTTTCACTTTGATGCCTCTTAAATTATTGTCATTTTTAGCTAGACAGCAAAATCCAAAGTCAGAAAGCAAGACTGAATAAAGGAAAGATCGTTGTATCTTAAGTTGGAGGAATAGAGTTTAAATTTTGCTTCTACTGTTTATGACTTGTATTTTCTTAGGCAAGTCACCCAAATTCTCTGAGCCTGGTTTATTTTATATGTGAAATTAAAGTGTTGGATTCTATGGGTTGAAGTTACTTCGAAGTTAAGACTTGAGTATCACTGAAAATTGGATGAAGTTTATCTCTGGAAGATAAAATTAAAATATTTAGGAAGGCTATTTCAAATAATCCTAGGGACTCATACTCAGCAAATGTTAAAATGGAATGGAATGACTTTAGAAACCATCTTTTTAAACCTTATTGTTAATAGGTGTGGATAGTGGAGAATTTGATCAAAGTTCACACAGTTAATGAATATACCAGGATAAGATGACAAGTCTACCTGACTTCTAAATCTCTGTTGATCTTCTATATTGCACTACATCTATTAAAGGATTACTTATACGAGATCGTAGGTCTATGAAGGAATGAATGCAGCTTCGCAAAATATATAAAAAATGTCAAAGAGAAATTCTATGACCAAGAAATAGTCATGTATTAGGGGCATTTTACACACATATGGAAAGTTCTGCTCAGGGATGTATAGTGATTTATTCAAGGTCATATAGGTAGTAATCATCAAAGGAAAGATTTAAACCTATATCCTCTAAAGTCAGTGGCTGTTCCATTGTATTACATTATCTTTCACTGATTTTTAAATGGACAAAAAATAGTTAACATTTACATAATAATTAAATGTGCTAGGCACTGTGCTAAGTTCTATGCAAAAGCTATCTCATGTAATCCTCACAGAAAGGAAAATGACTCAAGCAGCAGATAAATACCTTGTTCAGGGACATATATAGTTATTGTTTGGTGTTGCATCTGAGCTCAGGTCTTCTGGACTTGTGTTCTATAATTCTATTGCCTAACTACCCTGAGATAGACATTACAATAGAAAAGATAGAGTAAATTCAAAATGAATAAAAGTGGGGGTGGGGGTGGAGCCAAGATGGTGGAGAAGATACACACGAATTTGTAAGCTCCCGTCTTCCCTCAATACCAACTGGTTAAATCAGCCTCAAAAATAACGCTGGACTGATAAAAACCATAAGGATTAGAAGCACAATTTACCAGCTGAAGACATTCTGGAATTTCAACAGAAAAGGTCAGCTCTGAGGGGAGGAAAAAAAGATCATCACAGACAGGGTTAGGTGCTAGCATATTGTGCCAAATGAGCTGGGGAGAACTCAGGGATCAGAGAAACCACTGAGATAGAGGAATCTGGTACAGGCTGATAGATCTTCTCTGCTTATATAACAGCAGATCAGAAGAGAAATCAAGCTACATTAAAATATAAGGCCAGATCCTAGATCCACCAAAATCTGGAAGTGGCCTAGCACGAATCTTAGCACGGCTCTGCAGTCGCATTCTGCTGCCAGGGGTTTCTTTTTGGGGTAGGTGAGAGCCTGAACAATAGGGGACACATCCTGGGGCAGCCTCTAATCCACATAGAGCAGGGTTCCACCTGTGAGGCAGTGGAATTCTAGCAGCAGAGGAACTCAAAGTGGAACCTTTGAAGAAGGGACCGTGGTTTTAAGGCAGACACTTCCAGTTTGAACACAGGGGCTTTTCAAGTCAGCTGCTAATATACACAGCGCAACAGGAGGCTTTGGCTCGGCTTAGTGACACTTTCACTTTTCAGCCTTATACCTCAGGGCAGTCCTAGGCCACACAGTGGGGGTCCGTCACTGGACACTCCTCTTAGTGTACCCTACTAACCACTTCTGAGGCATTTCCAGGGAGGGGGGAGGGGAACTCTCTCTCTCTCAGAGCTCTTTCTTAGCCCAGGCACTGGGTTGTTGCATTCTACCCCTGGTCTAGGAGGAAGCTGATAAATAAATTTCTTCCCCAATGGCAGACAGAGTGTTAGCAATGAGTAAGAAGCTGAAGAGAATGATTGACACTTTCTATACAGAGAAAGAGTGGGTATCCAACACCGAGGAGGCTATTAGGAGAGAATCTCCAGATAACACCGTAAAGGGGAATGACACCTGCCCCCTATCACATAACTCTCTCTGAGAAGAGACTATTAAAAAGTTAAGAGAGTTTGAAGAAAAATGGGGAAAGGAAAGAGAAGCTATGATAGAGAATAAAAATGTCCTGAAATTTAAGTTGGAAAAAATAAAGAATTCACAGGAAGTGCAGGGAAACAAAATTTGTGAATTAGTAAAGGTTAAAAAAAATCACAGGAAATTAGGATTTCTGAATTAGAATAGATAAAAAATTCTCAAGAAATTAGGATTTGTGATTTGGAAAAAGAAAATAACTCACTAAAAAAATTAGTGAAATGGAAAAAAAAAATCCACAGATCAAAATAATTCATTTAAAAACTCAATTGGGCATATACAAAAAGAACTAAAAAATGTGAATGAAGAAAATAACTCATTAAAAATCAGGACTGAACAAATGGAAATGAATGATTCCTTGAGAAACGAAGAATCAGTCAAACAAAACAAAAGGAAAAAAAAAATGAAAAGCTGGAGAATAAAGTCAAATATTTACTAGGAAAATCTAGACCTGGAAAATAGGTCTAGGAGAGATAATCTGAGCATCATTGGCCTTCTGGAAAATTATGATGAAAAAAAGAAGCTAGATTCTATTTTACAGGAAATCATCAAAGAGATACTGGAAACAGAAGAGAAAATAGGCATTGAAAGAATTCATTGAATACCTTCTGAAAAAGACCCTAAAAAAGAACTCCATGGACCATTGTGGCTAAGCTGCAGAACTACCAAACTAAGGAAAAAATATTGCAAGCAGCTAGGAAAAAACAATTCAAATATCATGGTGCCACAATAAGGGTCACAAAAGATCTGGCTGCCTCCAAATTAAAGGAGCGAAGGGCCTGGAATCTGATATTCCAAAAGGCAAAAGAACAAAGATTGCAACCAAGAATAAACTACCCAGCTAAATTTAGCATTTTCTTCCATGGACTAAGATGGTCATTTAATGAAACAGAGCAATTCCATTTGTTTCTAAGAAAAAAACAAAACAAAACAAACCAAAACAAAAAAGCAGACTTAAACAAAAATTATGATCGACATCCACAAGACAGAGTAGAAGCAGAAAAAAGTAAAAAGAACTCTTGAGAACTGTATCTCTGTTGTGGATATACAGAAAGTCCACATGGATAATTTTATTTTATTGATATAACATAAAAAGGGAACCAGTAAAGGGAAGGGGAAAGTATCAGAAAAAGGGAAAGGAGAGAGAAAAAGAGGGAAACTATATCCCAGGAAGAGGCATAGACAATCTACCACATCTGAGGGAATTTAGAGAGGGGAAGGAAAATTGTGTGAATCTTACTCTCAACAGAGTAGGCTCAAAGAGTAAATAATTTACATATTTGTTTTTCAGAGATTTCTTTCTCACATCATTATAATGGGGGAAAGAAAAGGGAAAAGGAAAAGTGGAATAAGGGAAAGGTACAAGAAAGGGAAAGGGACTTAAAAGGAAGGGGAAGGGACACTTAAAAGGGAGGGCTGTGCATCACAAGTGGGGTCCACAAATTAAATACTGGGGAAGGGATTCAGGGGGGACAACAGGGGAAAAAAAGCATATTCAGAGGATATTATGATGACAGAAAATACAGAATTAGTAATTTTAATTGTAAATGTGAATGATTAACTCTTCCATTAAGCAGAGATGGATTGCAGACTGGATCAAAAGTCAGGACTCTACAGTATGTTGTTTACAGGAAACACATTTAAAGCAGGGAGATACAAACAGAGTAAAGGTAAAAGAATGGAGCAGAATCTATTATCCTTCAGGTGAAGACAAAACAGCAGGGGTAGCCATCCTTATCAGAGATGAAACAAAAGCAGAAATTGATCTAATTAAGAGAGATAAGGAAGGAAAATATATCCTGCTAAAAGGTACCATAGACAATGAAGCCATATCAATACTATATGCATATCAATACATATATGCACCAAGTGGTATAGCATCTAACTTCCTAAAGGAAAAGTTAAGAGAGCTGCAAGAAGAAATAGACAGCAAAACTATAATAGTGGGAGATCTCAAATTTGCACTCTCAAAATTAGATAAATCAAACCACAAAACAAATAAGAAAGAAATTAAAGAAGTAAATAGAATTTTAGAAAAATTAGATATGATAGATCTTTGGAGGAAACTAAATGGTGATAGAAAGGAGTATACTTTCTTCTCAGCAGTTCATAAAACCTATACAAAAATTCACCATATTTTGGGGCATAAAGATCTCAAAATTAAATGCAGGAAGCCAGAAATAGGAAATGCCTTCTTCTGAGATCACAATGCAATGAAATCTACATTCAATAAGAAGTTAGGGGTAATTAGACCAAAAAGTAATTGGAAACAAAATAATCTCATCTTAAAGAATGACTGGGAGAAACAGAAAACTATGTAAACAATTAATAATTTCACCCAAGATAATGACAACAATGACACATCATACCAAAATGTGTAGGATGCAGCTAAAACGGTAATAAAGGGAAATTGTATATATTCATAAGCTTACTTGAATAAAATAGAGAAAGAGAAGATTAATGAATTGGGCCTGCAACTGAAAAAGCTAGAAAAAGACCAAATTAAAACCCACAACCAAAAACTAGACTTCAAATTCTAAAATTAAAATGAGAAATCAATAATAATGAAAGTAAAAAAAAAAAACAAAACAAAACAAAACAAAAAAACAAAAACAAAAGGAAAAACAAAAAAATTATTGAATTAATAAATAAAACTAAGATTTGGGTTTATGAAAAAGGCAATAAAATAGATAAACCTTTGGCAAATCTGATCAGAAAAGGAAAGAGGAAAATCAAATTGTCAGTCTTAAAAATGAAAAGGGGGATCTTTCCACCAATGAAGAGGAAATTAGAGAAATAAGGAGTTACTTTGCCCAACTTTATGCCAATAAATTTGATAACTTAAATCTCTTGGGAAAACTGGAAATTAATATGGCAGAAATTAGATATGGACCCACACAACACCATATACCAAGATAAGATCAAAATGGGTCCATGATTTAGGTATAAAGAATGAGATTATGAATAGATTAGAGGAACAGAGGATAGGCTACCTCTCAGACCTGTGAGAAGAGGAAAGAATTTATGACCAAAGGAGAACTAGAGATCATTATTGATCACAAAATAGAAGATTTTGATTACATTAAATTAAAAAGCTCTTGTACAAACAAAACTAATTCAAACAAGATTAGAAGGGAAGTAACAAATTGGGAAAATATTTTTACAGTTAAAGGTTGTGATAAAGGTCTCATTTCCAAAATCTATATAGAACTGTCCCTAATTTATAAGAAATCAAACCATTCTCCAATTGATAAATGGACAAACGATATGAACAGACAATTTTCAGATGATGAAATTGAAACTATATCCACTCATATGAGTGTCCAAATCTCTACTGTATTAGAGAAATGCAAATTAAGACAACTCTGAGATACCACTACACACCTGTCAGATTGGCTAAGATGACAGGAACAATCAATGATGAATGTTCGAGGGGATGTGGGAAAACTGGGACACTAATGCATTGTTAGTGGAGTTGTGAAACAATCCATCCATTCTGGAGAGCAATTTAAAACTATACCCAAAAAGTTATCAAACTGTGTCTACCCTTTGATCCATCAGTGTTCCTATTGGGCTTATATTCTAAATAAATGCTGAAGATGAGAAAGGGTCCTGAATGTGTCAAAATGTTTGTGGAAAATCTTTTTGTAGTGGCTAGAAACTGGAAAATGAATGGATGTCCAACACTTGGGGAATGGTTGGGTAAATTATGCTATATGAATGTTGTGGAATATTATTGCTCTGTAAGAAATGATGAGCAGGATGAATATAGAGAGGTTTGGAGAGACTTACATGAACTGATGCTGAGTGAAATGAGCAGAACAAGAAGATCACTATACACTTCAACAACAATACTGTATGAAGATATATTCTGATGGAAGTCAATATCTTCAACATAAAGAAGATCCAACTCACTTCCAGTTGGTCAATGATGGACAGAAACAGCTACACCCAGAGAAGGAAAGCTGGGAATTGAATATAAACTGTTAGCTCTACTTTCTTTCTACCCAGGTTACTTATACCTTTAAAATTCATTTCTTAACGTGCAACATGAAAATTGGATTTACACACATATATTGTATCTAGGTTAAAGTGTAACACATTTAATATGTATAGGATTGCATGTCATCTAGGGGAGGGAGTACAGGGAGGGAGGGGAATATTTGGAAAAATGAATACAAGGAATAATGTTATAAAAATACTCATGCATTAATAGCGTGTTCTATTTCTTTTTCTGAAATGGGACTATTTAAGCAATTTATCTCCTCTTCTGTTAATCTAGGAAGCCTATATTTTTGGAGAAAGTCATCCATTTCACTTAAGTTATCAAATTTATAGGCATAAAGTTGGGCAAAGTAACTCATTATTTCTCTAATTTCCTCTTCATTGGTGGAAAGATCCCTCTTTTCATTTGTAAGACTAACAATTTGATTTTCCTCTTCCCTCTTTCTGATCAAATTTACCAAAGGTTTATCTATTTTATTGGCTTTATCATAAAACCAATTCTTAGTTTTATTTATTAATTCAATAGTTTTTTTTACTTTCAATATTATTGATTTCTCCTTTTAATTTTTGTATTTCAAGTTTGATTTTTGGTTGGGGATTTTTAATTTGGTCTTTTTCTAGCTTTTTAATTTGCAGGCCCAATTCGTTAATCTTCTCTTTCTCTATTTTGTTCAAATAAGCCTCTAAAGATATAAAATTTCCTCTTATTTCTGCTTTAGCTGCATCCCACAGATTTTGGTATGATGTCTCATCATTGTCATTATCTTGGGTGAAATTATTTATTGCTTCTTTAATTTGCTGTTTCACCCAATCATTCTTTAAGATGAGATTATTCATTTTCCAATTAATTTTTCATCTATTTACCCCTAACTTCTTATTGAATGTAGATTTTATTGCATTGTGATCTGAGAAGAAGGTATTTATTATTTCTGCCTTCCTACATTTAATTTTGAGATCTTTCTCTCCTAATATATGGTCAATTTTTGTATAGGATCCATGAACTGCTGAGAAGAAAGTATATTCCTTTCTATTGCCATTCAATTTTCTCCAAAGGTCTATCATACCTAGTTTTTCTAATGTTCTATTTACTTTTTAAATTTCTTTCTTATTTGTTTTGTGGTTTGATTTGTCTAAATCTGAGAGTGCAAGGTTGAGATCTCCCACTATTATAGTTTTACTGTTTATTTCTTCTTGCAACTCTCTTAACTTTTCCTTTAGAAAGTTATATGCTATACCACTTGGAGCATATATGTTTAGTATTGATATGGCTTCATTGTTTATGCTACCTTTTAGCAGGATATAGTTTCCTTCCTTATCTCTTTTAATTAGATCAACTTCTGCTTTTGCTTGATCTGAGATAAGGATGGCTACCCCTGCTTTTTTGGCTTTACCTAAAGCATAATAGATTCTGCTCCTTTACTCTGTATGTATCTCCCTGCTTTAAGTGTGTTTCCTGTAAACAACATATTGTAGGGTTCTGACTTTTGATCCAGTCTGCTATCAGTCTCCGTTTGATGGGAGAGTTCATCCCATTCACATTTACAGTTAAAATTACTAATTCTGTATTTCCTGCCATCATATTATTTCCAGATTATGCTTTTTCCCTTGACCCCCCTGAACCCCTTCCACAATATTTAATTTATAGACCCCACTTTTGACGTGCAGCCCTCCCTTTTTTAGTATCCCTCCCCCCTTCTTCCAAGTCCCTTCCCTTATTCCCCTTTTTCTTTTACCTTTTCCTCTCCCCCTTTTAACGAGGTGAGAGAGAATTCTCTGAAAAACAAATATGTCAATTATTTACTCTTTGAGCCTCTTCTGATGAGAGTAAGATTCACACTATGTTTCTTCCCCTCTCTAAATTCCCTCTGATATGGCATATTTTCTATGCCTCTTCCTGGGGTACAGTTTCCTCTTTTTATCCCTCCTTCCCCTTTTTCTGATACTACCCCCTTCCCTTTACTACTCCCCCCTTTTTTTTATATCAGTTAAATCAAATTATCTATGTGGTCTTTCTATATATCCACAACAGAGATACAGTTCTCAAGGGTTCTGTTTACCTTTTTCTGTTTCTCTTCAGTCTTGTGGATGTAGATCAAATTTTTTGTTTAGGTCTGGTGTTTTTCTTAGAAACAAATGGAATTCTTCTGTTTCATTGAATGACCATCTTTTTCCATGGAAGAAAATGCTAAACTTACCTGGGTAGTTTATTCTTGGTTGCAATCCTTTATCTTTTGTCTTTCGGAATATCAGGTTCCAGGCCCTTTGATCTTTTAATGTGGAGGCAGCCACATCTTGAGTGACCCTTATTGTGGCACCTTGGTATTTAAATTTTTTTTTTCTAGCTGCTTGCAAGATTTTCTCCTTTGTGTGGTAATTCTACAGCTTAGCCACAATATTCCGTGGTGTTCTTTTTTTAGGGTCTTTTTCAGAAGGAGTTCGATGAATTCTTTTGACGTCTATTTTCCCTTCTGTTTCTATTATCTCTGGACAGTTCTCTTTAATCATTTCCTGTAAAACAGAATCTAGGTTTTTTTGGGAAGTCCAATGATCCTCAGATTATCTCTCCTAGATCTATTTTCCAGGTCTATAGATTTTCCCAGTAAGTATTTGACGTTATTCTCCAGCTTTCCAATTTTTTTTTTTGTTTGTTTGACTGATTCTTGGGTTCTCAATGAATCATTCATTTCTATTTGTTCCGTCCTGATTTTTAATGAGTTATTTTCTTCATTCTCATTTTTTAGTTCTTTTTGTATATGCCCAATTGAGTTTTTAAATGAATCATTTTGCTCTATTGAATTTTTTTTCCATTTCCCTAATTTTTTAGAGAATTATTTTCTTTTTCCAATTCAGAAATCTTATTTTCCTGTGATTTTTTTAACCTTTTCCAATTCACAAAATGTTTGTGGCAGCTCTTTTCGTAGTGGCTAGAAACTGGAAGATGAATGGATGTCCATCAATTGGAGAATGGTTGGGTAAATTATTGTATATGAAGGTTATGGAATATCATTGCTCTGTAAGAAATGACCAGCAGGAGGAATACAGAGAGGCTTGGAGAGACTTACATCAACTGATGTTGTGTGAAATGAATCAAACCAGAAGATCACTGTATACTTCAATGTTGTATTCTGATGGAAGTGGATATCTTCAAGATAAAGAATATCCAACTCACTTCCAGTTGATCAATGATGGACAGGAACAACTACACCCAGAGAAGGAATACTGGGAAGTGAATGTAAATTGTTAGCACTTATACCTTCGGAATCTAATACTTAATGTGCAACAAGAAAAGGGTATTTACACACACATATTGTATCTACGTTATATTGTAACACGTGTAAAATATATGGGGTTGCCTGTCATCAAGGGGAGGGAGTAGAGGGAGGGAGGGTTAATTTGGAAAAATGAATACAAGGAATAATGTTATAAAAAAATTACTCATGCATATATAATGTCAAAAGAAATTATAAATAAAATTTTAAAAATACTCATGCATATGTACTGTCAAAATTTTTCTATAAATATAAAATTAATGAAAAAGAGATAAAATAGAGAGTCAAGACACATAAGTAGGTAAATAAAAAACAAGTGAAAAAAACATTAAAAATGAATAAAAGTGAAGGCTTAAAAAATGAACAAAGAAACACCCCCCCAAATCAAAGACAAGAGACATAATACTAGGTCAAAACCAGATATTTAAGCCATTAATCAAATCATCTTTTGAGGTAGTTTACATAATATTGAGGTACGTAGAAAAGAAAATACTGGTGTCAGGGACAAAAAAAATACAAAAATAAAATTTGGAACAGTAGTTTCTTAGGGGATATAAAGTTAAGGTTTTGTAAAAGAAAAAGAACTCATATTACAAAGAAAATTGAAGGCTATTCAAAACTATAAAGCAATTATCAGCTGCACTATGGTCTGTTAAAAGAAAAAGCAAATTCTCAGGAAAAGATAGCCTAGTAGGTTATCAAGACATTTCAGAACACTCAAGTAAATAGCTTTCAATTATTTTTAAAGTCAATGTCTTTAATAAAAAATGATACCCTGCCACATCTCCTCAATGTTCTTAAATAAGGTATATATGATACCCTTAGTGCTTTGGGGCTAACTCAGACCAGAGTACATTACTGTGAAATAATGGATTCATGCCATTTATTCTATTGTAGAGGGCTCATGGCTATTGAGAATAGTGGCACCTTGATGTCTATACATTAGCAAAGAAATGACTTTACTTATTATCAATTCCCCAGATAAATTGTCTTTCTGATCAGTTAAAATTCAGCAGTTAAAATTAATTCAGGATATAGAAAGTGAATTCTATGTCCTAAACACTGTGCTGAAGGACATGCAGACCAACAAAAAATAATTCCTGCTTTCAGAGGGCATTTAATCTATGATAGAACAAGACAATGAGAGAAATATCTATAAAAGTAGTTATAATAGATCTAAAACTCAAATAAAGATATATAAGAGTTCTGAGATACGGAATTGGAGCTAAGATAGTGGATAACAGACATGTCTTTGACTGAACTCTCCCAGGCTTCTTTCAGATCAATACCAGATCATGTTTCTGAACTAGGTTTGGAGTGACAGAATCCACAAATATTTAGAATGTAACACATTTAACAGTAGAAGATATTTTGAAAGAATTTCAGGAAAGGTCTGTTTCAACCAGGCTGGGGCAGGGGAAATAGGTGAATCAGTGAAGGTGCAACACAGGGAGACCCAGGGAAGCCCAGGATCAAGAAGCTTGTGAGCACTGGAGAAATCTACTGAGATGCTCTTAGCCAAAATATAGTAATATCAGCTATTCTCTCCTGGTTCAGATGTCAGTGGGTCATCAGATTACCTGTAAAAACTAAATTGCAACTACAGAAAGCACATAGAAAGCTCCTGAATCCCAGAATAACAGGGGAATGTTGCCATATCCACTCAGTATGAGAAAGAAACCAGTACTACTGGCCCCAGGGAAATGGGAAATCACTATTTTATTCAGAAGAAGCTTTGGACAACCTCCCCTTTGCCTTAAAGACCTCAACTTTTAAAAATGAGCCAAAAAGCAAAAAGAGCTCTGACCCTAGAGAGTCTTTGTGGAGACAGGGAAGAAGAAACTCAAATCCTCAGGATACTAAAGGAAAAACAACTCCAGATGAAGCCTTAAAGGGTGATATTAATTGGTCTCCATCTCACAAGGCTCTCTTGGAAGAATTCAAAAAAGATATTAAAAGAAAGTTAGAAGAAAAATGAGGAAAGAAATGAGAACTGCAATTTGCAGAAGACTTTGGAAAAGAAAACAAAAAAAATTATCTGAAGAAAACACCTTCAAAATAAATTTAGTGAAATGGAAAAAAAGAATATAACTCCTTAAAATAGATTTGATGAAATGGGAACAGAATTCCTGGAAACACAGAATTTATGAAATGAAAAATAAATTCAATGAGCAAAACAACTCATTTAAAAGTTCAATAGATCATATGGAAAAGGAGATAAAAAAGCCAATGAAGAAAATAATTCACTAAAAATTAGGATTGAATAAATGGAAGAGAATAATTTAATCAACAATTGTTCAAACATAACCCCCAAAAATGAAAATTAGAAGAAAATGTAAAATACATCATCAGAAAAACAACTGACCTGTAAAATAGATCCAGGAGAGACAATCTATGAATTATTCGACTATTTTAGAACTATGATAAAAAAGAAGCTTAGACAGCATTTTTTGAAGAAATCATCAAGTTAAACTTCCCTGATGTCCTAGAAATGCAGAATAAAATAGCCAATGAAATAATTAACCAATCCCCTTTTGAAAGATATCCCAAGAGGGTAAAGCCCATGATGGCGGGGGAGACACACAGAAGAATCTGAACTTCTCTCATACCCTCCTTACCAACTTTTTTTTTTTTTTTTTTTTTTATTATATATATATATATTTTATAATATTATCCCTTGTATTCATTTTTCCAAATTACCCCCCCTCCCTTATTCCCTCCCCCCGACGACAGGCAATACCATACATTTTACATGTGTTACAATATAGTCTAAGTACAATACATGTGTGTGAATATCATTTTCTTGTTGCACAATAAACATTAGAATCCGAAGGTACATGCAACCTGGGCAGACAGATATTAGTGCTAACAATTTTCATTCCCCTCCCAGTGTTTCTTCTCTGGGTGTAGCTACCTCTGTCCATCATTGATCAACTGGAAGTGAGTTGGATCTTCTTTATGTTGAAGATTTCCACTTCCATCAGAATACATCCTCATACAGTATCGTTGTTGAAGTATACAGTGATCTTCTGGTTCTGCTCATTTCACTCAGCATCAGTTGATTTAAGTCTCTCCAACCCTCTCTGTATTCCTCCTGCTGGTCATTTCTTACTGAGCAATAATATTCCATAACTTTCATATACCACAATTTACCCAACCATTCTCCAACTGATGGACATCCATTCATCTTCCAGTTTCTAGCTACAACAAAAAGAGCTGCCACAAACATTTTGGCACATATATGTCTTTTTCCGCTCTTTAGTATTTCTTTGGGATATAATCCCAGTAGTAGCGCTGCTGGGTCAAAGGGTATGCACAGTTTGATAACTTTTTGGGCATAATTCCAGATTGCTCTCCAGAATGGCTGGATTCTTTCACAACTCCACCAGCAATGTATTAGTGTCCCAATTTCCCCACATCCCCTCCAACATTCGTCATTATTTGTTCCTGTCATCTTAGCCAATCTGACAGGTGTGTAGTGGTATCTCAGAGTGGTCTTAATTTGCATTTCTCTGATCAGTAGTGATTTGGAACACTCTTTCATGTGAGTGGATATAGTTTCAATTTCTTCCTCTGAGAATTGTCTGTTCATATCCTTTGCCCATTTATCAATTGGAGAATGGTTTGGTTTCTTATAAATTATGGTCAGTTCTCTATATATTTTGGAAATGAGACCTTTGTCAGAACCTTTGTTTTTAAAAATATTTTCCCAATTTGTTACTTCCCTTCTAATCTTGTTTGCATTAGTATTATTTGTACAGAAACTTTTTAGTTTGATGTAATCAAAATCTTCTATTTTGTGATCAATAATGATCTCTAGTTCTCCTCTGGTCATAAATTCCTTCCTCCTCCACAAGTCTGAGAGGTAGATTATCCTCTGTTCCTCTAATCTATTTATTATCTCCCTCTTTATGCCTAAATCATGGACCCATTTTGATCTTATCTTGGTATATGGTGTTAAGTGTGGATCCATATCTAATTTCTGCCATACTAATTTCCAGTTTTCCCAACAGTTTTTTCCGAATAATGAATTTTTATCCCTAATGTTGGAATCTTTGGGTTTGTCAAAGATTAGATTGCTATAGATGTACCCTTTTTTGTCCTTTGTATCTAATCTGTTCCACTGATCTACCGGTCTATTTCTTAGCCAATACCAAATGGTTTTGGTGACTGCTGCTATATAATATAGCTTTAGATCAGGTACACTTAGACCACCTTCCTCTGAGTTTTTTTTCATTAGTTCCCTTGCAATTCTTGACCTTTTATTCTTCCATATGAATTTTGTTGTTATTTTTTCTAGGTCATTAAAATAGTTTCTTGGGAGTCTGATTGGTATAGCACTAAATAAATAGATTAGTTTGGGGAGTATTGTCATCTTTATTATATTCGCTCGGCCTATCCAAGAGCACTGAATGTCTTTCCAATTATTTAAATCTGATTTTATTTTTGTGGCAAGTGTTTTGTAATTTTTCTCATATAATTCCTGACTTTTCTTTGGTAGATGGATTCCCAAATATTTTATACTCTCAACATTTGTTTGGAATGGAATTTCTCTTTGTATCTCTTGCTGTTGCATTTTGTTAGTGATATATAAAAATGCCGAGGATTTATGTGGATTTATTTTGTATCCTGCCACTTTGCTGAAATTTTGAATTATTTCTAGTAGCTTTTTAGCAGAGTCTTTGGGGTTCTCTAAGTATACCATCATGTCATCTGCAAAAAGTGATAGTTTAATTTCCTCATTTCCTACTCTAATTCCTTGAATCTCTTTCTCGGCTCTTATTGCCGAGGCTAGCGTTTCTAGTACTATATTGAATAGTAATGGTGATAGTGGGCAACCTTGTTTCACTCCTGATCTTACTGGGAAAGGTTGCAGTTTATTTCTATTGCATATTATGCTTACTGACGGTCTTAAATATATACTCCTGATTATTCTAAGGAATAATCCATTTATTCCTATACTCTCAAGAGTTTTAAGTAGGAATGGATGTTGGATTTTGTCAAATGCTTTTTCTGCATCTATTGAGATGATCATATGGTTCTTATTAATTTGATTATTAATATGGTCAATTATATTAATAGTTTTCCTAATATTAAACCAGCCCTGCATTCCTGGAATAAATCCTACTTGATCATAGTGTATTATCTTGGAGATGATTTTCTGAAGTCTTTTTGCTAATATCTTATTTAAGATTTTAGCATCAATATTCATTAAGGAGATTGGTCTATAATTTTCTTTCACAGTTTTCGATCTACCAGGTTTAGGTATCAGTACCATGTCTGTGTCATAAAAGGAATTTGGTAGGACTCCTTCATCCCCTATTTTTTCAAATAATTTATATAACATTGGGGCTAATTGTTCTTTAAATGTTTGGTAGAATTCACATGTGAATCCATCTGGCCCTGGAGATTTTTTCCTGGGGAGTTGATTAATAGCTTGTTCTATTTCTTTTTCTGAAATGGGACTATTTAAGCAATTTATCTCCTCCTCTGTTAATCTAGGGAGCCTATATTTTTGGAGGAAGTCATCCATTTCACTTAAGTTATCAAATTTATTGGCATAAAGTTGGGCAAAGTAACTCCTTATTATTTCTCTAATTTCCTCTTCATTGGTGGAAAGATCCCCCTTTTCATTTGTAAGACTATCAATTTGATTTTCCTCTTTCTTTTTTTTGATCAAATTTACCAAAGGTTTATCTATTTTATTGGCTTTTTCATAAAACCAACTCTTGGTTTTATTTATTAATTCAATAGTTTTTTTACTTTCAATTTTATTGATTTCTCCTTTTAATTTTTGTATTTCGAGTTTAATTTTTGGTTGGGGGTTTATAATTTGGTCTTTTTCTAGCCTTTTAAGTTGTAAGCCCAATTCGTTAATCTTCTCTTTCTCAATTTTCTTCAAATAAGCCTCTAAAGATATAAAATTTCCCCTTATTACCGCTTTAGCTGCATCCCAAAGATTTTGATATGATGTCTCATCATTATCATTATCTTGGGTGAAATTGTTAATTGTTTCTATAATTTGCTCTTTCACCCAGTCATTCTTTAAGATGAGATTATTCAGTTTCCAATTACTTTTTGGTCTATTTACCCCTAACTTTTTACTGAATGTAGCTTTTATTGCATTGTGATCTGAGAAGAAGGCATTTATTATTTCTGCCTTCCTACATTTAATTTTGAGATCTTTATGTCCTAGTATATGGTCAATTTTTGTATAGGATCCATGAACTGCTGAGAAGAAAGTATATTCCTTCCTATTGCCATTCAGTTTTCTCCAAAGGTCTATCATACCTAGTTTTTCTAATGTTCTATTTACTTTTTTAATTTCTTTCTTGTTTGTTTTGTGGTTTGATTTGTCTAAATCTGAGAGTGCAAGGTTGAGATCTCCCACTATTATAGTTTTACTGTCTATTTCTTCTTGCAGTTCTCTTAACTTTTCCTTTAGAAAGTTAGATGCTATACCACTTGGTGCATATATGTTTAGTATTGATATGGCTTCATTATTTATGCTACCTTTCAGCAGGATATAGTTTCCTTCCTTATCTTTTTTAACGAGATCTACTTCTGCTTTTGCTTGATCTGAGATAAGGATAGCTAACCCTGCTTTTTTGGCTTTACCTGAAGCATAATAGGCTCTGTTCCAACCTTTTACCTTTACTCTGTATGTATCTCCCTGCTTTAAGTGTGTTTCCTGTAGGCAACATATTGTAGGGTTCTGCTTTTTGATCCAATCTACTATCCGTCTCCGTTTGATGGGATCGTTCATCCCATTTACATTTACAGTTAAAATTACTAATTCTGTATTTCCTGCCATCGTATTATCCCCAGATTATGCTTTTTTCCCTTGACCCCCCTGATCCCCCTCCCCGATATTTAATTTACAGACCCCCCTTGTGACGCGCAACCCTCCCTCTTTTTTTTTTTTTTTTTTTTTAGGATCCCTCCCCCCTCCCTCCAAGTCCCTTCACTTATTCCCCTTTTCCTTTTCCCTTTTCCTCTCCCCCCTTTTAATGAGGTGAGAGAAAATTCTCTGAAAAACAAATATGTTAATTATTTACTCTTTGAGCCTCTTCTGATGAGAGTAAGATTCACACAATGATTCTCCCCCTCACTAAGTTCCCTCAGATATGGTGTATTTTCTATGTCTCTTCCTGGGATGTAGTTTCCCTCTTTTTATCACTTCTTCCCCTTTTTCTGAACCGACCTCCTTCCCTTTACTACACCCCCCTTTTTTTCTTTTATATCAGTAAAATCAAATTATCCTTGAGTATTTTTTATATACCCACAACAGAGTTACAGTTCTCAAGGGTTCTGTGTACCTTTTTCTGTTTCTCTTCAGTCTTGTGGATGTAGATCAAATTTTTTGTTTAAGTCTGGTTTTTTTCTTAGAAACATATAGAATTCCTCTGTTTCATTGAATGACCATCTTCTTCCGTGGAAAAAGATGCTAAACTTAGCTGGGTAGTTCATTCTTGGTTGCAGTCCTTGATCTTTTGCCTTACGGAATATCAGGTTCCAGGCCCTTCTATCTTTTAATGTGGAGGCAGCCAGATCTTGGGTGACCCTTATTGTGGCACCTTGGTATTTAAATTGTTTTTTTCTAGCTGCTTGCAGGATTTTCTCCTTTGTGTGGTAATTCTGCAGCTTAGCCACAATATTCCGTGGTGTTCTTTTTTTAGGGTCTATTTCAGAAGGAGTTCGATGAATTCTTTCCACATCTACTTTCCCTTCTGTTTCTATTATCTCTGGACAGTTCTCTTTGATAATTTCCTGTAAAATAGAATCTAGGCTCTTTTTTTGGTCATAGTTTTCTGGAAGTCCAATAATCCACAGATTATCTCTCCAAGATCTATTTTCCAGGTCTATAGATTTTCCCAGTAAGTATTTGACGTTGTTCTCCAGCTTCTCATTTTTTTTGTTTTGTTTGACTGATTCTTGGGTTCTCTGTGAATCATTCATTTCTATTTGTTCCATCCTGACTTTTAAGGAGTTATTTTCTTCTTTCACAGTTTTTAGTTCTTTTTGTAAATGTCCAATTTCGTTTTTAAATGAATTATTTTGCTCTATTGAATTTTTTTCCATTTCCCTAATTTTTTTTTTTTTGAGAATTATTTTCTTTTTCCAATTCAGAAATTCTATTTTCTTGAGACTTTTTTATCTTTTCCAATTCAGAAATCCTACTTTCCTGTGTTTTTTTAACCTTTTCTAATTCACTAATTTTGTTTCCCTGCATTTCCTGTGAATTCTTTATTTTTTCCAACTCCAATTTCAGGACGTTGTTATTCTCTATCATAACTTCCCTTTCCTTGCCCCATTTTTCTTCGATCTCCCTCAATTTCTTAAGAGCTTCTTCTAGGAGAGAGTTAT
Organism: Sminthopsis crassicaudata; assembly: GCF_048593235.1. Taxonomy (NCBI): domain Eukaryota; kingdom Metazoa; phylum Chordata; class Mammalia; order Dasyuromorphia; family Dasyuridae; genus Sminthopsis; species Sminthopsis crassicaudata. The sequence continues at coordinate 213,607,394 of NC_133618.1, read as the reverse complement.
GTGATGGGCGGCAGGAATCGTTCCCCTTTAGGTTGTTATCTTCTGAATCTTTGCTGTTAACTTCCTCGGGGTTGGACACCCGCTCTTTCTCTGTATAGAAGGAATCTATAGTTTTTCTAGCTTTTTTGCTCATACTTAAAAAATGTTTTGGGGTCTGTCCCTGGGGTAGGAAATTATTTACTTCTTTACCAGCTTCCTCCCAGACCGGATGGATGCAGCGGCCCCTGCGCCCGCGCTAAGAGAGAGCTCTGGGAGAGAGTTCCCCACCCCCTCCCTGGGAGTGTCTCAGAGGTGATTAGCACTACTGTGCTTCGAGGGCGTAGAATAGTGAAGACAGCAAGAAGCCCAGGCTATGTGTCCGGGTGGGGAGTGGATGTTTGCAGCAGGTGACGTGAGAAGCCCCTGTGCTCAAACTGGAAGTGTCTGCCAGAAACCGTGGTCCCTAGTTCAAAGGTTCCGCTTCTCTGGGACTTCCTGGAGCTGAGTTCCACTCCCTCCAGCTAAGCTAGGCAGTGTGTGTTGCCTTGGGCCGTATCCACCCACTTGTCAGTCTCTTTAACTATTCTCAGGAGGTAGCTGAGGCCACACCCCCTGGTGCCGTCTGCCGAGTCACCCCCAGGGTGGGGGGGGGGGGAAATCTAATCTGAGTTTTAAAATATTTTGGCTTTCTCTTCTGAACTGCTAAATAATTAGCAGAGAAGAGCTAACAGCCTGTGCCAGATTCCTTTACCTCAGTGGCTTCTCTGATCCCAGAGCCCCTCCCAGCGCAATGGGCGCAGTGTGCCCCTACCCCACCGTCTGTGCTGGTCTTTCTTATTCCTCCCCTGAGAACTGACCTTTCCTGTTGAAACTCCAGATTCTCTTCAGCTGGTAAGTCGTGCTTCCAGTCCTTGTGGTATCTATCAGTCCTGAGCTAATTTTGAGACTTAATTTATCTAATTGGTTGTGAGGGAGTGAGGACGTTCACTGAGTCGTGTGTTTCTTCTCCGCCATCTTGGCTCCGCCCCCCCTTACCAACTTTTAAAATCAGCCTCAAAAATAGCACTAGACTGGTAAGGTTCACAAAGACTGGAAGTACAACAACTCACCAGCTGAAGATAATCTGGAATATCACCAAAAAGTTTTGACTTGAGTGGTGGGAGTAGACCATCACAGGGCAGGAATTAAATCAGGATTGGGGCAGCCTCTGTGGTTGGAAGGTTTACAAAGAGCTCTCTGCCATACTCTGACTGCTTTGCTTTGATTGCAGAGTAGTGGACTAGCAGAGAAATTAGAGCCTAGGGTAGAGGGTATACTGAGGCAGGATCTGGGTAGGCACCAGGGCTGGAAGTGACTCAGTGTAAATCATAACACAGTTCTTCGTGGCATTCTGCAACTAGGGGCTTTTATTGGGGGGGGGGGGGGCAGTCACAAACCTGCAGAGCAGAGCACAGACTGGGGCAGCCTCTCATCTGCACAGTGTGGGGCTCAGCCTGGGGTAGTGGAATTTACCCAGTTTGACTGCACTGCCCAGGCAGAGACACTTCTGTTTCAGTGAGGGATAGGATGACTGCTAATTATCAAAGTCTGTGTTTGGGTGGGTGGGTGGGTGGGGGAGCAGTGATACTTTTGCTGCTTAACCTCTAGCCCCAAGGCAGTCACTAATCCTCACAGCAGGGAGCCTCCTAGGGCACTTACACAGCCCAGCCCTTTTTACCTAGGCCTACTCATTTCCTTGTGGAGCTCTTCCCAGAGCCCTCCCACAGCTTGGCTGCTCCTTGAAGCACATTGAGAGGACAGATACTGTCCATATACCCATCCTTGCTCTGTGGAGGAAGCTGGTAACCTCCTTGCCCTGAAGACAGACCCTGAAGGCTTTTAAAAAAATGAGTAAAAAAAAAATGAAGATGGATAGCTTATATACAGAAAGAGAGTGGGTTTCCAAACCCGAGGAGTCTAATAGTAAACAGCCTTCAGACAATATTCCAAATAATGCTCTCCTAGAAGAGACTATTAAAAATCTCAAAAGAGAGATAGAAGAAAAATGGGGAAAGGAAAGAGAAGCTATGAAAGAGTGTAACAACCTCCTGAAATGTGAATTGGAAAAGGCAAACAAATTTCTGAAATGTGAATTGGAAAAGATAAAGAAATCACAGGAAAGTAGGATCTATGAATTAGAAAAGATAAAGAATTCCCAAGAAAGTAGGATTTGTGAATTGGAAAAAAAAATAACTCACTAAAAAACAAATTTAGTGAAATGGAAAAAAAAACCCATAGAGCAAATCAACTCATTTAATAACTCAATTGGGCATGCACAAAAAGAAGTTAAAAACAAAACAAAACAAACAAAAAAAATCTAATGAAGAAAACAACTCATTAAACATATAGAAATGAATAATTCATTGAGACACAAAGAATCAGTAAAGGAAAACCAAAAAAATGAAAAGCTGGAGAAAAATATCAAATATCTACTTGGCAAAATTATAGACCTGGAAAATAAATCTAGGAGAGACAATCTGAAGATTATTGGACTTCCCAAAAATTATGAAAAAAAAAAAGGAAAAAACAGCCTACTATTTTACAGGAAATCATCAAAGAGAACTGCCCAGATGTAATAGAACCAGAAGCTAAAATATACATTGAGAGAATCTATCAAACTCCTTTTGAAAAAGACCCTAAAAAAATTAAAATACCAAGGTGCCAAAATAAGGGTCACACAAGATCTGGCTGCCTCCTATACATTAATGGATGGAAGGGCCTGGAATCAGTTATTTCAAAAGACAAAAGAACTTGGAATGCAGCCAAGAATAAACTACCCAGCTAAGATTAGCATCTCTTCCATAGAAGAAAATGGAAATTTAATGAAACAGATTGGTTCTATTTGTTTCTAAGGAAAAAAACAAACAAAAAAAACCCAAAAAACAAAAACAGATCTAAACAAAAATTTGGATTTCCTATCATAGGACCCAAGAGAAGCAGAAAAAGGTAAAAGGAACTCTTGAGAATTGTTGTGGATATACATTAAGACTACATGTATAATTTGATTTTACTGATATAACATAAAGGGAAGTAGAAATGGAAAGGGGATAGTGTCAGAAAAAGGGGAAAGGGGAGATAAAAAAGAGGGAAACTACATCCCAGAAAGAGGCAATCCTATCATATCTGAGGGAAGTTAGGAGGAGAAATATTGTGTGACTCTTTCTCTCATCAGAATTGGCTCAATGAGAAAATAATTGATATATTGGTTTAACAGAAAATTCTCTCTCACTTCATTAAAAATGGGGAGAGGGAAAAGCAAAAGAGTAATAAGAAAAGGGTAAAAAAAAGGGAAAGGGACCTAAAGGGAGGAGTAAGGGATACTAAAGAGAAAGGGAGGCATGATGCAAGTGGGGCTCATAAGTTTAATACTGTAGAAGGTATTCGGGGGGGGGCAAGGGGAAAAGTATAATATGGGGATAATATGATGGCAGGAAATACAGAATTAATAATTTTAATTGAAAATGTAAATGGGATGAACTCTCCCATTAAGCAGAGATGGATTGTAGACTGGATTAAAAATCAGAATTCTACTTTATATTATTTACAGGAATCACATTTAAAGCAGGGAGATACATACAGAGTAAAGGTAAAAGGTTGGAAGCAGAATCTATTATGCTTCAAGTGAAGTAAAAAAAATCAGGGGTAGCCATCTTTATCTCAGATCAAGCAAAAGCAAAAATTGATCTAATCTAAAGAGGTAAGGAAGGAAACTATATCTTGCTAAAGAGTAGCATAGACAACAAAGCAATGTCATTACTAAATATATATGCACCAAGTGGTACAGCATCTAATTTCCTAATGGAAAAGTTAAAAGAGTTGCAAGAAGAAATAGACAACAAAACTAAAATAGTGGGAGATCTCAACCTTGCATTCTCAGAATTAGATAAATCAAACTAAAACACAAATAATAAAGAAATTAAAGAGGTAAATTGAATATTAGAAAAATTAGGTATGATATATCTTTGGAGAAAACTGAATGGTGACAGAAAGGAGTATACTTTCTTCTCAGCAGGTCATGGGACCTATACAAAAATTGACCATATATTAGGACATAAAGATCTCAAAATTAAATGGAGGTAGTCAGAAAAAATAAAGGCTTTCTTTTCAGATCACGATACAATAAAAACTATATTCAATAAGAAGTTAAGGGTAAATAGACCAAAAAGTAATTGGAAACTAAATAATCTCATCTTAAAGAATAGTTAAACAACAAATTATAGATACAATTAATAATTTTACTCAAAAAAAAATGGCAACAATGACACATCATACCAAAATTTGTGGGATGCAGCTAAAGTAGTAATAAGGGGAAAGTTTATATCTATAGATGCATACTTGAATAAAATAATGAAAAAGAAGATCAATGAATTGGGCTTGCAACTTAAAAAGCTATAAAAAGACCAAATCCCCAATCAAATACTAAACTTGAAATTCTAAAATTAAAAAGAGAAATTAATAATATTGAAAGTAAAAATAAAATCTATTGAACTAATAAATAAAACTAAGAGTTGGCTTTATGAAAAAACCAACAAAATAGATAAACCTTTGGTAAATCTGATTAGAAAAAGGAGAGAGAAAAATCAAATTGTTAGTTTTAAAAATGAAAAGGGGAAACTTTCCACCAATGAAGAGGAAATTAGCACAATAAAAAGAACTTACTTTGCCCAACTTTATGCCAATAAATTTGATAACCTAAGTGAAATGGATGACTACCTCCAAAAATATAGGCTTCCCAGATTAACAGAGGAGGAAGTAAATTGCTTAAATAGCTCCATTTCAGAAAAAAGAAATGGAACAAGCTATTAATCAACTCTTTAAGAAAAAATCTCCAGGACCAGATGAATTTACATGTGAATTCTACCAAACATTCAACAAACAATTAGCCCCAATGCTATATAAACTATCTCAAAAAATAGGGAATGAAGGAGTCCTACCAAATTCCTTTTATGACACAGACATGATACTGATATCCAACTCAGGTAGGTTGAAAACAGAGAAAGAAAACTATAGACAAATCTCCCTAATGAATATTGATGCTAAAATCTTACATAAGATATTAGGAAAAAGACTACAGAAAATCATCCTCTGGATAATACATCATGATAAAGTAGGATTTATACCAGGAGTGGAGGGCTGGTTCAATATTAGGAAAACTATCAGTATAATTGGCCATATTAATAACCAAATTAACAAAAATCATATGATCATCTCAATAGATGCAGAAAAAAAAATTGATAAAATTGGTTCATGACCTAGACATAAAGAATAAGATTATAAATAAATTAGAAGAACATAGGATAGTTTATCTCTCATACCTGTGGAAGAGTAATAAATTTATGTCAAAAGAAGAAATAGAAATAATTATTTATCCCAAAGTAGAAAACTTAGATTATATCAAATTGAAAATTTTTTGTACAAACAAAACTAATGCAGATAAGATTAGAAGGGAAACAACAAACTGGGAAAACATTTTACAGTCAAAGATTCTGATAAAGGCCTCATTTCCAAAATAGATAAAGAATTGACTCTAATTTATAAAAAATCAAGCCATTCTCCATTTAATAAATGTTTAAAGGATATGAACAGACAATTCTCAGATGAACAAATTGAAACTATTTCTTGTCATATGAAAAGATGCTCCAAGTCATTATTAATCAGAGAAATGAAAATTAAGAAAACTCTGAGATACCACTACACACCTGTCAGATTGGCTAGAATGACAGGGAAAGATAATGCAAAAAGTTGAAGGGGGGGTGGGAAAACAGGGACACTGATACATTATTGGTGGAATTGGGAATACATCCAGCCATTCTGGAGAGCAATTTGGAAATATGCTCAAATAGTTATCAAATTGTGCATATCCTTTGTTCCAGCAGTGTTAATACGGGGCTTATATCCCAAAGAGATCTTAAAGAAGGGAAAGGGACCTGTATGTACAAGAATGTTTGTGGCAGCCTTCTTTGTCATGGCCATAAACTGGAAATTAAGTGGATACTCATCAATTGCAGATTGGCTGAATTAATTGTGGTATATGAATATTATGGAATATTATTGTTCTGTAAGAAATGACCAGCAGGATGATTTCAGAAAGGCCTAGAGAGACATATATGAATTGATGCTGAGTGAAATGAGTAGGACCAGGAGATCGTTGTATACTTCAACAACAATACCATATGATGATCAATTCTGATGGATGTGACCATTTTCAATAATGAGATGAACCAAATCAATTACAATAGAGCAATAATGAACTAAGCCAGCTACACATAGCAAAAGAACTCTGAAAGATGAATATGAACCACTATATAGAATTCCCAATCCCTCTATTTTTTGTGCCTACATTTTAGATTTCCTTCACAGCCTAATTATATACTATTTCAAAGTCCAATTATTTTTGTACAGCAAAACAACTGTTTGGACATGTATACATATATTGTATTTAATTTATACTTTAACATATTTAACATGAATTGGTCAACCTGCCATCTGGGGGTGGGAAAGAGGGGAAAAATTAGAACAAAAGGTTTGACAATTGTCAGTGTTGTAAAATTGTTCATGCTCTCTGGTAAATAAAAACTATTATTATAAAAAAAGAAAAAAAAAAAAGAAAGATATCCCAAAATGAGAACATCAAGGAACATTATAGTTAAATTTTAGAATTATTAGATCAATGAGAAAACTCTCTAAGCAGTCAGAAAGTAATAATTCAAATACTGAAAAGCTACAATCAGTGTTACCCAGGATATAACAGCTTCCACTTTAAAGGATCAAAAGGTCTGGGATATGATATTTGCAAGGGCAAAGAAGCTTGGACTGCAGTCAAGAATCAATTATCCAGCAAAATCAAGCATTATCTTTCAGGGTAAAAGATGTATATTCAATGATGTAGGTGAAATTCATTTATTTTTCATGAAAAGACCAGCAAATAATTAAAAAAAAAAGATCTTCAAATACAGAACTCAAGAGAAGGATAAAAAGGTAAAAATATCTCACTGTATAGGATAGTAGGAGGGGAAAGCAGAAAGGAAAGGGTGAGAATAATAATAATAATAATAATAATAATTAATAATAATAATAATAATTAATAATAATAATAATAATAATAATAAGAAGAAGAAGAAGAAGAAGAAAAGAAAAGGAATTGAAGGGGAAAGGGAGAAGAAATGGGTTAAGGGCTGTAAAAGCATTGTATGAGGGCGGTGGTGGTTAGTAGCAAAACACTGTGGAAGAGGGAAAAGGGAAAGAAAATTATATCTTGGGGAAAATAAAATAGTGGGGAGTACTGATTTAGGAATTTTAATTGAATGTGAATGAAATGAATTGTCCCATAAAGCAGAATTCTGAATTAAAATCTATATTAAAAGCCAGAAAACTACAATATGTGTTTGCAAGAAGCTCATTTAAAGCAGAATGATACATTCAAAGTAATGGTAAAAAGATAGAGCAGAATCTATGCTTAAGCTGAAGTTAATTAAAAAAAAAGTAGAGGTAGCATTTGATTTGATGTCAGATCAAGGAAAAGCAAAATAGGTCTAATTTGTTAAAGAGTATCATAGAAAATGAAGTAATATTAATACTAGACATATATACAACAAGAGGAATAGCATCCAAATTCCTCAAGCAGAAGTAAGAGAGCTACAAAAAGAAATAGAAAGCAAAATTATACTAGTTGGGGATCTCAAATTTGCTCTATCAGAAGAGGATAAATTGAGTCACAAATTAAAAAGAATGATTAAAGAGGTAAATAGAATTTTAGCAAAGTTAGGTATGATAGACATTTGGAGAAAGTTCAACAGGGGCAAAAATGACTATTTTTTTCATGGAAACATAGTTTCCATGAAACATACTGAAAAATTGATCATGTATTAAGATATAAAACCTCAAAATCAAATGCAGAAAGGCAGAAATAGCAAATACATCTGTTTCAGATCATGATGCAATAAAAGTACATGTTATAAGGGGCTAGGGAAAAATAGACCAAAATTAATTAGAAACTAAATAATCTAATGCTAAAGAATGAGTGGATGAAACAATAAATCAAAGATAAAATTGATAATTTATTCCAAAAGAATGATAATAAGACACATATCAAAATTTGTGTCATGAAGCCAAAGAAGTTAACAGGGGAAGTTTTATATCTTTAGATGTTTACTTGCATAAAATAAGAGAAAAAGTTCAATGAATCGGGCATGCAATTTAAAAAATCTAGGGAAAAAAAAAAAAACAAATTAACCCCCCAATTCAATACTAAATTTGAAATTATGAAAAGAAAATGGGAAATTAATAAAATTAAAAGTAAGAAAACCATTGAACTAATGCACATAATTAAGATTTAATTTCATGAAAAACAACAAAAAAAAGATAAACCTTTAATTAATTTAATTAGAAAAATAATGACCCTTGAAAAATCAAATTTTCTAAATGTTCCTCTCATTGCCCCCATTCCCTCCCCTAGATGGCAGGTAATCCAAGTCATGTTAAATATGTTAAATATATGTTAAATACAATATACATGTGTATACATATTTATATAGTTTTCTTGCTGCACAAGAAAAATCAGATCAAGAAGAAAAAAATGAGAAAAAACAAAATGCAAGCAAACAACAGCAGAAAGAGTAAAAATGCTAGTTTGTGGTTCACACGCAATTCCCACAATTTTCTCTCTCTAGATGGCTCTCTTCATCACAAGATAAATCGAACTGATCTGAATCATTTCTTTTTTGGAAAGCGCCATGTCCATTCAAATTGATCTTTGTATAATCTTGCTGTTGTCATGTACAACTATGTCCTGCTTCAGCTCATTTCACTTAACATCAGTTCATGTAATTGACTCAAATTTCTAAGAATACAATCCATTCTCCATTTGATAAATAGAAACAAGAATATGAACAGGCAACTTTCAGATGAATTAATTAAAACCATTTTAGTCATATGAAAAAATGCTCTAAATTCTTGTTGATCAAAGAAACACAAATTAAGAAAACTCTGACTACACACCTTTCAGATGGGCTAAGATGACAGGAAAATATAATGTTAGATGTTGGAGGGGATGTGGCAAAACCGGGATACTAATACATTGTTGGCAGAGTTGTGAACTGATCTAACTATTCTGGAGAACAATATGGAACTATGCCCAAAAGGTTATCAGACTGTGCATATAGTTTGCATGCAGTGCAACATTGAGCTTCTGTGACTAGAATTAGAGTAATATATTAAAAATACGATTGTGTGAAAAAGATCAAAGATAATTAGTTCAAATTTGAGCTTGAGATATAATCAGGACATCCAAGTAGATAGGTTTATGGCATATTTAATAGAAATGACAAGTGGCTTAACATACCTTAAGATGAATGATCTATCTACATTCTTCTCTTTTAGAGATCAAAATATAGAAAATCTGTCAAATATGTAGAATATCTTTCCAATAGGATCATTAAAGCAGTTAACTGGCCTAAAATCGTCATTATCTGGGAAACAGATTGACAGATTGTGTGTGCGTGCGTGCGTGTGTGTGTCTGTGTGTGTGACTAAAATTTTAGAATTTATGGTTGTATGCCTAGGGATGAAATACATAACGGACAGCAACATGTCTGTGTAAAATGGCATTATATGTGTAGACATACATTTATACATGTTTATGCACAAACTGTTTATACATGCATACACATTTCTATAAATGTATTTCTATAAATTTAATAAAACAATTTTCAAACTGAAAAAGAAATGTGAAAGGGAAAACAATTTACATATCAATTTTGATACTATGGTATCTCTACAACTGAGTCAAAAACAATAACAGACATTCTAAGAAATAAACAAGAGACAATTATCCAAAGAAGGGGTCATCACAGATATAATTTTCAATTAAAATGCACAAATTGTGGAACAAGCAAACTGAACTTAAATATGAAGTAAATTAGATCTCAAAAGTATTATTGATAGTATGATCTTAGAAAATATCACTTATTCAAAAAGAAGTTGAATAAAATTGAGAAGGAAGGAACATTAAATACTAAGTTATGCTAAGAGGCAATGTGTTATAACAGAAATTATGTTCTGAATCAGAAAGACCAGAGTTTGATTCTCATTTATAATATGTACTAGCTATTTAATTCTTGGTAAACTCTTCCATTTTTAGTGCCTCCAGAATTGGATAAATTTGTTGATCTAAATCAATAAATTGAGCTTCTTTTATGTATCTGGTTGCAAAAATAAAAATGTAAAGAAGTAAGGAAACTATAGAGGTAAAACATCATTAATGACATTTGAATATAAATCAGAGAAATGAAAGCAAAATTACCATTTCAGTATAATAAAATCAAACTTATCAGAAAAATAAAATAGACAATCTCTAGAAATGTACAGAACTATGGTACAACAATATAATGTAATGATGGTAAGGGAGTTCAGTTACCCAGTTATCTGCTGCTCCTCTTTTTCTCTAAGTCCAAAGCAGAAAAGTAAATCATTTCAAGTGCTTGAAAGGCTTCAACTGTTGTTGAAACTATTGCAAGTGAATCAATTACTTAGGGATGAATACTTGGTTGTGATAAAATACAATGCAAAAAAAAAAAAAACAAAAAAACTCTACTCTTTTTATATTCTTCCTTACTGTTTGGGTTTAAATGGATACAAGTGATGTAAGTTAATATTGTTTACTAATAATCTCATTTTATATAATAATTGCTTTATATTTTTCAAAATACATACAAAATATTTTTCAACATTTACCCTTGTAAACTTGTGTTCCAAAATTTTCTCACTCCCTCTCCTCTACAGCAAATAATACAATATAGGCTAAATATGTATCACATAGTTTTAAAAATATAGACAAGTCTTAGGTTAGATTATGGTTCTTAAAATGGGACAATGGAAAGATATGATAAAAGAAGCAGATGACAAATGGTGATATTGTCACTATTAAATGAAAGCAGAAGGCAATACATGTATAGGTAAATGGGAGAATGGTACAGTTTTTCTTTGGAGGAAAAAAATAAAAAGAATAAAAAGAATTATGTTGACAAAGTTTTCAAAGGGAAACACTATCATTTCATAGAACATTTGGTCATCTCACAGTGTATTGCTCTTTAAATAAATATTTACCAAAAAACTGTTCATAGATACAATCAAAGCTTATGTTTGAATGTTATTTGTAGAAAGTAAGGAGAAAAAGAAATTTGATGAAGAATTTTTTATAAGAACCTTGAAATTAAGCATAAAGAGGTATATACATTTATGCTTTGATACACAGGTATTTCAATGAACAAATGTAAATGAAAATAATGAAAAAGTGTTAGAAAGGAAGGCTCATTTTTTAATGATCAACAAGCTATTGAGATAAGAATTGTGAAGTGGTATATCTAAAGTGCACTAAATAACATAACAAAATTCATTTGAATATATATATTAATGAGCTGAAAATGACTGATTGCTGATTCAGGAGTCATTTTTAATCATCTGTCTATATACAGTTAAACTTGAAACTTATTAGAATAAAGATCAAAATTAATGCAAGGCTTAGGAAATAAAAATGAGAAAAATTGATAACATTAAATTAAAACAACTCTTGCCTAATTAAATTAGTTATTGAAGAAGTAAAATATGAAATAGAAGAAAGAACATAAGTGCAATTACAACAATTTATTGCAGAAGTTTAACTGAAGTAAATCTACTGCTATAACAAAGAAACCAACAAAGCTTAGAACTCTCTGGTGCAGCATTCTCTTTACTAAGCATAAAGATATTTTAGATAGTGTCATCATGAGTCTAGAATATAAATTTATCAATAAAATCTTATGAAATAAAGTTGAAGATTTTTCACTAGCATTGGCTCATAAAATAGCAAGAAGTGTCAGGAACAAAGGAAAAAAAAAACTAGAGAAATTGTTATAAGAAATCTAACTAAACATAGTAATGTCAAAGTAACCTATGAATGAAACTAGAACAACAATCCAGTGAAAAAATGAAAAACTTTCCATGACACATTTTTTTATCTTGATCTGGAGAGACATCTTATTTGGAATATAACATTCCAAATGTTTTGTGAAAAGTGGAAATGCTATTGAAGAAAGCAATGATTATTTCTCTCTCTCTCTCTCTCTCTCTCTCTCTCTCTCTCTCTCTCTCTCTCTCTCTCTCTCTTTAGGCTTTCAGAAATTTTATTTTTTTTTATTTCATGAAATTTTTTTTTATTTACAAAACTATGCAGGGGTAATTTATCAATATTGAACCTTGCAAAACCTTCTGTTCCAAAATTTTCCACTTCCCCCCTCCCCTAGATGGCAAATACTCTAATGCATGCTAAACATGTTAAAATATATATTGAATCCAATATATTTATACATATTTATACAATTACCTTGATGCACAAGAAAATGTGGATCAAAAAAAAAAAACCTAAGATATAATGAAATGCAAGCAAATGACAACAGAAAGAATGAAAATATTATGTTGTGATCCATACTTAGTTCCCACAATCCTCTCTCTGGATGTAGATGGCTCTCTTCATCACTGAACAATTAGAAGTGGTTTTAATCATGTCAGTGTTGAAGAGAGACTCGTAGATAGCTTTTTTCTTCAACTTATAGTCTTTTTTGTTATAGCTTTTTATTGACAAAACTTATGCATGGGCAATTTCAACATTTATAATTGCAAAAACTTCTGTTCCAACTTTTCTCCTCCTTCCCTTCACCCCCTCCCCTAGATGGCAGGTAGTCCCATATATGTTAAATATTTTAAAGTATATGTTAATACAACATATGTATACATATTTATACAGTTGTCTTGCTACACAAGAAAAATTGGATTTAGAAAGAAGGTAAAAAATAACCTGGGGGAAAAAATCAAAAAGATAATCAAACAATAATAGAAAGAGTGTAAATGCTATATTGTTGTCCACAGTCATTTTCCAGTGTTCTTTTGCTGGATGTAGCTGGTTTTGTTCATTAGTGATCAACTGGAACTTATTTGGATCCTCTCATTGTTGAAGAGAGTCACTTTCATCAGAATTGATCCTCATATGGTATTGTTGTTGAAGTGTATAATTGTAATGTTGTTTTTGGATTTTCTGGAAGTCTCTGGGGCAGTCTTCTTTTCAGTAGAATAATTACCATGAGAATATACACGTGTTATTAATGGTAATTTTTACCATTACATAGAGACTTGCTTTGTGGAATTCTTTTGTGGAACTCTTCTGTGCATCACTCCCCTGGGAAGTACTTTCTGCCACTAAGTATTCACCTATTGGCTATTTGGCCCCAGAACTACTGAGAGACAGGCCAAATATGTCTTTATTTCCTTCCAGGAAGTTAGGTGATACAGTAAATAGAATTCCAGTCTGGGGGACAGAGAGAGCTGAATTCAATTAGTATCTTCCACATTAGTTGTGCAACCCTGAAAAAGTTACTTAACCTGTTTGCTGCAGTTTCTCCACTTGTCAAATGATCTGCAGAAGAAAATGGTGAACCACTTGAGTATTTTGTGAAGAAAACCTCAAATCGTATCATAAAGAGTTGGACATGATTGAAATGACTGAACAATGATACCATCTCCACAAAACTATTTTTATTGTGATACTATAACAGATTTCTTCTCACCACCTTCTCTTTTAGTTCCCTTTTGTGTGTTTTCTTCTTAAGATATGTTTTTCTTCTTGAGATAAGGGATCATTTTCTTTCTTATTTTGATATTGACAGGTATTAGCAAAGTGAATGGCAAATGGCAAACCTTCATCAAAGCTTTCCATTTCAGTCACTGATTTACAAAACCAATTGGGTCATACCAAGTATACACAGAAGAAACGACTTTTTATGCGTTTCATTTTTTTACCTTACATTTTTACTTTATTTTATTTGGAAAAAATAAAGCAAAAGAAAAAAATACCAACATAAGGTCAAAATGGGTTCATGATTTACACATAGAAAGTGACATTATAAGCAAATTAGAAGAACAAAGTATAGTTTACCCTTCAGACCTGGGGAGAAGGAATGGATTTGTTGCCAAAGAAGAATTGGAAATAGTTTTAATAAAAACTAGATAATTTTGATTATATTAAGTAAAACGATTTTGTATAAACAAAGATAATGCAGAGGAGATTAAAAGGGAAGCAATAAACTGGGAAAACTTTTACATTTAAAGGTTCTGATAATAGCCTCATTTCTGAAATATATAGAGTATTGACTAAAATAATTCAAACCATTCTCAAATTAATAAATAGTCAAAATATATGACCAGGGAATTTTCTCTTTTTTATTTTATAATTATAATTTTTGACAGTATATATGCATGAGTATTTTTTATAACATTACCCCTTGTATTCATTTTTCCAAATTATCCCCTCCCCCCATCCACTCCCTCCCCTAGATGACAGGCAATCTCATATATTTTACATGTGTTACAGCATAACCTAGATACAATATATGTGTGTAAATCCAATTTTCTTGTTGCACTTTAAGTATTAGATTCCAAAGGTATAAGTAACCTGGGTAGACAGACAGCAGTGCTAACAATTTACATTAACTTCCCAGTGTTCCTTCTCTGGGTGTAGTTATTTCTGTCCAGCATTGATCAACTGGAAGTGAGTTGGATCTTCTTTATGTTGAAGATATCCACTTCTATCAGAATACTTCTTCATACAGCATTGAAGTGTAAAGCGATCTTCTGGTTTTATTCATTTCACTCAGCATCAGTTGATGTAAGTCTTTCCAAACCTCTCTGTATTCGTCCTGCTGGTCATTTCTTACAGAACAATAATATTCCATAACCTTCATATACCATAATTTACCCAACTATTCTCCAAGTGATGGACATCCATTCATCTTTCAGTTTCTAGCCACTACAAAAAGAGCTGCCACAAACATTTTGGCACATACAGGTCCCTATCCCCTCCTCAGTATTTCTTTTGGATATAAGCCCAATAGCAGCACTGCTGGATCAAATGGTATGCACAGTTTGATAACTTTTTGGGCATAGTTCCAAATTGCTCTCCAGAATGGTTGTATTCTTTCACAACTCCACCAACAATGTATTAGTGTCCCAGTTTTCCCACATCCCCTCCAACATTCATCATTATTTGTTCCTGTCATCATAGCCAATCTGACAGGTGTGTTGTGGTATCTCAGAGTTGTCTTAATTTTCATTTCTATGATCAGTAATGATTTGGAACACTCTTTCATATGAGTGGATATAATTTCAATTTTATCATCTGAGAATTGTCTGTTCATACCCTTTGACCATTTATCATTTGGAGAATGGTTTGATTTCTTATAAATTAGGATCAGTTCTCTATATATTTTGGAAATGAGACCTTTATCAGAACCTTTAACTGTAAAAATATTTTCCCAATTTGTTACTTCCCTTCTAATCTTGTTTGCATTAGTATTGTTTGTGCAGAAACTTTTTAGTTTGATGTAATCAAAATCTTCTATTTTGTGATCAATAATGATCTCTAGTTCTCCTCTGGTCATAAATTCCTTCCATCTCCACAGGTCTGAGAGGTAGACTATTCTCTGTTCCTCTAATCTATTTATGATCTCATTTTTTATTACTAAATCATGGACCCATTTTGATCTTATCTTGGTATATGTTATAAAGTGTGGATCCATATCTAATTTCTGGCATACTAATTTCCAGTTTTCCAAACAGTTTTTTTCAAATAATGAATTTTTATCCCTAATTTTGGTATCTTTGGGTTTGTCAAAGATTAGATTGCTATAGATGTACCATTTTTTGTTCTTTGTGCCTAATCTGTTCCACTGATCGTCTGGTCTATTTCTTAGCCAATACCAAATGGTTTTGGTGACTGATGCTATATAATATAGGTTTAGATCAGGTACACCTAGACCACCTTCATCTGACTTTTTTTCATTAGTTCCCTTGCAATTTTCGACCTTTTATTCTTCCATATGAATTTTTTTGTTATTTTTTCTAGGTCATTAAAATAGTTTGTTGAACAGACAATTTTCAAATGAAATTAAAAACCATTTTTGGTAATAAGAAAAGGTGCTTTAAATCATGATTGATCAGAGAAATGCAAATTAAGACAACTCTGAGGGACCACTACACACCTGTAAGATTGGCTAAGGTGACAGGAAAATACAATGATGAATATTTGAGGGGATATGGGATATTATTGGTGGAGTTGTGAACTGATCCAACCATTTTAGAAAGCAATTTGTCACTATTCCAAAATGGCTACTATATTGTGCATACCCTTTTATTCAGCATTGTTTCTACTAGGCATATCCCAAAGAGATCTTAAATGGGGAAAAGGGACCCATACATGCAAAAAATGTTTGTGGCAGTCCTTTTTGTGGAGGCAAAAACTGAAAATTGATTGGATGCTCACCAGTTGAAGAATGGCCGAATAATTTATGGTATATGAATGTTATATCATATTATTGTTCTGTAAGAAATGACCAACAGGATGATTTCAGAGAGTCATGGAGAGACTTACATGAACTGATACTAAGTGAGATCAGCAGAACCAGGAGATCATTGTACAAGGAACAGCAAGATTATACAATGATCAATTCTGATGGATGTGGCTCTTCTCACCAATGAGATAATTCAGTTCAGTTCCAATAATCTTGTGATGAAGAGAGGCATTTATACTGAGTGAGGAACTGAGTGTGGATCACCACAAAGAATTATCACTCTTTTTGTTGTTTGCTTGCATTTTATTTTTATTCACTTCTTTTCCTTTTTAATTTGATTTTTTATGTGCAGCAATATAATTTTATAAATGTGTATGCCTATACTTGATTTACATATATTTTATAATGTTTAACATGTATTGGATTACTTGCTATGTAATGGAGGGAGTGGGAAGAAGAAGGGAGAATTTGGAACACAAAGTTTCGCAAGATTTAATGTTGAAAAATTATCCACGCATATGTTTTGAAAATTTAAAAAAAATTAGCAAAACATAAAGAAAGAAAGAATGGATGAAACTCTAAAAATGAAATAAATGTGTTATTTATTTCATTTATTTAAATTTATTTATATGTGCCTTTATTATAATCAGTGATGAAAACATTAAACGGCATAGATACTAAATATTCTCCACTAGTGGTATCCTTCCCAGTTGAATTCAAATTATTAATGACCACTTGATTCTGTTTTTTTTTCCTACTTCTGAACATATTTTGTTGTATTATCATCTAATCAATGTATTTACCCTTTTGCATAGAAATACTATCAGAGAAACATATAAATGCTTTACAGAAATCTCAGTAAACCATATTTACTGCTTTATGAATTTAGCAATAGGTTCAATAAAGAAAACTGAATATCTGATATATTTTTTCCCTTTTTCTTTTCCTTCTTTCTATTTTTTGTAAGACAAATGAAATTAAAGCTTTCCTACTCCAGGGTAAGTGTTCTATCCATTGCAGTATCTAGCTGTTCCTGATATTAGTCATTTTTCTTAATGAAATAGTGCTTATTAGTCAATTCTGCATTCTTTTCAGATATTTGCTATTCATGCAACTATTTTACAGTTTCTCTAGCAATTGAAATAAAGCTTGCTTGTTTATAATTTTTAGATTCCTTCCTGTTTCATTTTTGAAGTCAAAACAGAATTCTCCTTTTTCTGATCTTGTCATACTTCTATCAATTTCTAAGATGTTTGATAGTAATGTAGAAATTATATCCACTTACTTCAAGAGTTTTTGATAGCTCCTCATGGCCTACCCTAACATATGAAATTACCTTTCCTTAAAACGCTTTAGTATCAATTTTAAGTTGCAGTTTTATTTCTAATAACTTGTCTAGAATGTTCTCCAATTCATAAAAACTCCACCTTCTAAAGGAAGAATTAGCTAAAACGCAACTTCCTCCAGAAGATCTTTTTTGGTAATTTTCTCCTCCACTCCTCATTTACTAATGTTAAGCTTTGAAAAGTTGCCTTCTTTCTGGTGTGTATTTACCTTTTTATTCTGATACATTTCTACAAATATAGCTTGATCTGTATGTAAAGCTATCTATCTATATTTTTGTTGCTGTTCAATTATTTTTTTCAGTTATGTCCAAGTCTTTGTGATTCCATTTAGGGTTTTCTTTGCAAAAGATGCTGGAGTGGTTTGACATTTCCTTCACCAGCTCATTTTATAAGGATTTTGAGGCAAACAAAGTTAAGTGTCTTGTTCAGGGTCATACAGCTTTTAAATGTTTGAAGCTAGATTTTAATGCAGAAAGATGAGTCTTCCTGACTCCACATCCAGTCATCTATCCACTGTATTAGTTAGTTGTTCTCTCTATCCATATGTAAATATAAATTATATATATATATATATATATATATATATACATATATATACATATATATATAATACAATATATATATGTATTAAATAGTAGCATTTTTACTTTCTTTGACCATATTAATATGGAAATATATATCTTATGATTGCACATATATAACCTTTATCAATTTCCTTGCTACCACAGTATAGAGAGGGAAAAAGAGATTTGAGGATCAGTATTTTAAGAGAATTTTTAAAAATATTTTACATGAGATTAAAAATCAAATGAGTAAAAATGATCCAAACAAGATGATTCAAATACCAATATTATTTAGTAATAAAGAAATTCTAATTTTAGGCACATGTCACAGGGTATTAATTTATAAGACTAAAATCACCATGTGCTTTTAAATAATTATATTAAGACTTATAGTATCAAAAACTCACAAAAAGTAGATGGTCATCATTTTAGGAATAGTTAAACAAATTTTAGTATGTAAATAAAATGGAAATTTTTAATGTAGTGTTTTAAGAAAAGAAAAAAAAAATGATGGATAAGGAGGAATATTGAAAGACTTACATGAATTTATGCAATGTGAAATAGAGCCAAAAAAGCAATATATAAAATGACTGCAAAAAAAGAAATGAAAATAATCTTCACATACATACATGAAGAAAATTAATTTTAAAAATTCCAAAGAACAAGTAGATAGCCAAAAAAAGAGTTTACCAGAAAATATCTTTATCTTAGCCTTTGTAAAACTGGAGGCTTTGCAGGTGTGCAATATAGCATATCTTTCAGAGTTTTATGATTGTATTGATCATTTTTTTGCCATTTACCTCATTTCTATTTTTTCCATTAAAAGCATTATATTCTATAGAAGAAGACTCTCTGGGAAGAGAGTTGTATATAGGATATTTTTGGCAATTAAAAACAGAATATATCAATAAAATATTTTTCAAAGATACATAGATCAAGAACAGATATGTTAGAAGGAAAACAAAACATGCTGCTTAATAGTTCATTCTACTTAATCTTCAAAGTTTTGGGAGACTATCATCTAAAATCATCACATTTTTTCCTATTAGAGATCTCCATTGTGGAAACAGATGCCAATTGGCCAAAAGATAAATAAACTATTAGTTAATGGCCTAAATATAATAGCTCAAATAACAAGCAGAGACAGGTTGGAAGAGGATGCTACTCATATTTTCTAACAGTAATGGCTGTGAAACTACTTGAAAAGAAAGGGATAAATGAGATTTCTCTGTCCAATTTTCAATATCTAATCAATTGTTGAATCGTATTAATCCTATATTTACAGTGTATGTCACTTATATCCAAGGAATTCTATTTATACTTTAGTAGAGGCCCTTTTTATCTCTGTTTTGGATGAATGCAAATGTTCCCTGTTTGAGTTCCTTATTTTCAGTCTGTCCTCTTTCAAGTTTTCCCCCTTTCTAAAGAACTGCCAAATTAATTATCCTAAATTATGGTTTGTACATACAACTGTACTCACTCAATATTCATAAAAACTTCACATCATTTGCCTCCCACACACCTTTCAATTTTTATTTCTTATTCTGATTCTTCAAAAATTCTTTCTTACAGTCAAAATGATTTACCAGGTTTTCCCCCCTTATACCAAATTATAATACATACCTCTGAGTCTTTACAGAATCTATAACTAACTACAAAGCATAGTTCAGTTTCCTCCTCTTACAACAAGCTTTTCCTGAATCACTGCACTCATATGAACTCTCAGTCTCTTTGTGTGTACAAATAAATGCATGTGTGTGAGTATATATATATATATATATATATATATATATATGCATGTATATACATATATACACATATATATGTATGCATGTATATACATATATATGTATACATTATTTATTTATTTATTTGTTTGTTTGTTTGTTTGTCCACTTATTTATTTATTTATTTATTTATTCACTCATTTATTTATTTATTTGTTTGTTTGTTTGTTTATTTATTTATAAATCAATCTATCTATGTCTTCTCTCTTCTCTCTTTCTCCCTCTCCTTCCCCCTGTCAAAATTGCTTTGTCTATACTTTGTGTTTGAGAGAGGAGGATATAATAGGTTATGAACTGGTCTCATAATAAGAAAGTCCTGTGTTCATGTATTAGCCCTGGGACCTTGAGCAAGTTACTCAAGTTCTTTGTATAAGAGGCAACACTCAGAGATGATAAATTAAAGAAAATTTGTCATTTTTTTGTAGCTGCACCATCCTCACTAGGAAAACCTACATCTATTCACATTCAGATACAAATCGTCCAAACAAACAGAAAGAATCTCTATGTATTTATTTGTTTGTGTACATGAATCTTCCTATTAGAATATATGTTTTTCCAATAAACTTTGGAAAGAAAACACCATCTGCATTCAGAAAAAGAACTATGAAGACAATATAAATCAACACATGCTATGCTCATTTTTTTCTGTTTTTTTTTTAATCTCCCATGTTTTTCTCTTTTGTTCTGATTTTTCTCTCTGAACATGATTCATAAAGAAATGCACATTAAAATAAAATAGAAAATAGCAAAAATAATTATACATTATTCTTTTTTGAGGATTTTTATTTTCAGTAGTATTTTATTTCCTAAATATATATAAAGATATTTTTAACATTAATTTCTGTAACATTCTGTTTTCCAGATATTTCTCCCTCCCTCTTTTAATACTCCTCTTCCCAACACAGCAAACAATCTGGCAAAAGTTAAATATGCACAATTCCTCTAAGCAGATTTTTACATTTGTCATGTTTTGCAAGAAAAATCAAGAAAAAAGGGGAAAATCTAAGAAAGAAAAAAAAATACTCTGCTTCAGTGCACATTCAGTCTCCATAGTTTTGTCTTTGGATGTGAATTGCATGTTCCATCCCAAGAATATTGGAATAACCTTGAGTTATCACATTGTTGAGAAGGCCCAAGTTCATCACAGTTGATCATCAAATAATTTTCTTGACACTGTGTATAATATTCTCGTGGTTCTGCACATTTTACTCAGCATCAATTTTTGTGTAAGATTTTACAGGTTTTTCTGAAATCAGCCTATTGTTCATTTATTATAGAACAATAAGAAAATAAGCTTTCCAAAAGTAAGAATGAGAGCTTTTCCTGATCATTTTTATAGAGCAATAAGAATATGTTTTTCAAAAGACAGACCTAATTCAATTTTATATTATTTATATCTCCATTATTTAATATAATGACATAGTAAGTGCTTAGTGACTACTTAAGAACAATTATTCATCTTCCTTTCCTCCATAGTGTGGTTAACATGGTAGTTGCTGAATACATATTATTTAAGGGAAAAATGCATAAAATCTAAATCTTTTTTAAAGTATAATTTTAAAAAACCGTTTGACAACTAGGTAATAGGACACTTTGGAAGTATGAAATCCTCCCTCGTTGAAGTGCTTTAAGCAATGATGGGTGGATAATATAACCATATTATTCATGTATAGATATAAGTTGAACTGAGTGACTTCTAAAATTCCTTATAAACTTGAGATTTTATATTTCTGAGCAATGAGTAGGATTGGGGTCGAAAAGCTTTCAGTCATATTTTCCACAATCATTAAGAATTAATGGAAAATTTTCAGTTTAACAGGGAGGAAATGTCAAAAATAAAGCATTATGTTTATATCTATCTTTTAGGATGAGGGATTGCAGTGATAATTGAAGTAAAATGCTATCATGAATTGCAGGCATTGGTACCTCAGAAGTTTTAAAAAATTCATTCAGTCATAATTCATAAATCAAAAGCATGGTCAATTTTCAGAAGTGACACTATGAAGCTTTGAGAGATTCACACATATCTTTTGATTCATAATTTTTTGGAAGGAGAATTAAGAAAAAGTGCAAGACAATTAAATTTGTGTTTATTCATTGGAACTTTCTTTCTTCCAGAAGAAACTAATACTAGTGTAGGGGATGGGTCTTTTTAGGGATTAATCTTTGGATCATCTCCCTTCATCTCAATCAAATCATACAGATTTGACAAAATTCCACTTTCAAACTTAGTGATATTGGGAAACTATTTTAATCTCATTCACTTTCTTTTTTAAATTGTTTTCTTTTGGGGGGGGTTATACATGTATATTAACTTTTTAAATAAACATTCTCCCCCTTTTATTTATTTACTTTTTAATTTGAAAAACAAAACAGAGTAACAAAAAAGGAAAATCAGAAAGGAAATACAAAATAAAATAAAACAAAACAGAAGAAACCCAACAGAATATCAGGGGAGACTGAAAATATATAACAACAAATTATCAGGTCAAGAATGTATATATAAATATATATGTGTGAATATTATATTTATGAATGTTCATTTTTCTGTACTTCCTTGTAAGTTGTCCTTGGTTTTCTGCTGCATACCTTATTTACTATAATCTTTTCCTCCTTTTCATCCCCACTACCATCCCAAAACAAGCTACAGTTAGTTAAGAAAAGATATATTTATATATTCATATATAGATATATACATATATGCACACATAGACACATACTCACATACTGCACATACACATGTCTTTCCTATCTCTGCTGTTTAATAAAATTCTACTTCCTAATTTGCCTTACTATTACTTAACCAGCCCTCCAAACCAAGCATCCCTCCCTTGTCTTCTTCCATCATTCTTAGTTTCCCCATCTGCCTAGCCCAATTTCTCTAATTTTTGTAGATTTTGGAGGGTGCTATGTCCTTCATGGTATATATGTAGTGTTGACCATTGGACCCATTTCCCAATATGAGCAGGTTTTAGAACTATCAGTGCTCCTTCCACCTATAATGCCTCTGTGTCTGTTCTTCCTCTGGACCTTATTTGTATAACACGATTACTATGTTGCACAGTTTGTTCATGTTGAGTTCTTTAAAACTGATCTTTGATATTGACTCTTATATGTTACATTTTCTTTTAAATTCAGGATTGATTGATTTTTTTTTGCTCATTTTCAGTTGTACATAATTTTTCTGGATATTCTATTTTTGGTTGCAGATCTAGTTGTTTTGATTATTGGTAGATATGATTCTTTCTGTCACTGAATAGAACAATTTTCTAGGATTATTATTGTACCAAGGTTGTCTTTTTGATCACAAATTTTTCGCAGTCCAATTATTCTTATATTTTCTCTCTTGATCTGTTTTCCAGATTTGTCATTTTTCTTATGAGCATTATTTATATCAAATAGCATGCCCCTTTAGAGTCCCATCCACTTTCTTATACTTTCCCCCACTATTTCTCTTTCCCCTTCTATTTAGCTTCCTCCTTACCTTTTCTATGTTCCCTTGCCACTTTTCTATAAGGTAAGAGAAGTTTCTCTGTGAAACCAAATATGTCTAATATTTTCTCTTTGAGGTATATCTAATGAGAGTAAGATTCACACATTCTCCCTCCCTTCTTTCCCTCAAACATAATATCTTTTCCTTCATAAAATGCAATTTCCCTCATTTTACCTCTCTTCTCCCTTTTTCCAGTACAATCCCCTTTCCACCTCTAGTTTCTTTTTTATATTATAAGAGTAAAATCAAATTATACATGCACTCTCTATGTATACCCATAAAAGAAATACAGTTCTAAAGAGTTCTTTTATTTTTAACTTTTTATGTTTCTCTTGATTTTTATACTTGGAGGTCAAATTTTGTTGTTGTTGTTGTTGTTTAGATCTGGCCTTTTCATCAGAAATAAATGGAATTCACCTGTTTTATTGAATGTCCATCTTCTTCCCTGAGAGAAAATACTGTTTAGTGGCATAGTTTATTTGTGGCTACAATCCAAGTTCCTTTGCCTTTCAGAATATCAGACCCCACAACTTTTGATTCTTTAAATTGGAAGCTGCTAGGTTCAGGGTAATCCTTGTTGTGGCTCCTCGGTATTTGAATAGTTTCTTTCTGGATGCTTGTAATATTTTTCCCTTGCTCCAACAGTTCTGAAATTTAGCATAATATCCCTTGGAGTTTAAATTGTGGAGTCTCTTTCAGGAGGCATTCAGTGATTTTTTTTTAACTTCTCCATTTTATTGTAGTTTTATTTATTTATTAATTTTTTATTAATTTTTTTTTTAATTTACAAAGCATATGTATGGGTGATTTTTCCAATCTTTACCCTTGCAAAATATTTTGTTCCAAATTTTCCCATTTTCCCCCTCCAGCTATAAGGTAGTCTTAACCATGTTAAATTTGTTGAAATACATGTTAGATCCAACATATGTATACATATTTATTCAGTTATCTTGTTGAACAAGAAAAATCAGATAAAAAAAAGAAACTAAAACTAAGAAAGAAAACAAAATGTAAGCAAATAACAGAAAGAGTGAGAATGCTATGTTGTGCTCCACCCTCCTTTCCCACAGTCCTATCTCCAGGTGTAGATAACTCTCTTTATCACTGAAGAAGTGGAACTGGTTTGAATCATCTACAAATAGGTTCAATTTCTTCATCTGAAAATTGTTTGTTTGTATTCTTTGACCATTTTTCAATTGGAGAATGGCTTAAACTATTACAAATTTGAGTCAATTCACTATATATTTTAGAAATGACACCTTTATTACATCCTTTGCATGTAAAAATGTTTTCTCAGTTTATTGTTTCCCTTGTCTGCATTAGTTTTGTTTGTACAAAACATTTTTAACTTAATAT
Source organism: Sminthopsis crassicaudata (assembly GCF_048593235.1). Lineage (NCBI taxonomy): Eukaryota > Metazoa > Chordata > Mammalia > Dasyuromorphia > Dasyuridae > Sminthopsis > Sminthopsis crassicaudata. Next base: position 213,582,458 of record NC_133618.1, on the reverse strand, counting down.
AATCAAAAATTAATTATTTGATGGTCAATAATGATCTCTAGGTTTTGGGGGGGTTTTTTGGTCACAAATTCTTTCCTTCTCCACAAATCCGTTAATAATTTGTTAATAATAAGTTTGTTAATAATATCATTCTTTATGTCTAGATCATGAACCCATTTTACTTGCATTGGTATATGGTGTTAGGTGTGGGTCTATGCCTGCTTTCTTCCATAGTAGTTTCCAAGCACAATCCAAACCTACAAAATAGATAAACCTTAGTTAATTTGATTTGAAAAAGGAAAGAGGAAAATCAAATTGTTAGTTTGGCTTTTCTAAGTAAAGGTTTGCCCTCCACTTATACATTGCTAATCAAATGTCCTTATTCATTCAGTCACTCAATAAATATTCATTGAATTTATTACTTTAATCAAGAGTCATTTAACATAGAGGGAATTGATTCATAAACCATAAAACCTCTCTCTCCAGATCCACATAATTTCAGTGATTTCCAGTATTTATTTAGAAACGAGATCCCTTGAATTTTTATTGATAATTTATTTTTTGGAATTATAATAACTTCCAATATGCCTGGCATTCAGCTGATTGCACTTGACTTAATTGACACATATCTGATTATTTCTATTTAAATCAGTACTTGCTTCCTGTCTTTTTTTCCTCAGACTGATCTTACTTTCAGATCTTTTTCCCCAGGTGAATATCCAGGTTTGTTTATCTTTAGATTAATTTCCCATGCCTCCTGGCCATGTGCCTATGCCTATGACTAACACCAGACCAATTTGAAATCTGAATTCTTTCTTTCATTAGGTTCATTCATATTTCTTCTGACTAACCTTTGGTCATACAAATTTTCAATCTGAAGCGATATCCAAGTATCAAATCCATTAATGTTCTAGAGGCAACTTCTAAACTGTGTGAAGTCAGTCACAATATTTGGTAGAGAGACCATTATTAAGAAAATGGGACACTCATGATGGTACCTGATTCTTGTGAAAAGTCTTATATTAAAGAGATGGCTTCTAATCAAAGTCTAATGATTAAAGTGAATTAATACAAGTCTAAGAAAGCATTTAGGATGTAAATATCCATGTAACAATATGAGTCAGCTTCAGGGAGATTCAGCTGCTATCAGAGATTTATGCACTGTGTATTTAGTCTGCCCTATAGATATCTTTAGAAAGTAAATCCATTATTAATTTGATGTTCAAATGGAGATGAGGAGGCCTTATAAACCAAAGTCAAGGAAAGGAAAGTGTGACATATTGACAAAAGACCAATTGTCTCATGCAAACATTCAAAAGAGATAAATTCCTTTACAATAGCAACATTCTAGCTATACAGGTATTTCTGGGTAACTAGAGAGCTAAAGAAGCAATTGCCCCTGAGCATATTCAGGGACAACTCTGTGGATGTATGAATACAAACTAGTAGATAAGCATTGATCTCCTGCTTGTCCTATAGCCAAAAAGGAAAAAGTTCTCGATAAACTAAACTGAGGAACAGTTGGAATAAGCAGTGGTATTTGAAGTTGATCAAATCTATTGTGCCATAAAAATAAGGGAATAGATGATTCCAAAAAGACATGAAAAGAAATGTGAATGAAGGTGCAATGAAATAAGCAGAGCCAGAACAAATTCTAATGTAAAATCAATATCATAAACAAGCAATTATGAAAATTGTTGACAAATTTATAAAGAATGAAATAAGGATTACAATTTATATAATAAACAATATCACTGTAAAAACAAAAATTTGAGAATTATAAAACAATGAACAATTCAATCATGAATGATGATGAAACTACCCACCTCCCAATATAAAAGTGAGAGATTTATGGTTAATAATGAGTGGGACATATATTTTTTAATGCAGCAAATGACAAGCTTTGTTTTTCTTGCTATGGATATTTCTTATAAACAATTTGCCTTATTTTCTTTTTCTTTTTCAAAGAGGTGGTGTAGTAGCAAGACAAAATAGATTTCTGTTTAGAATATTTAAAAGCTAATAGGTAGTTGCAATAAATGGTGAATGTCACAAGCACTTTCATATGAGATTGCAATACTTTTGTTTTTCTTAATTGTTTTACTTTGTTACAAGAAATTTCTCAAGGAATTAGGGTAATTTATTAATGTGTCTAAAATAAAAATTAAAAATATATTAATAAAAATTAAATACATAGTGATAGACAAAGGACAATGATTAGATCAGCAAGCAAATATCAGAATCCCTAAAAGTAATAGCAAATTCACCTCACTGAAAAGATGGATAATGAGGGAAGGAATGAGATACCTAATGAGCTAGAATTGTAGTCAGAGATACTGGCTTAAATACTATCTTTAGGAACTTGGACAAATAATTTGTCCTTTCTATGTCTTCATTTTCTCATTTATAAAATTAGGGAACTGAACTAGATAATATCTAAAGCCTTTTTCTGCTACATATCTATAATTTTGTGAACTATTAATTTTCTAAGAGCAGGGTTAATTCTTTAAATTAGATTAAGTAGGCACTAATACCAAACCTGGAAATGATAGACTTTTCAGCAGCCATTAAAGCAGCAACCATGTTAGGATTTCCCTTATGGAGTACCTGGAGCAATATAATACCCTTTAGACAATCATTTCCTGGTAGTTAATTAAGGTATCCACCATCTAACAGCAATTCCTGAGGCCAGTGATTCCTGACTGTATAAGTCTATGCATATATGTGTGTATTGTACACACACACACACACACACACACACACACACACACACACACATATGTGCATGCGCACACATTTCAAATTTTTTCTGCTTAAAATCTTCCCTATTGTATCCTCTTTGCCAGTATCCACTCTCATATCACAAACTCACAGCTTCTCAAAGTTAAAAGGGATGTTAGGAAATAGAAAGTGCAACTATGACCCCATTGGAACCTAGGAACTAGGGCGGATCTATCATTATTTAAAACTTGAGGATGGTCCAAGTGTTCCCCCTGGCTGGGGTGAGAGTCTTAAGTTACTTACTGTAGGAAATCCTAAAGTCTACTCTGTCTTATAAATTCTTATAATTACCTTGTTCCATCAGTGTAATCACCATGCAGTCCCTTCCACCTTTATTACTGAGCTTCCAATAAAACTAAAATGCTTGTGGATGAAACTATGAATTTCTTTTGTTTTCTTTATAATTTGCATTGCCCAGAACTAAAATAGGTTGCTTCTGAGACAGACAGGTAGCTTAGTGGCTACCAAAAAGATATGATGTTAAATAATTTCCTCAGACATATAATTTATATGGTTCTGAGAAAATGTATAAACCTCTAATATCCCTAGTTTTCAATATGAAAAAAATGGGGATGATAGCATAGGGATGCTAGGAAAATTAACATAATTAACAAAAATAATAGGCAAAGTACTTTGTAAATCTTAATAAATATGACTATAATTTTTACATTCATTCTTGATGAAATTCTTCACAAAAATCTCATCCTATCAGGTATTTTGCAGAACAGGAATACTCATTTATTTATTTATCTACCCATCTATGTATTTATTTATTTATGTATTCCTTTATTTTTTATAACATGGACTTCCGGCCAAGATGGCGGCATGGAGGCAGACAGCTGCTTGAGCTCCTCATTTTCTCTCAGAACTTACTTCATGACAAGCCTCTGACTTAATGCTTGACCCAGAAAGAAATCCACAAATAATCACCAAGAGAAGACATCCTTGAAAGTCCCCAGAAAAGTTCTGTGTTTGCTTGGAGGAGGGTCAATCAGACTGGGCACAGACTGAGGGCAGGCAGCCAGAGCAAGACAGGCAGTTCACACAGTTCAGACCTGAGGGGGAGGTGTACGATCTCTGCCATTTCTGTGAAAGGGCTTTTACCCCAGTGTGGATGCTCCGTCTTGGCAGCAAGCCAGGAGCAGCAGAGAGGGTGTAAACACCCAAGGTGAAGATTAAAACCCCAGAAAGCCAGCGTCTCTCAGAGCCCGGCCACCCCCAACCCCCACCTGGACTGACTCGGTTCGTTCTTGGAGCCTCAGAGCGCAGACTCAGTACAGTCATTGCTGTTCTGTTAGTGGCTCTCTGCTGCCCTACTCCCAGTCTGTAGAGGAAGCCCATTAATACCATCCAGCCCCATCCCCCGCAAAACAGACCTATTGTTTCTCTTGTCAATTTGTTTTCTTTGATTCCTACTCTGACAAAATGAACAAAAAATTCAAAAGGGCTCTAACCATTGACAGCTTCTGTGTGGAGAGGGAGCAGACTTCAAATGCTGAGGAGACTAGGAACAGACTGTCCCCAGATGTATCCCCTGGGAGGGATATAAGCTGCTCCTCAATACAAAAGAACCTCATAGAGGAAATCAAAAAGGCTCTCACAAGAGAGCCTGGAGAAGTCATCCCATGCATTCAAAGACAGAGTGGATAAAGAAATCAAATCATTGAGAAACAAGATTAGTGAGCAGGGAAAGGTAAACAACTGCAAGGAAAACAGGATTAGTGAGCTGGAAAAAGAAACCAGCTCTCTAAAAAATAAAATGGATAAAACGGAAAAAAAATTCCATAGAAGATAAAAACTAAATTGGACAATTACAAAGAAATATAAAAAAAAAGTGAGTGAAGAAAATACATCATTGAAAATTAGACTGGAACAAGTAGAAATGAATGAGTCAAGGAGAAACCAAGAGGTAGTCAAGCAAAACCAGAGAAATGAAACAATTGAAAAGAATGTCAAGTACCTTACCAGAAAGACAACAGACTTCGAAAACAGATCCAGGAGAGACAATTTGAGAATTATCTTACTCCCTGAAAAATGGGAGGAAAAAAAGAGTTTGGACACCATTTACGAGGAAATTATCAAAGACAACTGCCCAGACTTTCTGGAAACAAAATAGACATTGAAAAAATTCATCGATCACCTACTGAAAGGGACCCTAAAATCAAAACGCCAAGAAATATAGTGGCCAAGTTCAAGAACCATCAGACAAAGGAAAAGATATTGGAAGCTGCTAGAAAAAAGCAATTCAGATATGGAGGATCCACAATAAGGATAACCCTGGATCTAGCAGCGTCCACATTAAAAGAACGCAGGGCCTGGAACATGATATTCTGAAAGGCTAAGGAACTTGGTATGCAGACAAGAATAAATTACCCAGCAAGAATGAGCATCATTTTCCAGGGAAGAAGATGGACATTTAACGAAATAAATGAATTCCATCTATTCTTTTTTTTTTTTTTTTACTTAATAATTTTTATTATATATATATATTTATAATATTATACCTTGTATTAATTTTTCCAAATTATCCCCCCTCCTTCTATTCCCTTCCCCCGATGACAGGCAATCCCATATATTTTACATGTGTTACAATATAGTCTAGATACAATACATGTGTGTGAATATCATTTTCTTGTTGCACAATGAACATTAGATTCTGAAGGTACATGCAACCTGGGCAGACAGATATTAGTGCTAACAATTTACATTCACTTCCTAGTGTTTCTTCTCTGGGTGTAGCTACCTCTGTCCATCATTGATCAACTGGAAGTGAGTTGGTTTTTCTTTATGTTGAATATTTCCACTTCCATCAGAATACATCCTCATACAGTATTGTTGTTGAAGTGTACAGTGATCTTCTGGTTCTGCTCATTTCACTCAGCATCAATTGATTTAAGTCTCTCCAGGCCTCTCTGTATTCCTCCTGCTGGTCATTTCTTACAGAGCAATAATATTCCATAACCTTCATATACCATAATTTACCCAACCATTCTCCAACTCATGGACATCCATTCATTTTCCAGTTTCTAGCTACTACAAAAAGAGCTGCCACAAACATTTTGGCACATATATGTCTCTTTCCGCTCTTTAGTATTTCTTTGGAATATAAGCCCAGTAGTAGCGCTGCTGGGTCAAAGGGTATGCACAGTTTGATAACTTTTTGGGCATAAGTCCAGATTGCTCTCCAGAATGGGTGGATTGTTTTGCAACTCCACCAGCAATGTATTAGTGTCCCAGTTTCCCCACATCTCCTCCAACATTCATCATTATTTGTTCCTGTCATCTTAGCCAATCTGACAGGTGTGTAGTGGTATCTCAGAGTTGTCTTAATTTGCATTTCTCTGATCAATAGTGATTTGAAACACTCTTTCATGTGAGTGGATATAGTTTCAATTTCTCCCTCTGAGAATTGTCTGTTCATATCCTTTGACCATTTATCAATTGGAGAATGGTTCGGTTTCTTATAAATTAGGGTCAGTTCTCTATATATTTTGGAAATGAGACCTTTGTCAGAACCTTTGTTTTTAAAAATATTTTCCCAATTTGTTACTTCCCTTCTAATCTTGTTTGCATTAATATGGTTTGTACAGAAACTTTTTAGTTTGATGTAATCAAAATCTTCTATTTTGTGATCAATAATGATCTCTAGTTCTCCTTTGGTCATAAATTCCTTCCTCCTCCACAAGTCTGAGAGGTAGATTATCCTCTGTTCCTCTAATCTATTTATTATCTCCCTCTTTATGCCTAAATCATGGACCCATTTTGATCTTATCTTGGTATATGGTGTTAAGTGTGGATCCATATCTAATTTCTGCCATACTACTTTCCAGTTTTCCCAACAGTTTTTTCCGAATAATGAATTTTTATCCCTAATGTTAGTATCTTTGGGTTTGTCAAAGATTAGGTTGCTATATATGTATCCTTTTTTGTCCTTTGTATCTAATCTGTTCCACTGATCTACCTGTCTATTTCTTAGCCAATACCAAATCATTTTGGTGACTGCTGCTATATAATATAGCTTTCGATCAGGTACACTGAGACCACCTTCCTCTTTTTTTTTTTCATTAGTTCCCTTGCAATTCTCGACCTTTTATTCTTCCATATGAATTTTGTTGTTATTTTTTCTAGGTCATTAAAATAGTTTCTTGGGAGTCTGATTGGTATAGCACTAAATAAATAGATTAGTTTGGGGAGTATTGTCATCTTTATTATATTCGCTCGGCCTATCCAAGAGCACTGAATGTCTTTCCAATTATTTAAATCTGATTTTATTTTTGTGGCAAATGTTTTGTAATTTTTCTCATATAATTCCTGACTTTTCTTTGGTAGATGGATTCCCAAATACTTTATACTCTCGACATTTGTTTGGAATGGAATTTCTCTTTGTATCTCTTGCTGTTGCATTTTGCTAGTGATATATAAAAATGCCGAGGATTTATGTGGATTTATTTTGTATCCTGCCACTTTGCTGAAATTTTGAATTATTTCTAGTAGCTTTTTAGCAGAGTCTTTGGGGTTCTCTAAGAATACCATCATGTCATCTGCAAAAGGTGATAGTTTAATTTCCTCATTTCCTACTCTAATTCCTTGCATCTCTTTCTCGGCTCTTATTGCCGAGGCTAGCGTTTCTAGTACTATATTGAATAGTAATGGTGATAGTGGGCAACCTTGTTTCACTCCTGATCTTACTGGGAAAGGTTGCAGTTTATTTCTATTGCATATTATGCTTACTGAAGGTCTTAAATATATGCTCCAGATTATTCTAAGGAATAGTCCATTTATTCCTATACTCTCAAGAGTTTTTAGTAGGAATGGATGTTGGATTTTGTCAAATGCTTTTTCTGCGTCTATTGAGATGATCATATGGTTTTTATTAATTTGATTATTAATATGGTCCATTATACTAATAGTTTTCCTAATATTAAACCAGCCCTGCATTCCTGGTATGAATCGTACTTGATCATAGTGTATTATCCTGGGGACGATTTTCTAAAGTCTTTTTGCTAATATCTTGTTTAAGATTTTAGCATCAATATTCATTAAGGAAATTGGTCTATAGATTTCTTTCTCCGTTTTTGACTTGCCTGGTTTAGGTATCAATACCATGTCTATGTCATAAAAGGAGTTTGGTAGGACTCCTTCATCCCCTATTTTTTCAAATAATTTATATAACATTGGGACTAATTGTTCTTTAAATGTTTGGTAGAATTCACATGTGAATCCATCTGGCCCTGGGGATTTTTTCCTGGGGAGTTGATTAATAGCTTGTTCTATTTCTTTTTCTGAAATGCGATTTTTAAGCAATTTATCTCCTCCTCTGTTAATCTAGGGAGCCTATATTTTTGGAGGAAGTCATCCATTTCACTTAAGTTATCAAATTTATTGGCATAAAGTTGGGCAAAGTAACTCCTTATTATTTCTCTAATTTCTTCTTCATTGGTGTAAAGATCCCCCTTTTCATTTGTAAGACTATCAATTTGATTTAGCTCTTTCTTTCTTTTTTTTGATCAAATTTACCAAAGGTTTATCTATTTTATTAGCTTTTTCATAAAACCAACTCTTGGTTTTATTTATTAATTCAATAGATTTTTTTACTTTCAATATTATTGATTTCTCCTTTTAATTTTTGTATTTCAAGTTTACTTTTTGGTTGGGGGTTTATAATTTGGTCTTTTTCTAGCCTTTTATGTTGTAAGCCCAATTCGTTAATCTTCTCTTTCTCTATTTTCTTCAAATAAGCCTCTAAAGATATAAAATTTCCCCTTATTACCGCTTTAGCTGCTTCCCACAGATTTTGGTATGATGTCTCATCATTGTCATTATCTTGGGTGAAATTGTTAATTGTTTCTATAATTTGCTCTTTCACCCAATCATTCTTTAAGATGAGATTATTCAGTTTCCAATTACTTTTTGGTCTATTTACCCCTAACTTTTTACTGAATGTAGCTTTTATTGCATTGTGGTCTGAGAAGAAGGCATTTATTATTTCTGCCTTCCTACATTTAATTTTGAGATCTTTATGTCCTAATATATGGTCAATTTTTGTATAGGATCCATGAACTGCTGAGAAGAAAGTATATTCCTTTCTATTACCATTCAGTTCTCTCCAAAGGTCTATCATACCTAGTTTTTCTAATGTTCTATTTACTTTTTAAATTTCTTTCTTGTTTGTTTGTGGTTTGATTTGTCTAAATCTGAGAGTGCAAGGTTGAGATCTCCCACTATTATAGTTTTACTGTCTATTTCTTCTTGCAATTCTCTTAACTTTTCCTTTAGAAAGTTAGATGCTATACCACTGGGTGCATATATGTTTAGTATTGATATGGCTTCATTATTTATGCTACCTTTCAGCAGGATATAGTTTCCTTCCTTATCTTTTTTAATGAGATCTACTTCTGTTTTTGCTTGATCTGAGATAAGGATAGCTACGCCTGCTTTTTTGGCTTTACCTGAAGCATAATAGGCTCTGTTCCAACCTTTTACCTTTACTCTGTATGTATCTCCCTGCTTTAAGTGTGTTTCCTGTAGACAACATATTGTAGGGTTCTGCTTTTTGATCCAATCTGCTATCCGTTTTCGTTTGATGGGATCGTTCATCCCATTTACATTTACAGTTAAAATTACTAATTCTGTATTTCCTGCCATCATTTTTTCCCTTGACCCCCCTGATCCCCCTCCCCGATATTTAATTTACAGACCCCCCTTGTGACGCGCAACCCTCCCTCTCTTTTTTTTTTTAGTATCCCTCCCCCCTCCCTCCAAGTCGCTTCACTTATTCTTTTCTTTTTCCCTTTTCCTCTCCCCCTTTTAATGAGGTGAGAGAAAATTCTCTGAAAACCAAATATGTTAATTATTTACTCTTTGAGCCTCTCCCTATGAGAGTAAGATTCACACAATGATTCTCCCCCTCACTAAGTTCCCTCAGACATGGTGTATTTTCTATGCCTCTTCCTGGGATGTAGTTTCCCTCTTTTTATCATTCCTTCCTCTTTTTCTGAACCGACCTCCTTCCCTTTACTACACCCCCCTTTTTTTCTTTTATATCAGTAAAATCAAATTATCCTTGAGTACTTTTTATATACCCACAAGAGTTACAGTTCTCAAGGGTTCTGTGTACCTTTTTCTGTTTCTCTTCAGTCTTGTGGCTGTAGATCAAATTTTTTGTTTAAGTCTGGTTTTTTTCTTAGAAACATATAGAATTCCTCTGTTTCATTGAATGACCATCTTCTTCCATGGAAAAAGATGCTAAACTTAGCTGGGTAGTTCATTCTTGGTTGCAGTCCTTGATCTTTTGCCTTATGGAATATCAGGTTCCAGGCCTTTCTATCTTTTAATGTGGAGGCAGCCAGATCTTGGGTGACCCTTATTGTGGCCCCTTGGTATTTAAATTGTTTTTTTCTAGCTGCTTGCAGGATTTTCTCCTTTGTGTGGTAATTCTGCAGCTAAGCCACTATATTCCGTGGTGTTCTTTTTTTAGGGTCTATTTCAGAAGGAGTTCGATGAATTCTTTCCACATCTACTTTCCCTTCTGTTTCTATTATCTCTGGACAGTTCTCTTTGATAATTTCCTGTAAAATAGAATCTAGGCTCTTTTTTTGGTCATAGTTTTCTGGAAGTCCAATGATCCACAGATTATCTCTCCTAGATCTATTTTCCAGGTCTATAGATTTTCCCAGTAAGTATTTGACGTTGTTTTCCAGCTTCTCATGTTTTTGTTTTGTTTGACTGATTCTTGGGTTCTCTGTGAATCATTCATTTCCATTTGTTCCATCCTGACTTTTAAGGAGTTATTTTGTTCTTTCACAGTTTTTAGTTCTTTTTGTAAATGCCCAATTGCATTTTTAAATGAATTATTTTGCTCTATTGAATTTTTTTCCATTTCTAATTTTTTTTGAGAATTATTTTCTTTTTCCAATTCAGAAATTCTATTTTCTTGAGACTTTTTTATCTTTTCCAATTCAGAAATCCTACTTTCCTGTGTTTTTTTTAACCTTTTCTAATTCATAAATTTTGTTTCCCTGCATCTCCTGTGAATTCTTTATTTTTTCCAACTCCAATTTCAGGACGTTGTTATTCTCTATCATAGCTTCCCTTTCCTTTCCCCATTTTTCTTCAAACTCCCTTAATTTTTTAAGAGTCTCTTCTAGGAGAGAGTTATGTGATGGGGGCAGGAATCGTTCCCCTTTAGGTTGTTATCTGCTGTCTCTCTGCTGTTAACTTCCTTGGGGTTGGATACCACTCTTTCTCTGTGTAGTAGGAATCTATGGTTTTTTTGGCTTTTTTGCTCATATTAAAAAAAATCTTTTGGGTCTGTCCCTGGGGTAGGAAATTATTTATTTACTTCTTTACCAGCTTCCTCCCAGACCTGATGGATGCAGCTGCTCCTGCACCTGAGCTAAGATAGAGCTCTGGGAGAGAGTTCCCCACCCCCTCCCTGGAAGTGCCTCAGAGGTGATTAGCTCTGCTGTGCCCCAAGGGCGCTATGTTTTAGTGCCTTTCCTGAGGTTGAGACTGACTAGTAAAGGCAGCACAAAGCCCAGCCTATGCGTCCCAGTGGGGCGTGGATGTCTGCAGCCGGTGACGTGAAAAGCCCCTGTGCTCAAACTGGAAGTGTCTGCCAGAAACCGCAGTCCCTAGTTCAAAGGTTCAGCTTCTCTGGGACTTCCTGGAGCTGAGTTCCACTCCCTCCAGCTAAACTAGGCAGTGTGTGTTGCCTTGGGCCGTATCCACCCACTTGTCAATCTCTTAACTATAGTTAAGAATTCCATCTATTCTTGATGAAAAAACCAGACCTACATAAAAGGTTTGATCTTCAAATACAGAACTCAAGAGATTTCTAAAAAGGTAAAAAGAAATCTTAAGAACTATACTTCTGTCAAAAAATATGTAAAGAACATATGTACAATTTGTCTTAGAAACTAGAGGTGGAAAGGAGATTATTTCATAAAAAGTGTAAAGTGGTGGTACTACATCTCATGAAGAGGCAAAGATAACCTATTATATCTGAGAGAAAGAAAGGAGGGAGATGAACATAGCGTGTATCAATAGACATATTCGATGTTTGGTGAAACTTCTTCCATTTCATTGAAAAGTGAAAGGGAAGGAGTTAGCTAAGGGGAAGGGAATACAGTAATTTTGAGGAAAAGGGGTAAAATAAGGGGAGGATCTTTAAAGTGGGGGAGGGATCCTAAAAAGGGAGGGCTGTGAAAAGCAAGTGGTGTCCACCAGTTTAATACTGGATAGGAGGGTAAAAGGGAAGGAAAGGGGAAAAGCATAAGCAGGGGTTAATAGGATGGCAAGTAATATAGAATTAGTCCTTTTAACTAGGGCATAAAAAACTCAAAATCAAATGCATTAAGGCAGAAATAGTAAATGCATCCTTTTCAGATCATAATGCAATCAAAATAACATTTAATAAAAAGCCAGGGGAAAATAGACCAAAAAATAATTGGAAACTAAATAATCTTATACTAAAGAATGATTGGGTAAAACAGCAAATCATAGACATAATTAATAACTTCACCCAAGAAAATGACAATAATGAGACATCATACCAAAATGTGTGGGATATAGCCAAAAGCAGTAATAAGGGGAAGTTTTATATCTCTACAGGCCTACTTGCATAAAATAGAGAAAGAGGGGGCCACCGAATTGGGCTTACAACTAAAATTGCTAGAAAAGGAACAAATTAAAAACCCCCAGACAAACACAAAACTTGAAATTCAAAAAATAAAAGGTGAGATTAATAAAATTGAAAGTAAAAAAAAACTATTGAATTAATAAAACTAAGAGTTGGTTTTATGAAAAAACCAACAAAATAGACAAACCTTTAGTAAACCTGATTAAAAAAAGAAAGAGAAAAAGCAAATTGATAGTCTTGAAAATGAAAAGGGTGAACTCACCACTAATGAAGAGGAAATTAGAACAATAGTTAGGAGCTACTTTGCTCAACTTTATGCCGATAAATTCGATAACTTAAAGGAAATGGAACAATACCTTCAAAAATATAGCTTGCCCAGATTAACAGAGTAAGAAGTAAGTAGTCTAAATAGTCCCATCTCAGAAAAAGAAATAGACCAAGCTATTAACCAACTTCCTAAGAAAAAGTCCCCAGGACCAGATGGATTTACAAGTGAATTCTACCAAACATTTAAAGAACAACTAACTCCAATGCTATGTAAACTATTTCAAAAAATAGGGATTGAAGGAGTCCTACCAAATTCCTTCTATGACACAGACATGGTACTGATACCTAAACCAGGTAGATCGAAAACTGAGAAAGAAAACTATAGACCAATTTCCTTAATGAATATTGATGCTAAAATCTTAAATAAGATATTAGCAAATAGACTTCAGAAAATCATCCCCAGGATAATACACTATGACCAAGTGGCATTTATACCAGGAATGCAGGGCTGGTTTAATATTAGGAAAACTATTAGTATAATTGACCATATTAATAATCAAATTAATAAAAACCAAATGATCATCTCAATAGATGCAGAAAAATCATTTGATAAAATCCAACATCCATTCCTACTAAAAACGCTTGAGTATAGGAATAAATGGACTATTCCTTAAAATAATAAGGAGCATATATTTAAAACCTTCAGTAAATATCATATGTAATGGTGATAAACTAGAACCTTTCCCTTTAAGATCAGGAGTGAAACAAGGTTGCCCACTATCACCAATACTATTCAATATAGTACTAGAAACTCTAGCCTTGGCAATAAGAGCCAAGAAAGAGATTCAAGGAATTAGAGTAGGAAATGAAGAAATCAAATTGTCACTTTTCGCAGATGACATGATGGTATACTTAGAGAACCCCAAAGACTCTGCTAAAAAGCTATTAGAAATAATTCAGAATTTTAGCAAAGTCGCAGGATACAAAATAAATCCACATAAATCCTCAGGATTTTTATACATTACCAACACAATCCAACAGCAAGAGATACAAAGAGAAATTCCATTCAAAATAACAGTCGATAGTATAAAATATTTGGGAATATATCTACCAAAGGAGAGTCAGGAATTATATGAGTAAAATTACAAAACACTTGCCACAAAAATAAAGTCAGATTTAAATAATATAATTGGAAAGACATTCAGTGTTCTTGGATAGGCTGAGCGAATATAATAAAGATGACAATACTCCCCAAACTAATCTATTTATTTAGTGCTATACCAATCAGACTCCCAAGAAACTATTTTAATGACATTGAAAAAATAACAACAAAATTCATATGGAAGAATAAAAGGTCAAGAATTGCAAGGGAACTAATGAAAAAAAAGTCAGAGGAAGGTGGTCTCAGTGTACCTGATTTAAAGCTGTATTATAAAGCAACAGTCACCAAAACCATTTGGTATTGGCTAAATAATAAACTAGTTGATCAGTGGCATAGGTTAGGTTCACAGGGCAAGATAGTGAATAAAAATAGCAATCTAATCTTTGACAAACCCAAAGATTCCAAATTTTGGGATAAGAATTAATTATTTGACAAAAACTGCTGGGAAAACTGGAAATTAGTATGGCAGAAACTAGGCATAGACCCACATTTAACACCACATACTAAGATTAGATCAAAATGGGTCCAAGATTTAGGCATAAAGAATGAAATCAAAAATAAATTGGAGGAACATGGGATGGTTTACCTCTCAGACTTGTGGAGGAGGCAGGAGTTTGTGTCCAAGGGAGAACTAGAGACCATTATTGATCACAAAATAGAACATTTTGATTACACCAAATTAAAAAGTTTCTGCACAAACAAAAATAATGCAAACAAGATTAGAAGGGAAGTAACAAATTGGGAAAAATTTTTACAGTTAAAGGTTCTGATAAAGGCCTCATCTCCAAAATATACAGAGAACTGACTTTAATTTGTAAGAAATCAAGCCATTCTCCAATTGATAAATGGTCAAAGGATATGAACAGACAATTTTCAGATGATGAAATTGAAACTATTTCCACTCATATGAAAGAGTGTTCCAAATCACTATTGATCAGAGAAATGCAAATTAAGACAACTCTGAGGTATCATTACCCACCTGTCAGATTGGCTAAGATGACAGGAACAAATAACGATGAATGTTGGAGGGGCTGTGGGAAAACTGGGACACTGATGCATTGTTGGTGGAGTTGTGAAAGAATCCAACCATTTTGGAGAGCAATCTGGAATTATGCCCAAAAAGTTATCAAAATGTGCATACCCTTTGACCCAGCCATACTACTACTGGGCTTATACCCCAAGGAACTACTAAAGAAGGGAAAGGGACCTGTATGTGCCAAAATGTTTGTGTCAGCCCTTTTCATAGTGGCTAGAAGCTGGAAGATGAATGGATGTCCATCAATTGGAGAATGGTTGGATAAATTATGGTATATGAATGTTATGGAATATTATTGTTCTATAAGAAATGACCAACAGGAGAAATACAGAGAGGCTTGGAGAGACTTACATCAACTGATGCTGAGTGAAACGAGCAGAACCAGAAGATCATTATACACTTCAACAATGATACTGTACGAGGATGTATGCTGATGGAAGTGGATTTCTTCAACATAGAGAAGAACTAATCCAATTCCAATTGATTAATGATGGACAGAACCAGCTACATCCAGAAAAGGAACACTGGGAAATAAATGTAAACTGTTATTTTTACCTTCTGAATCCAATTCTTCCTGTGCAACAAAAAATTCAGTTCTACACACATGTATTGTATCTAGAATATACTGTAATATATTTAACATATATAAGACTGCTTGCCATCTGGGGGAGGGGGTTGGGGGAGGAAGGGAAAAAATCTGAACAGAAGTAAATGCAAGGGATAATGTTGTAAAAAATTACCCATGCATATGTACTGTCAAAAAATGTTATAATTATAAAATAAAATTAAAATTAAAAAAAATTTATAACATTATCACTTGTATTCATTTTTCCAAATTTTCCCCTCCGTCCCTCTACTCCCTCCCCTAGATATGACAGGCAATCCCATACATATTACATGTGTTGCAGTATAACCTAGGTGTGTGTAAATAGAACAGGAATGTTTAATATTTTTGCATGTTTTATACACAAGATTTGTTGTCTGGTGAAGCCCAAAGATTCATTATTAAAATACTCTAAACTAATTTAGGGAAATTAATTTCAATTATGATTTCAGGGCGCAGATGTTTTTTTCTCATCCCTGATAGTGCAGCATTTCCTAAACAACTTTCTTTGTCCCCAGCTTCCCTAGGGGCTTTCTCTGTGAATCTTCCCTCATTAACGTGCTTGGTCACTACATCTTTAATATTTGTTCTTGGACAGTAAAAGGACCAAGCCCTGTGTATACCAAATCTCTAAGACATCATAGGTGTCTGTGACCATTCAAGTCTCTGTATCTAAATCCTGATGACTGACTTGACCAGAAGCATGGGAATGGGGAGGGAGGTGGAACATCCAGATAAGCTAACAGCTTTAGTATACTTGATGTGTCTCCTTGTGTTTTTTTTTTTCTTTGCTATACGTGAAATGTAAATCTCTCCTTTCTCATACATTGATTGTATTGAATGACTTATTTTATCCTAAACATAAAATTGAATTGAGTGCTGACTATAACACCATCCAAGTCACTGACTCTTTGAAGTATAACTTTGGACCTCATGGGACAGTCTGTGACTCCAAGTTTAAGAAGCCTGTTATAAAGAATCTTTCTGTATGTGTTGGACTGCAAGGCCACTGAGATGTCTTCCTAAATTTTCATTAGAGCTCATCATTGGACCCAGAGGAATGTAGTTCCACTTCATGACTAGATAAAGGATGGAGTTTAGAGGTGTTACCCTGAAGTCTATCAAGTTTAATATATATTGAATCACTTGCCAACTGGGGGAGGAGGGGAAGGACGAGAATAAATTAGAACACAGAGTTTCTTAGGGGTGAATTAAAATATATATATATATATATATATATATATATATATATATATATATATATATATATATATATATATCCATGTATATATTTTGAAAATAAAAATGTATGATTAAAAAAAACAACTAAAGTTTTAACTTTATTTGACTGAGGCAATTCCTTTTCAGAAATTAAGACTAGGTAAGAGTTGAAGCAAAGAACAGCCTCTTTTACTTAGTAAAATGCATACATACATATATATGTATATATGTATGTATGTGTATATATATATATATATATATATATATATATATATATATATATACACATACATACATATATACATATATACATGTATATATGTATAATCTGGAAGACCCTCAAAGTTTCTGGCCAAAATAGAAACAATTTCTAAATACATTAACTCTGAATCAGTCTTCTACTAATCAGTATCTAGTCATTCCTACAATGTCAATTTTATCTCCATCCATTATTCCTATTCAAAGATTCTGTACACATCCTCTTAGGTTACTAAATCAAAGAATTAAGGATATATTAACTATTGACTATATGTCAAACACTGTATTAAAATATTGAATTTCTTCATGAAGATATCTTTTTATGATAAAAATTATCTTGTTCCTATTTAGGCATTTTGTAAAGGCTAGAACTGAGCAAATGCACTTGGATAATGGAGCATGTGAAACTAATTGCCAATTGGACAGTTTTCTATTAACGTGTTTGAAGGTTGACCCTCCCCAGCTGTTCTGTGCTGACTTGATTGGTGGGACAAAGAGGGGGAAGTGACATGTGTGGGTGGAGTAGGAGGAGGAAATTGAGGCATTCTCCTGGTGGTGGAGAGAGAGGAAGGTGGTGTGGAGATTACTAGATCTAATGCTCTGACAGGGAGACCAAGAGACCAAGAATAAAGACTTTTGATTAGCCTGACTCTGGCTGATTTCTGGGAAGACAGAGTTCCATCTTAACATAAGCTGTAAATTTCAGAAGGTCATGGGGCCCTGGAAGGCTACTAGAGCTGTGGCTGTAGCGTTTAGTGGAGTGGGCAGTTGTGGTGGTAGCAGTGGGTAGAGCATTAGTCCTCATAACTGCCCACTCCACTAAACACTACAGCCACAGCTCTAGTGGCCTTCCAGGGCCTCATGACCTTCTGAAATTTATAAGGTCACCTGGGTTATCCATCTTGAGGTTTTGACTCAGTGACCTAGTGACTTTGGAAAAGATAAATCTTCCACAGTATTTATTTATTCAGGTTCTCTTGAATCATGCATATTCTTCTGTAGCTAATTTCAATTATGAGTTATATCCAACTAATTATATGAGTATCAATTTATCTACTAAAACTAAAAATCTAATTTATCTTATTAATTACTTACTTTGTGAATTTTGTATATAGTCACTTGAGGCCATAAGTTTTTATTGATGCTTTTCTTCTGTGCTACAGCATACTGTGTGTTTAGTTTTCTTTGGTTTATTATTTTCTCCATTTTTATTATGTTTTAAGGTTATACATATATATTCATTTTTTACATATTCTTGTATGAGTCACATTGAGAAAACCAGAACAAAAGGAAAAAACCTATGAGAAAAAGAAACAGAAGAAAGAAAAAATTAAAAATAGATGTGTTAATTCATATTCAGTCTCCATAGTCTACCTTTGGATGCAGATAATGTTGTCCATACAAAGTTTATTGGAATTGCTTTGGATCACTGAATTACTGAGAAGAACCAAGTCTATTATACTTGATCATTACACACTCTTGCTATTGCTGGTTCTGTTTGCTTTACTCAGCATCAGTTCATGTACATCCTTCCAGGATTTTCTAAAATTGGTGTATTCATCATTTTTAAAGATCAGTAATATTCCATTATTTTAATATGGCACAACTTATCATTCCCCAATTGATAAGTGATTATTCATTTACCAGTTCTTTGCTACCACAATAAGAGCTGCTACAAACTTTTTTTTTTTTTTTTTTTTTTTTTTGCAAACATGGGTCTTTTACTTTCCTTTATGATTTTCTTGGGATATAGACCCAACAGTGGCACTGCTGGTTCAAAGTGTATGTACAATTCGATAGCCCTTTGGAGATAGTTCCAAATTACTTTCCACTATAGTTGGGTCAGTTCACAATTCCACCAACAATGCATTAGTGTCCCTATTTTCCCAAATCCACATCAACATTTAACCTTGCATTTTCCTGACATCTTAGTCAATCTGGTAGGTATGAGGTGGTATCTCAAAGTTGTTTTAATTTGCATTTCTCTAATCAATAATTATTTAGAGCATTTTTTCATATGGAGAGAAATATCTTTAATTTCTTCACCTAAAATTCATAGTCTTTTCATAGTCTTTGACCATTTATCAATTGGGAAATGATTTGTATTCTTAGTTCTCTTTATGATTTTTTTAGTTCTCTCTATATTTAAAAAATGAATGAACTATTGTTTTCATATTGCATTCATGCCTATTTTAGTAGTTTTGCTATATGAAGCTAATTTTATCAATCCTGTCTTTACAATTTAATGATATCTTGATCAGACTGAGTTCTGAAAAAAACATTTTACATATATATATATATGTATATATATATATATATATATATATACATATATATATATACATATGTGTGTACATGTGTATATGTGTGTGTGAGCACACACAGAGTTACATATCTACCTAATTAGATATGTCAACTATCTTACTAGACCTCATTAAGAACACCCCATTCCTTCCATAATTTCTATATTTTAAACCATGATATGGAGATACAAATTTATCTTAGATGTCTTATAAGCTAGCTATTCATTTGCCAAATCACTCTTTTCCTATCTTTTTCTGGTCCTTCTATCCCTTCCTCTTTTAGTTATTTCATCCTTACTTACTTCCCTTTTTCTGTCTGTGATTTTGTCTTCAGAATCTACTTCAACTATTAGTGATAAAAAATACTATTTGTTTCTGTAAGGTTTTGTTTCCTTTTATTTAGGCATTTATATTTCAAAATTACTTTGAGCAATATCATTTCCATTAGTTTGTTGGTAAATGTTTTATTATGGGGACTACAAAAATGGAGTAGACACTTTTAACTTTAACCTGCATTATTAACATTTTCTTCATCATGTTTTTGTGTCTATACTAGGAAGAAAACAAGAAAGCAAAGGCTTATTTGTAGCATCTCCCAATTTCTATGGTGCAAATACATTGAAAATAAAACAGACTCTCAAAAGCCAGATTTAACTCATACTTGTATTTT
Source organism: Sminthopsis crassicaudata (assembly GCF_048593235.1). Lineage (NCBI taxonomy): Eukaryota > Metazoa > Chordata > Mammalia > Dasyuromorphia > Dasyuridae > Sminthopsis > Sminthopsis crassicaudata. The sequence goes on along the minus strand of NC_133618.1, from coordinate 213,562,537 downwards.
TCCAAGCTAGAGATACTTACTATCAATATCAAATATATCCTTTTCCATATCCAAGATGTGTACCTTAGGAAGACCAGCAAATTTCTTTTTCTGTTTACATCAAGTTCATAAAATATTACTGCTGTATGCCTCACTCAGCAGAGTCCTTGCCCTCCCTCCCTCCCTCCCTTCCTCCATCCCTCTTTTCTCTCTTCTTCTTCTCTCTCTTTCTCTGTCTCTCTATATCTCTCTGTCTATCTGTCTATCTGTCTGTATCTCACTCTTTGTCTGTCTCTCCCTCTCACTCTCTCTCCCTCCCTCCCTTTGCCTCTCTCTCTTTCTCTCACTAACCTTTGTGACTTACTGCAGTCCCAAACAGCATGCTTCCAAGATCTGTTCCTTGTGATACAGGATTAGTTAATGATAACTCCTAAGGAAAGCTTGCTACATTTTAAGGTGTTTTCCTGGCTACACTATCTTCACATCTACCTTTAATTGGCAATTAACACATTCCAGCTTCACCTTAACATAAATAGATCCGTTTATCAGCAAAGCATATCTAATTAAGCCTAATTAGCCTCCTTGTTCCTCCTTTCCTACTGAGCTTCAGATCTTTCCCTGGTTGCTTCATTCTCACTAGATGTGGAATCTCCTTTATCTTCTCTTTCTTTCTTATTAGCAACAGAATCATATAATTATAGACTTGGTATTTGTAATATTTCATATATATTCCCTTTTATATAATTAATAGTCAGCTATATTCTAAATTTTAGGACCTAGACACTTTAAGTTATGTTCATCTCTTTAGCATTCTTTTCTTTCTTTCTTTCTTTTTTCTTTTCTTTTTTTTCTTTTTATTCTGTTTAAAGTCTTAAAGTTCTACATTAGGGAGTTGTTCATGATCAAAAAAACCTTTTGTAATAACAAAATGTATATGTACTATTCTCTCCATGCTGAATATGCCAGGCGACATGAGAACAAAGTTTTGCTGGGAGGACATTTCAGGCACTTGCTAGTTTACCTCCTACTTAATTATTGACTCCTCATAATTTTTAGATAATATATTTGAGGCCAAATGTAAAAGGAGCTACTCAAAGACAGACACTGACATGCATAAATGATAGTGATAGTAGGACAAGACATGTCAATGAGGAAGAGCAAAAGTAGATGCCCTGCATTTTTTGTGCCTGATCCTCTGTCCAAGAGCAGATTGGTGGTCTAGCTATGTCTGGACAAAATGAAGAACAGTCAAAAAGTCCAAGCTAATGAGCACTCAAAATTATATAGACATTTACTCATAATAGTTGATTTGGAACTAATAGGAAATTTTCCAGTCATCATCTATGAGGAAACGCAGTGAGTGGGGTGATCTTAATTACCAAGATGAAGATGATACCTTCTGAGTAGTGTAGAAAGCATAGAGGAATGAGAAGCAGGGACCAAGGGAACACCTTTTTAAAATAATAATCTAATCTGTTTTCCCATTTGTATGTGTGCAATATAGGACATGTTTCTTTGGGTTTTCTTCTTCCTTCATTCTGTATACTTTTTGAGTAATTTGATTAACATTTATGTATTCAATTAACTCTTCAGCTTTCACTTCTCTCCTCAATAATAATCCTATGTCAGCATTTTCCAGCAGGATATCTATATTTGGACAATCCATCAATATCCCAAACCCTACATGTCCAAAGATGACTTAACTCATACCTTTATATTTTCATTTTTCTATAAAAGAAATTAGTACTCTCCTATTTACTTAAATTTATAATTTCAGTTATTTCAGATTCCTCCATTTATTTAATGTCTATTATTCAATTACTTGCCAACACCTGTGGATCCTTCTCCACATATCTTATATATCCTCTTTTCTTTCTATTGAAAAAAGCCTTGATTAAACCCTCAATCTCTGATATAGGCTATTGAATTAGACTTAAATTAAATCACTCTTTCCAATTATTTTCTTATTACTCTCTTCTACAAAACCAAGAAATTTTAATATTTTTTATTTTCATTATAGCTTTTTATTTACAAGCTATATGAATGGGTAATTTTTCAACATTGACAATTGCAAAACTTTTGTTTCAAGTTTTCCACTCCTTCTCTCTACCGCCTCCCCCCGGTGGCAGGTAGGCCAATACATATTAAATATGTTAAAGTACATGTTAAATACAATATTTGTATATATGTCCATACAATTATTTTGCTGCACAGGAAGAATCAGACTTTGAAATAATGTACAATTAACCTGTGAAGGAAATAAAAAGTGCAGGTGGACAAAAATAGATGGATGGGGAATTCTATGTAGAGGTTCATACTCATTCCCCAGAGTCCTTTTGCTGGGTGTAGCAAGTTAAATTCATTACTGCTCTATTGGAACTGATTTGGTTCATTTCACTGTTGAAGAGGGCCACATCTATCAGAACTGATCATCACATAGTATCGTTGTTGAAGTATATAATGATCTCCTGGTCCTGCTCATTTCACTCAACAGCAGTTCATATAAGTCTCTGCAGGCCTTTCTGAAATCATCCTGCTGGTCATTTCTTACAGAACAATAATATTCCGTAACATTCATGTACCACAATTTATTCATCCATTCTCCACTTGCTAGGCATCCACTGAGTTTCCAGTTTCTGGCCACTACAAAGAGGGCTACCACAAACATTCTTGCATATTACTTACTCTAACTCCTTTCCCTTCTTTAAAATCTCTTTGGGATATAAGCCCAGTAATAGCACTGATGGATCAAAGGGTACGTACAGTTTGATAACCTTTGAAGCATAGTTCCAAATCATTTTTCAGAATGGCTGCTTATATTCACAATTCCATCAACAATGTATCAGTGTCCCAGTTTTTCCACATCCCATGCAATATTCCGCATTATTTTTCCCTGTCATACTATCCAATTTGATAGGTGTGTAGAAGTATCTCAGAGTTGTCTTAATTTGCATTTCACTGATTAATAATGACTTGGAGCATCTTTTCATATAGCTAGACATAGTTTCAATTTCTTTGTCTGAGAACTGTATGTTCATATCCTTTGACCATTTATCAATTAGAGAATGGCTTGATTTCTTATAAATTAGAGTCAATTCTCTATATATTTTGGAAATGCGGCCTTTATCAGAATCTGACTGTAAAAATGTTTCCCATTTTATTTCTTCCCTTCTAATCTTGTCTGCATTAGTTTAGTTTGTACAAAAGCATTTTAATTTGATGTAATCAAAATTTTCTATTTTATAATCAATAATAATCTCTAGTTTTCTTTGGTCATTAATTCCTTCCTTTTCCACAGGTCTGAGAGGTAAACTATCCTATGTTCTTCTAATTTATTTATAATCTCATTTTTTATGCTTAGATCATGAACCCATTTTGACATTACCTTGTCACCATTTTCCAGCAGGATGTACAGTGTTAACTGTGGGTCAATGCCTACTTTCTACCATACTAATTTCCAACTTTCCCAGCAATTTTAGTCAAACAGTGAGTTCTTATCTTAAAAGCTGGGATCGTTGGCTTTGTCAAACACTAGATTATTAAAGTTATTGAGTGTTTTGTTCTTTGAACCTAACCTATTCCACTGATCAACTAGTCTATTTCTTAGCCAATAAAAAATGGTTTTGGTAACTATTGATTTAAAATATAATTTTACATCTGGTACAGCTAGGTCATCTTCATTTGATTTTTTTTTCATTAGTTCCCTTGAAATTCTTCACTTATTTTTTTTCCATATGAACTTTATTGTTATTTTTTCTAGATAATTAAAATATTTTTGGGAGTCTGATTGCTATGGTGCTAAATAAATAGATTAGTTTAGGTAGTATTGTCATCTTTATTATATTTGCTTGACCTATCCAAGAGCATTTAATATTTTTCCAATTGGTTAGATCAGACTTAATTTGTGTGGAAAGTGTTTTATAGTTTTGCTCACATAGTTTCTGATTTTCCCTTGGCAGATAGATGCCTAAATATTTTATACTATCAGTTGTTACTTTAAATGGAATTTCTATTTGTAACTATATCTGTTGGATTTTGTTAATGATATATAAGAATGTTGATGACTTATGTGGGTTTATTTTGAATCCTACACGTTTGCTAAAGGTGTGGATTATTTCTAGTAGCTTTTTGGTAGGGCCTCCGGAGTTCTCTAAGTATACCATCATATCATCAGCAAAGAGTGATAATTTGAGTTCCTCATTACTTACTCTAACTCCTTTAATCTCTTTTTCAACTCTTATTGTCAAAGCTAGCATGTCTAATACAACATAGAATAGTAATGGTGATACTAGGCAACCTTGTTTCCCTCCTGATCTTACTGGTAAAGGTTCCAGTTTATTCCATTACATATGATGCTTACTGACAATTTTAAATATATGCTCCTGACTATTTTAAGGAATATCAGTACCATGTCTGTGTCATAAAAGGAATTTGGTAGGATTTCTTCAATCGCTAATTTTTTTCAAATGGTTCATATACCATTGGAGTTAATTGTTCTTTAAATGTTTGGTAGAATTCACATGTAAATCCATCTGGTCCTGTTTTTTTTTTTTTTTTTTTTTTTTTTTTTCCCTTAGGTAGTTGGATAGTAGGTTGTTCTATTTCTTTTTTTCTGACATGAAAATATTAAGACTATTTACTTCTTCCTCTGTTAATCTGGCCAAACTATATTTTTGAAGACATTCTTCCATTTCATTTAACTTATTCAATTTATTGATATAAAGTTGGGCAAAATAACACCTAATTATTGTTCTAATTTCCTCTTCATTAGTGGTGACTTCTCCCTTTTTATTTTTAAGACTAACAATTTTATTTTCCTTTTTCCTTTTTTTGATCAGATTTACTAAGGGTTTGTCTATTTTGTTGGTTTTTTCATACAACCAACTCTTAGTTTTATTAATAAATTAATTCATTTTTACTTTCAATTTTATTAATCTCTCCTCTTATTTTTAGAATTTCAAATTTCATGTTTGTCTGAGGGTTTTTAATTTGTTCCTTTTCTAGCATTTTTAGTTTTAAGCCCAATTCATTGAACTTCTCTTTCTCTATGTTATGCAAGTAGGCCTCTAGAGATATAAAATTTCCCCTTATTACTGCTTTGGTTGTATCACACATATTTTGGTATGACGTCTCTTTATTGTCATTTTCTTGGGTGAAGTTATTAATTATGTCTATGATTAGCTCTTTCACCCAATCATTCTTTAGTATGAGATTATTTAGTTTCCAATTATTTTTGGTCTATTTTCCCCTGGCTTTTTATTGAATGTAATTTTCATTGCATCATGGTCTGAAAAGGATGCATTTACTATTTCTGCCCTGCATTTGATTTTGAGGTTTTTATGTAATAATATATGGTCAATTTTTTGTATAGGTTCCATGAACTGCTGAGAAGAAAGTGTACTCCTTTCTGTTTCCATTTAGTTTTCTACAAAGATATATCACATCTAACTTTTCTAGTATTCTATTTACCTCTTTGACTTCTTTCTTATTTATTTTGTGGCTTGATTTATCTAATTCTTAAAGGGAAAGGTTGAGATCTCCCACTATTATAGTTTTGCTGTCTATTTCTTCTTGCAGCTCTCTTAATTTCTCTCTTAAGGATTTAGATGCTGCACCATTTGGTGTATATATGTTTAATATTAATACTGCTTCATTATCTATACTACCCTTTAGCAAGATATAATATTCTTCCTTATGTCTTTTAATTAGATCAATTTTTGTTTTTGCTTGATCTGAGATAAGGATGGCTACCCCTGCTTTTTTTTTGGCTTTACCTGAAGCATAGTAGATTCTGCTCCAACCTTTTTCCTTTATTCTATATGTATCACCCTGTTTCAGACGTGTTTCTTGTAAACACCATATTGTAGGATTCTGGTTTTAATCAGTCTCCTAACTGCTTACTCTTTATGGGAGAGTTTCACCATTCAAATTTTTGGTTAAAATTACTAATTCTGGATTACTTACCATCATGTTAACCCATGCGTATTCTTTTCTCCTTTCCTTCCTCTTTACCCCCTCCCCAGTATTAAACTTGTGAGCACCACTTGCTTTGCACAGCCTTCTTTTTTTAGTGTCCCTACCCCACCTTAGAATTCCTTCCCCTTATTTTATCCCTTTTCCTCAAAATTTCTGTATTCCCTTCTACTTAGCTTACTCTTTCCATTTTAACATTTCTCCTCCCACTTTTCAATGAAGTGAAGTAGTTTCATCATAAATCAAATATGTCTATATTTTTTCTTTAATTCTAATGAGAATATAATACACACTATGTTCATCTCCCTCCATTCTTTCTCTCAGATATAATAGGTTACTTTTGCCTCTTTATGGGATGTAGTATTACCACTTTGTTTTTTTTTGTTTTTTTTTTTTTCTGGTATAATTTCCTTTCCACCTCTAGTTTTTAGAACAAATTATACATGTGTTCTTTATATATCATTATAACAGAAATATACTTCTCAATATTTCTTTTTAACTTTTTAGAAATCGCTTGTATTTGAAGATCAAACTTTTTGTTTAGATCTGGCTTTTTCATCAAGAATAGATGGAATTCGGGGGTGGGAGGGCAGATCCAACATGGCAGAGAAGATACATGCAAAATTCTAAGCTCCCTACTACCCTCAATACCAATTATCTAACTAAGCCTCAAAAATAAGGCTGAACTGATAAAAATCACAAGGATTATAAGCACAACATATCAGCCAAAGAGTATCAGCAATTTCATCAGAAAAGTTTAGTCCGGAGGGGAAGGAAAAAAAAAAAAAGAAAAAAAAAAAAAGAAAAAAAAAATGACCAGGACAGACAGTGTTAGACTAAATGCTAGCACATTGTGCTAAATGGGCTGGGGAGAGCTCTGGAGTGAGAATAGATACTGTGACAGAGGTCTCTGGCATAGGCTGATAGCTCTACTCTGCTTGTAAAACAGCAGATCAGAAGAAAAATCAAAGCCACTTTAAAACAAAACAAAACAAAACAAAACAAACAAAACAAAACAAAACACCAGAATCCCAAACCACAAGTGACCCAACACCAATCGCCGCATGACTGTGCAGCAGCCTACTACTGTCCGGGGCTTCTCCTTGAAGTAGTTAAGACCATGCAAAGCTGGTGACATGGCAGGGGCAGCCTCTAATCCACACAGTGCGGGGCTCAGTCTGAGGCAGTGAAACTCCACAGCAGGGAAACTCCCCCAGCAGTAACTGTGCTTCCCCTGCAGAGACTTTTGGTATGTGCACAGGGATATTTTGCTGGTCAGCTGCTAATATCCACAGCCCCATGGGAGGCTTTGGTCTGGGGTTGTGACTCTTTCACTCTTCAGCCTCTAGCCTCAGGGCAGTTGCTAGGCCACACAGTGGGTATTCCTCACTGGGCAATACACACTGCACAGCCTTGCTAACTACCTCTGAGTCATTTCTAGAGGGGGAGGGAGGGAAAAAAAATCTCTCCCAGAGCTCTCTCTTAGCCCATTCACAAGACTGCTGCATCCTATCCCTGGTCTGTGAGGAAGCTGGTAAATTTCCTACCCAAAGAGCAGACCCCATCGAGTTTTAATAATGAGTAAGAAATTTAAGAGAACAATTAATACCTTCTATACAGAGAGCAGGTATATAACCCTAAGGAGGCTAACAGCAGACAGTCTCCAGATAATACCCTAAAAGAGAATGATAGTTGCCCCCCATCACATAACTCTCTCCTAGAAGAAACTATTAAAAAGTTAAGAGAGTAAGAAGAAAAATGAGGAAAGGAAAGAGAAGCTATGATAGAGGGTAACAACGTCCTGAAATTTGAGTTGGAAAAGATAAAGAATTCACAGGAAGTATAGTGGAACAAATTTTGTGAATTGGAAAAGGTTAAAAAACCACAGGAAAGTAGAATTTCTGAATTGGAAAAGATAAAAAAAAATTCCCAAGAAAGTAGGATTTGTGAATTGGAAAAAGAAAAAAGCTCACTTAAAAAAAAAAAAAAAAATTAGTGAAATGAAAAAAAAAAATTACATGGAGCAAAATAATTCACTTAAAACCCAATTGGACATATACAAAAGAACTAACAAATGTAAATGAAGAAAATAACTCCTTAAAAATCAGGACTGAACAAATAAAAATGAATGATTCATTGAGATACCAAGAATCAATCAAACAAAATCAAAAACATGAAAAGCTGGAGAATAATGTCAAATATTTACTGGGAAAATTGATAGAGGACTTCTGGCCAAGATGGCGGAGTGGAGGCAGACAGCTGCTTGAGCTTCTTGTTTTCTCTCAGGACTTACTTCATGACAAGCCTCAGAATTAATGCTTAATCAGAAAAGAAACCCACAAACAATAACAAACAGAAGACATCCTTGAAATTCGCCAGAGAAGATCTGTGTTTGCTTGGGGGAGGAAATGAACAGATTGAATGCATACTGAGGCCAGGCACCAAGACAAAGGCAGGCAACTCAAACAGCTCACACTGAAGTGGGGAGGGGACCCTAAAATCAAAATGCCAAGAAATATAGTGGCTAAGTTCAAGAACCATCAGACCCAGGAAAAAATATTGGAAGCTGCTAGAAAAAATCAATTCAGATATGGAGGAGCCACAATAAGGATAACCCAGGATCTAGCAGCATCCACATGAGAAGAATGAAGGGCCTGAACTTTGGTATTCTGAAAGGCTAAGGAACTTGTTATGCAGCCAAGAATAACTTACACAGCAAAAATGAGCATCGTTTTCCAGGGAAGAAGATGGACATTTAACAAAATAAATGAATTCCATCTATTCTTGAGGAAAAACCCAGATCTACACAAAATGTTTGATCTTTAAATACAGAACTCAAGAGATTTCTAAAAAGGTAAAAAGAAATCTTGAGAACTATATTTCTGCCGTAAAGATATGTAAAGAACACATGTATAATTTGTCCTAGAAACTCAAGGTGAAAAGGAAATTATATCATAAAAAAAGGTAAAGTGGTGGTACTACATATCATGAAGAGGCAAAGATAACATATTATATCTGAGAGAAAGAAAGGAGGGGGATGAACATAGTGTGTATCAAGAGACTTATTCCATTTATGGTGAAAATTCTTCCACTTCATTGAAATGTGAGAGGGAAGGAGTAAGGTAAGGGTAACGGAATACATAAATTGTGACAAAAAGGGGTAAAATAGAAAAAGGAATATTAAGGTGGGGGAGAGATACTAAAAAAGAGAGGGCTGTGAAAAGCAAGTGGTGTTCACAAGTTGAATACTGGGTAGGGGGTAAGAGGAAAGAAAAAGAGAAAAGCATAAGCAGGGGTTAACAGGATGTAAGCAATATAGAATTAGTCATTCTAACCATAAATGTGAATGGGGTAAACTCCATCATAAAGAGGAAGCAGTTAGCAGACTGGATTAAAAGTCAGAATCCTACTACATGTTGTTTAAAGGAAACACACCTGAAACAGGGTGATACATTCAAACTAAAAGTAAAAGGGTGGAGAAGAAATTATTATGCTTCAGGTGAAGCCAAAAAAGCAGGGTTAGCCATCCTCATCTCAGATCAAGCAAAGACCAAAAATAGATCTAATTAAAGGAGATAAGTAAGGGCATTATATCCTGCTAAAGGGTAGAGTAGATAATGAAGCAGTATCAAAATTAAATATATGCACCAAGTGGTGCAGCATCTAAATTCTTAAAAGAGAAATTAAGAGAGCTGCAAAAAGGAATAGATAGCAAAACTATGATAGTGGGAGAATTCAACTTTGCACTCTCAGAATTAGATAAATCAAACCACAAAATAAATAAGAAAGAAGTCAAAGAGGTAAATAGAATATAAGAAAAGTTTGATATAATAGATCTTTGGTGAAAGCTAAATGGAGACAGAAATGAATATACTTTCTTCTCAGCAGTTCATGTAACCTATACAAAAATTGATCATATACTAGGACAGAAAAACCTCAAAATCAAATACAATAAGGCAGAAATAGTAAATTCATCCTTTTCAGACCACATTACAATGAAAATTACATTCAAAAAAGCCAGGGGAAAATACACCAAAAAATAATTGGAAACTAAATAATCTTATACTAAAGAATGATTGGGTAAGCAGCATATTATACACATACTTAATAACTTCACCCAAGAAAATGACAATAATGAGACATCATACGAAAATGTGTGGGATACATCCAAAGCAGTAATAAGGGGAAGTTTTATACGTCTAGAGGCCTACATGCATAAAATAGAGAAAGACAAGGTCAACAAATTGGGCTTACAACTAAAAATGCTAGAAAAGTAACAAAATAAAAACCCCCAGATAGACATAAAACTTGAAATTCTAAAAACAAAAGATGAGATTAATAAAATTGAAAGTAAAAAAAAAAAGTATTGAATTAATTAATAAAACTAAGAGTCAGTTGTATGAAAAACACAACAAAATAGACAAACCCTTAGTAAATCTGATTTTAAAAAGGCAAGAGGAAAAGGAAATTGTTAGTCTTAAAAATGAAAAGGGACAACTCACCACTAATGAAGAGGAAATTAGAACAATAATTAGGAGTTACTTTGCCCAACTTTGTGCAAAGAAATTCGACAACTTAAGTGAAATGGATGACTTCCTCCAAAATATAGCTTACCCAGATTAACAGAGGAAGAAGTAAATAATCTAAATAGTCCCATTTCAGAAAAAGAATTAGAACAAGCTATTTACCAACTTCCTAAGAAAAATTCCCAGGACCAGATTTCTACCAAACATTTAAAGAACAACTAACTCCAATGCTATATAAACTATTTGAAAAAATAGGGATTAAAGGAGTCCTCCCAAATTCCTTTTATGACACAGACATGGTACTGATAGCTATACCAGGTAGGCCAAAATCAGAGAAAGAAAATTAAATAAAATTTTAGCAAAAAGACTACAGAAAATCATCCCCAGGATAACACACTATAACCAAGTGGGATTTATGCCAGGAATGCAGGGCTGGTTCAATATTAGGAAATCTATTAACATAAACGACTACATCACTAACCAAATTAACAAATACCATATGATCATCTCAATAGATGCATAAAAAGCATTTGATAAAATCCAACATTCATTCCTACTAAAAACACTTGAAAATATAGGAAACAATAGACTGTTCTTTAAAATAATAAGGAGCATATATTTAAAACTGTTAGTAAACATCATATGTAACAGTAATAAACTAGAACCTTTCCTAGTAAGATCAGGAGTGAAACAAAGATGCCCACTATCACCATTACTATTCAATATTGTACTAGAAAAGCTAGCCTCAACAATAAGAGCTGAGAAAGAGATTCAAGGAATTAGAGAAGGTAATGAGGAAATCAAACTATCCCTTTTTGAAGATGGTATGATGGTATACTTAGAGAACACCAAAAACTCTGCTAAAAAGCTATTAAAAACAATTCATAACTTTAGCAATGTTGCAGGATGCAGAATAAATCCACATAAATCCTCAGCATTTTTATACATTTCCAACACAATCCAAGAGCAAGAGGTACAAAGTAAAATTCCATTCAAAATAACGGTCGATAGTATAAAATATTTGGGAATATATCTACCAGAGGAAAGTCAAGAATTATATGAGCAAAATTACAAAACACTTGCCACAAAAATAAAGACAGATTTAAATAATTGGAAAGACATTAAGTGATCTTGGATAGGTGAAGAGAATATAATCAAGATTACAATAATGCCTAAACTAATCTATTTATTTAGTTCTATACCAATCAGACTCTCAAGAAACTATTTAATGATCTAGAAAATATAACAACAAAATTCATATGGAAATGGCAGAAACTAGGCATGGACACATATTTAACACCACATACTAAGATAAGATCAAAATGGGTCCAAGATTTAGGCATAAGGAATGAAATAAAAAATAAATTGGAGGGACATGGGATGGTTTACCTCTCAGACTTTTGGAGGAGAAAGGAGTTTGTGTCCAAGGGACAACTAGAGACCATTATTGACCACAAAATAGAAAATTTTGATTACATCAAATTAAAAAGTTTCCGCACAAACAAAACTAATGCAAACAAGATTAGAAGGGAAGTAATAAATTGGGAAAACATTTTTTACAGTTAAAGGTTCTGATAAAGGCCCCATCTCCAAAATATACAGAGAATTGACTTTAATTTATAAGAAAATAAGCCATTCTCCAATTGATAATGGTCAAAGGATATAAATAGACAATTTTCAGATGATAAAATTAAAACTATTTCCACTCATATGAAAGAGTGTTCCAAATCACTCTTTATCAGAGAAATGCAAATTAAGTCAACTCTGAGATATCATTACACACCTGACAGATTGGCTAAGATGACGGGAACAAATAGCGATGAATGTTGGAGGGGCTGTCGGAAAACTTGGAAACTGATGCATTGTTGGTGGAGTTGTGCAAGAATCCAACCATTTTGTAGAGCAATATGGAATTATGCCCAAAATGTTATCAAAATATGCATACCCTTTGACCCAGCCGTACTACTACTGGGCTTATATCCCAAGGAAATAATAAAGAATGGAAAGGGCCTGTATGTGCCAAAATGTTTGTGGCAGCCCTTTTCATGGTGGCGAGAAACTGGGAAAATGAATGGATGTCCATCAATTGGAGAATGGTTGGGTAAATTATGGTATATGAATGTTATGTAGTATTATTCTTTTGTAAGAAATGACCAACAGGATGAATACAGAGAGGCTTGGAGAGACTTACATCAACTGATGTTGAATGAAATGAGTAGAACTAAGGTATGATTATACACACTGTATGAGGATGTAATCTGATGGATATGGATGTCTTCAATCTAGAGAAGAGCTAATCCAATTCCAATTGATTAATGATGTTTTGTTTTGTTTTGTTTCTCTTCTCAGAATATTTTTACCTTCCAAATACAATCTTTCCTTTGTAACAACAACAACAGCAAAATTCGGTTCTGCACAGATATATTGTACCTAAGATACTCTATAAGTTATTTAATATGTATGGGAATGCCTGCCATCTAGGGAAGGGGGTGGAAGGAAGGAGGGGAAAACTCAGAACAGAAGGGAGTACAAGGGATAATGATGTAAAAAAAAAATTACCTATGCATATTTACTGTCAAAGAAAATGTTATAATTATAAAATTAATTAAAAAAATAAAAAAAATTAATATGGAAAACAATAGGTTGAGAATTAAAAGAGAAGTAATCAAAAAAAAATGAAATGAAGATGGCCTAGCTGTACCTGATCCAAAACTATATTATAAAGCAGCAGTCCCAAAAACCATTTGGTATTTGTTAAGACATTGACTAGTTGATCAGTGGAAAAGCTTAGGTTCATAAGGCAAGACAGTGAATAAAAATAGCAATGTAGTATTTGACAAACCAAAATATCCTAACTTTTGGTATCAAAATTCGTTATTTGACAAAAATTGCTGGGAAAACTGGAAATTAGTACTGCACAAACTAGGCATGGACCCACATTTAACACCACATACTAAGATAAGATAAAAATGGGTCCATGATTTAGGCATAAAGAATGAAATCATAAATAAATTAGAGGAACATAGGATAGTTTACATCTCAGACTTGTGGACGAAAAAGGAATTTGTGCCCAAAGGAGAAGTAGAGATCATTATTGATCATAAAATAGAAAATTTTGATTACATCAAATTAAAAAAGCTTTTGAACAAACAAAACCAATGCAAAAAAAATTAGAAGGGAAGTAATAAATTGGGGAAAACATTTTTTACAGTTAAATGTTCTGATAAAGTCCTCATCTCCAAAATATACAGAGAATTGACTCTAATTTATAAGAAGTCAAGTCATTCTCCAATTGATAAATGGTCAAATGATATGAACAGACAATTTTCAGATGATGAATTTGAAACTATTTCCACTCATATGAAAGAGTGTTCCAAATCTCTATTGATCAGAGACAGGCCAATTAAGAAAACTGTGAGATACCACTGTCAGATTGGCCAAGATAACAGGAACAAATTATGATGGATGTTGGAGGGGATGTGGGAAAACTGGGACACTGATGCATTGTTGGTAGAGTTGTGAAAGAATCCAACCATTCTGGAGAGCCATCTGGAATTATGCTCAAAAATTTGTCAAACTGTGCATACCCTTTGATCCAGCATTGCTATTATTGAGCCTATATCTGAAGGAGATACTAAAGAAGGGAATGGACCATTATGTGCCAAAATGTTTGTGGCAGCCCTTTTTGTGGTGGCTTGAAACTAGAAAATGAACAGATGCCCATCAATTTGGAGAATGGTTGGGTAAATTATTGTATATGAATACTATGGAATATTACCGTTTGTAAGAAATGACTAACAGGATGAATATAGAGAGGCTTGGAGAGACTTACATCAACTGATGCTGAGTGAAACAGGCAGAACTAGGAGAACATTATACACTTCAACAATGAGACTGTATGAGTTTGTATTCTGATCTAAGTGGATATCTTCAACATAGAGAAAAGCAAATCCAATTCCAATTGATCAATGATGAACAGAATCAGCTACAACCAGAAAATGAACACTGGGGTATGTGTGTAAACTGTTAGCATTTTTTGTTTTTCTCCCCAGATTATTTTTACCTTCCTAATTCAATTCTTCCTTTGCAACAACAACAACAACAACAAAATTTGGTTCTGTACACACACACACACACACACACACACACAAACACACACACATACACACACATACATATATATATATGTATATATATATGTATGTATGTATGTATGTATTTTACCTAGGCTATACTACAACATATTTAATATATATTGAAATGAGTTGCATTTAGGGGAGGGGCTTGAGGGAAAGAGGGGAAAAATTCGGAACAGAAGGGAGTACAAAGTATAATGTTGTAAAAAAATTACCTATGCATATATACTGTCAAAAATGTTATAATTATAAAATTAATAAAATAAAATTAAATTAAAAAAAGGAAAAAAAAGAAAGAAAATTGACAGACTTGGAAAATAGATTTAGGAGAGATAATCTGACAATCATTGGATTTCCTCAAAATTATGATTAAAAAAAGAGCCAAATTCTATTTTACAGGAAATCATCAAAGAGAACTGTCCAGAGATAATAGAAACAGAAGGGAAAATAGGCACTGAAAGAATTCATCAAACAGCTACTGAAAAAGACCCTAAAAAATAAAAATAAAAAACCAACAACAACTCCAAGGAATATTGTGGCCAAGCTGCAGAATTACCAGTCTAAGGGAAAAAATATTGCAAAAAGCCAGGAAAAAAAACAATTCAAATACTGAGGTGCCACAATAAGAGTCACTCAGGATCTGGCTGTATCCACATTAAAAGATGGAAGGGCCTGGAATCTGATATTCCAAAAGGCAAAATAACTTGGAATGCAGCCAAGAATAAACTACCCACCTAAATTTGGAATCTTCTTCCATGGAAGAAGATGGACATTTAATGAAACAGAAGAATTCCATTTGTTTCCAAGAAAAAAAAATAAAAACAACAACAACAACAACAACAACAACAACAACAACAACAACAACAAAAAACCACAGATCTAAACAAGAAATGTGATCTTCAACCACAAGACTCAAGAGAAGCAGAAAAAGGTAAAATGAAGTCTTGAGAATTGTATTTCTATTATGGATATACAGAAAGTCCACATGTATAAATTTATTTTCCTGATGTAACATAAAAAGGGGAAATAGAAAGAGAAAGGTGATAGTGTCAGAAAACAGGAAAAGGGGAGATAAAAAGAGGGAAACTACATCCCAATAAGAACCAAAGAAATTTTACCATATTTGAGGGAATTTAGAGAGTGGGAGGAACATTCTC
Source organism: Sminthopsis crassicaudata (assembly GCF_048593235.1). NCBI lineage: Eukaryota > Metazoa > Chordata > Mammalia > Dasyuromorphia > Dasyuridae > Sminthopsis > Sminthopsis crassicaudata. The sequence continues at coordinate 213,546,766 of NC_133618.1, read as the reverse complement.
TGAATCATAATCTCATCAGAGTAGGCTCAAAGAGTAAATAATTGACATATTTGTTTTTCAAAGAACTCTCTCTTACCTCATTAAAAGGGGGGAGAGGAAAAGGGAAAAGCAAAAGAGTAATAAGGGAAGGGTAAAAGAAAGGGAAGGGTCTTTAGAGGAGGGGGGAAGGATACTAAAAAGGGCAGCCTGTGTGACACAAGTAGGGTCCATAATTTTAATACTGGGGAAGGGGTTCAGGGGGGAAAAGGGAAAAAAAGCATAATCTGGGGACAATATGATGGCAAGAAATACAGAATTAGTCATTTTAACTGTAAATGAGGCAGATAGCAGACTTGACCAAAAGTCAGAACCTTACAATATATTGCTTACAATAAACACATTTTAAGCAGGGAGATACTTAAAGAGTAAAGGTAAAAGGCTGGAGCAGAATCTACTATGCTTCAGGTGAAGTCAAAAAAGCAGGGGTGGCCATCCTTATCTCAAATGAAGGAAAAGTAAAAATTGATCTAATTAAAAGAGATAAGGAAGGAAACTATATCCTTCTAAAGGGTAGCATGGACAATGAAACCATATCAATACTAAACATATATGTACCAATTGGTATAGCATCTAACTTTCTAAAGGAGAAATTAAGAGAGTTGCAAGAAGAAATAGACACCAAAACTATAACAGTGGGAGAACTCAACCTTGAATTCTCAGAATTAGATGGATCAAACCACAAAACAAATAAGAAATAAATTAAAGAGATAAATTGAACCTTAGAAATATTAGGTATGATAGATCTTTGGAGAAAACTGAATGGTGATAGAAAGGAATATACTTTCTTCTCAGCAGTTCATGGAACCTATAAAAAAATTGACCATATATTAGAACATAAAGATCTCAAAATTAAATGTAGGAAGGCAGAAATAATAAATGCTTTCTTCTCAGATCACAATGCAATAAAAACTATATTCAACAAGAAATTAGGGGTAAATATACCAAAAAAACAATTGGAAAGTAAATAATCTCATCTTAAAGAATGATTGGGTGAAACAGCAAATTATAGAAACAATTGATAATTTCACCCAAGATAATGACAAGAATGAGACATCATACCAAAATTTGTGGGCTGCAGCTAAAGAGTTACGTAATAAGGGGAAATTTTTTATATCTTTAGAGGCTTACTTGAATAAAATAAAGAAAAGATCAATGAATTGCAACAAATTGCAGCATAAAAATGACCAAATTTAAAAAACCCAACCAAATACTAATCTTGAAATTCTAAAATTGAAAGGAGAAATCAATAATAGTGAAAGAAAAAAAATATTGAATTAATGAATAAAACTAAGAGTTGGTTTTATGAAAAAGCCAATAAAGTAGAAAAACCTTTGATAAATCTGATCAGAAAAAGGGAAGGAGAAAATGAAATTGTTAATCTTAAAAATGAAAAGGGGGATCTTTCCACCAATGAAGAAGAAATTTGAGTAATAATAAGGAGTTACTTTGCCGAACTTTATGCAGATAAATTTGATAATTTAAATGAAATGGATGACTACCTCCAAAAATAAAGGCTTCCCTGATTAACAGAGGAAAAATAAATTGCTTAAATAGTCCCTAAGAAAAAATCCCCAGGGCCTGATAGATTTACAGGTAAATTCTACCAAACATTTAAAGAAGTAAACCCAATGTTATATAAACTATTTTAAAAATAGGGAACGAAGGAGTGCTAACAATCTCCTTTTATGAGACAGACAATATATTGATACTTAAGCCAGGTAGGTTGAAAACTGAGAAAGAAAACTATAGACCAATCTCCTTAATGAATATTGATGCTAATATCTTAAAGAAGATATTAGCAAAAAGACTTCAGAAAATTATCCCCAAGATAGTACACTATGATCAAGTAGGATTTATACCAGGAATGCAGGGCTGGTTTATTATTAGGAAAACAATTAGTATAATTGACTATATCAATAATCAAATTAACAAAAACCCTAGATCATCTCAATACATACAGAAAAAAAAAAAAAACATTGATAAAATACAATATCCATTCCTATTAAAAAACACTTGAGAGTATAGGAATAAATGGACTATTCCTTAAAATATTCAGGAGCATATATTTAAAGCTGTCAGTAAGAATTATATGTAATGGGGATAAATTGGAAACTTTCCCAGTAAGATCAGGAGTGAAAAAAGTTTGCCCACTATCAACATTACTATTCAATATTGTATTAGAAATGCTAGCCTTGGCAATGAGTTGAGAAAGAGATTAAAGGACTAATAGTAGATAATGAGGAAATCAAATTATTATTCTTTGCAGATGATATGATGGTATACTTAGAGACCCCAGAGATTCTTTTTTTAAATAATTTTTATTATATATATATTTTTATAATATTATCCCTTGTATTCATTTTTCCAAATTACCCCCCCTCCCTCTATTCCCTCCCCCCGATGACAGGCAATCCCATACATTTTACATGTGTTACAATATACTCTAGACACAGTACATGCGTGTGAGTATCATTTTCTTGTTGCACAACAAACATTAGATTCCGAAGGTACATGCAACCTGGGCAGACAGATATTAGTGCTAACAATTTACATTCACTTCCCAGTGTTTCTTCTCTGGGTGTAGCTACCTCTGTCCATCATTGATCAACTGGAAGTGAGTTGGCTTTTCTTTATGTTGAAGATTTCCACTTCCATCAGAATACATCCTCATACAATATTGTTGTTGAAGTGTACAGCGATCTTCTCGTTCTGCTCATTTCACTCAGCATTAGTTGATCCAAGTCTCTCCAGGCCTCTCTGTATTCCTCCTGCTGGTCATTTCTTACAGAGCAATAATATTCCATAACCTTCATATACCACAATTTACCCAACCATTCTCCAACTGATGGACATCCATTCATCTTCCAGTTTCTAGCTACTGCAAAAGAGCTGCCACAAACATTTTGGCACATATATGTCTCTTTCCGCTCTTTAGTATTTCTTTGGGATATAATCCCAGTAGTAGCGCTGCTGGGTCAAAGGGTATGCACAGTTTGATAACTTTTTGGGCATAATTCCAGATTGCTCTCCAGAATGGCTGGATTCTTTCACAACTCCACCAGCAATGTATTAGTGTCCCATTTTCCCCACATCCCCTCCAACATTCATCATTATTTGTTCCTGTCATCTTAGCCAATCTGACAGGTGTGTAGTGCTATCTCAGAGTTGTCTTAATTTTCATTTCTCTGATCAATAGTGATTTGGAACACTCTTTCATGTGAGTGGATATAGTTTCAATTTCTTCCTCTGTGAATTGTCTGTTCATATCCTTTGACCATTTATCAATTGGAGAATGGTTCGGTTTCTTATAAATTAGGGTCAGTTCTCTATATATTTTGGAAATGAGACCTTTGTCAGAACCTTTGTTTTTAAAAATATTTTCCCAATTTGTTACTTCCCTTCTAATCTTGTTTGCATTAATATGGTTTGTACAGAAACTTTTTAGTTTGATGTAATCAAAATCTTCTATTTTGTGATCAATAATGATCTCTAGTTCTCCTCTGGTCATAAGTTGCTTCCTCCTCCACAAGTCTGAGAGGTAGATTATCCTCTCTTCCTCTAATCTATTTATTATCTCCCTCTTTATGCCTAAATCACGGACCAATTTTGATCTTATCTTGGTATATGGTGTTAAGTGTGGATCCATATCTAATTTCTGCCATACTAATTTCCAGTTTTCCCAACAGTTTTTTCCGAATAATGAATTTTTATCCCTAATGTTGGTATCTTTGAGTTTGTCAAAGATTAGCTTGCTATATATGTATCCTTTTTTGTCCTTTGTATCTAATCTGTTCCACTGATCTACCGTTCTATTTCTTAGCTAATACCAAATGGTTTTGGTGACTGCTGCTATATAATATAGCTTTAGATCAGGTACACTTAGACCACCTTCCTCTGAGTTTTTTTTCATTAGTTCCCTTGCAATTCTCGACCTTTTATTCTTCCATATGAATTTTGTTGTTATTTTTTCTAGGTCATTAAAATAGTTTCTTGGGAGTCTGATTGGTATAGCACTAAATAAATAGATTAGTTTGGGGAGTATTGTCATCTTTATTATATTCGCTCGGCCTATCCAAGAGCACTGAATGTCTTTCCAATTATTTAAATCTGATTTTATTTTTGTGGCAAATGTTTTGTAATTTTTCTCATATAATTCCTGACTTTTCTTTGGTAGATGGATTCCCAAATACATTATACTCTCGACATTTGTTTGGAATGGAATTTCTCTTTGTATCTCTTGCTGTTGCATTTTGCTAGTGATATATAAAAATGCTGAGGATTTATGTGGATTTATTTTGTATCCTGCCACTTTGCTGAAATTTTGAATTATTTCTAGTAGCTTTTTAGCAGAGTCTTTGGGGTTCTCTAAGTATACCATCATGCCATCTGCAAAAAGTGATAGTTTGATTTCCTCATTTCCTACTCTAATTCCTTGAATCTCTTTCTCGGCTCTTATTGCCTAGGCTAGCGTTTCTAGTACTATATTGAATAGTAATGGTGATAGTGGGCAAACTTGTTTCACTCCTGATCTTACTGGGAAAGGTTGCAGTTTATTTCTATTGCATATTATGCTTACTGACAGGTCTTAAATATATGCTCCTGATTATTCTAAGGAATAGTCCATTTATTCCTATACTCTCAAGAGTTTTTAGTAGGAATGGATGTTGTATTTTGTCAAATTCTTTTTCTGCATCTATTGAGATGATCATATGGTTCTTATTAATTTGATTATTAATATGGTCAATTATATTAATAGTTTTCCTAATATTACACCAGCCCTGCATTCCTGGAATAAATCCTACTTGATCATAGTGTATTATCCTGGAGATGATTTTCTGAAGTCTTTTTGCTAATATCTTATTTAAGATTTTAGCATCAATATTCATTAAGGAGATTGGTCTATAATTTTCTTTCTCAGTTTTCGATCTACCTGGTTTAGGTATCAGTACCATGTCTGTGTCATAAAAGGAGTTTGGTAGGACTCCTTCATCCCCTATTTTTTCAAATAATTTATATAACATATGGGGCTAATTGTTCTTTAAATGTTTGGTAGAATTCACATGTGAATCCATCTGGCCCTGGGGATTTATTTCTGGGGAGTTGATTAATAGCTTGTTCTATTTCTTTTAATGAAATGGGACTATTTAAGCAATTTATCTCCTCCTCTGTTAATCTAGGAAGCCTATATTTTTGGAGGAAGTCATCCATTTCACTTAAGTTATCAAAATTATTGGCATAAAGTTGGGCAAAGTAACTCCTTATTATTTCTCTAATTTCTTCTTCATTGGTGGAAAGATCCCCCTTTTCATTTGTAAGACTATCAATTTGATTTTCCTCTTTCTTTTTTTTTTTTTGATCAAATTTACCAAAGGTTTATCTTTTTTATTGGCTTTTTCATAAAATCAACTCTTGGTTTTATTTATTAATTCAATAGATTTTTTTACTTTCAATATTATTGATTTCTCCTTTTAATTTTTGTATTTCAAGTTTAATTTTTTGTTGGGGGTTTTATAATTTGGTCTTTTTCTAGCCTTTTATGTTGTAAGCCCAATTCGTTAATCTTCTCTTTCTCTATTTTCTTCAAATAAGCCTCTAAAGATATAAAATTTCCCCTTATTACCGCTTTAGCTGCATCCCACAGATTTTGGTATGATGTCTCATCATTGTCATTATCTTGGGTGAAATTGTTAATTGTTTCTATAATTTGCTCTTTCACCCAGTCATTCTTTAAGATGAGATTATTCAGTTTCCAATTACTTTTTGGTCTATTTACCCCTAACTTTTTACTGAATGTAGCTTTTATTGCATTGTGGTCTGAGAAGAAGGCATTTATTATTTCTGCCTTCCTACATTTAATTTTGAGATCTTTATGTCCTAATATATGGTCAATTTTTGTATAGGATCCATGAACTGCTGAGAAGAAAGTATATTCCTTTCTATTACCATTCAGTTCTCTCCAAAAGTCTATCATACCTAGTTTTTCTAATGTTCTATTTACTTTTTAAATTTCTTTCTTATTTGTTTTGTGGTTTGATTTGTCTAAATCTGAGAGTGCAAGGTTGAGATCTCCCACTATTATAGTTTTACTGTCTATTTCTTCTTGCAATTCTCTTAACTTTTCCTTTAGAAAGTTAGATGCTATACCACTTGGTGCATATATGTTTAGTATTGATATGGCTTCATTATTTATGCTACCTTTCAGCAAGATATAGTTTCCTTCCTTATCTTTTTTAACGAGATCTACTTCTGTTTTTGCTTGATCTGAGATAAGGATAGCTACCCCTGCTTTTTTGGCTTTACCTGAAGCGTAATAGGCTCTGTTCCAACCTTTTACCTTTACTCTGTATGTATCTCCCTGCTTTAAGTGTGTTTCCTGTAGACAACATATTGTAGGGTTCTGCTTTTTGATCCAATCTGCTATCCGTCTTCGTTTGATGGGATCGTTCATCCCATTTACATTTACAGTTAAAATTACTGATTCTGTATTTCCTGCCATCATATTGTCCCCAGATTATGCTTTTTTCCCTTGACCCCCCTGATCCCCCTCCCCGATATTTAATTTACAGACCCCCCTTGTGACGCACAACCCTCCCTCTTTTTTTTTTAGTCTCCCTCCCCCCTCCCTCCAAGTCCCTTCACTTATTCTCCTTTTCCTTTTCCCTTTTCCTCTCCCCCCTTTTAATGAGGTGAGAGAAAATTCTCTGAAAAACAAATATGTTAATTATTTCCTCTTTGAGCCTCTCCTGATGAGAGTAAGATTCACACAATGATTCTCCCCCTCACTAAGTTCCCTCAGATATTTTTCTATGCCTCTTCCTGGGATGTAGTTTCCCTCTTTTTATCATTCCTTCCTCTTTTTCTGAACCGACCTCCTTCCCTTTACTACACCCCCCTCTTTTTCTTTTATATAAGTAAAATCAAATTATCTTTGAGTACTTTTTATATACCCACAACAGAGTTACATTTCTCAAGGGTTCTGTGTACCTTTTTCTGTTTCTCTTCAGTCTTGTGGATGTAGATCAAATTTTTTGTTTAAGTCTGGTTTTTTTTCTTAGAAACATATAGAATTCCTCTGTTTCATTGAATGACCATCTTCTTCCATGGAAAAAGATGCTAAACTTAGCTGGGTAGTTCATTCTTGGTTGCAGTCCTTGATCTTTTGCCTTATGGAATATTAGGTTCCAGACCTTTCTATCTTTTAATGTGGAGGCAGCCAGATCTTGGGTGACCCTTATTGTGGCCCCTTGGTATTTAAATTGTTTTTTTCTAGCTGCTTGCAGGATTTTCTCCTTTGTGTGGTAATTCTGCAGCTTAGCCACTATATTCCGTGGTGTTCTTTTTTTAGGGTCTATTTCAGAAGGAGTTCGATGAATTCTTTCCACATCTACTTTCCCTTCTGTTTCTATTATCTTTGGACAGTTCTCTTTGATAATTTCCTTTTAAAATAGAATCTAGGCTCTTTTTTTGGTCATAGTTTTCTGGAAGTCCAATGATCCGCAGATTATCTCTCCTAGATCTATTTTCCAGGTCTATAGATTTCCCCAGTAAGTATTTGACGTTGTTCTCCAGCTTCTCATTTTTTTTGTTTTGTTTGACTGATTCTTGGGTTCTCTGTAAATCATTCATTTCTATTTGTTCCATCCTGACTTTTAAGGAGTTATTTTCTTCTTTCACAGTTTTTAGTTCTTTTTGTAAATGCCCAATTTCATTTTTAAATGAATTATTTTGCTCTATTGAATTTTTTTCCATTTCCCTAATTTTTTTTTTGAGACTTATTTTCTTTTTCCAATTCAGAAATTCTATTTTCTTGGGACTTTTTTATTTTTTCCAATTCAGAAATCCTACTTTCCTGTGTTTTTTTAACCTTTTCTAATTCATAAATTTTGTTTCCCTGCATCTCCTGTGAATTCTTTATTTTTTCCTACTCCAATTTCAGGACGTTGTTATTTTCTATCATAGCTTCCCTTTCCTTTCCCCATTTTTCTTCAAACTCCCTTAATTTTTTAAGAGTCTCTTCTAGGGGAGAGTTATGTGATGGGGGGCAGGAATCGTTCCCCTTTAGGTTGTTATCTGCTGTCTCTCTGCTTTTAACTTCCTCGGGGTTGGATACCTGCTCTTTCTCTGTGTAGTAGGAATCTATGGTTTTTTTGGTTTTTTTGTTCATATTTAAAAAATCTTTTGGGGTCTGTCCCTGGGGTAGGAAATTATTTATTTACTTCTTTACCAGCTTCCTCCCAGACTGGATGGATGCAGCCGTTTTAGTGCCTGAGCTAAGATAGAGCTCTGGGAGAGTGTTGCCCACCCCATCCCTGGAAGTGCCACAGAGGTGATTAGCACTGCTGTGCCCCGAGGGCGCTGTGTTTTAGTGGCTTCCCTGAGGTTAAGACTGACTAGTAAAGGCAGCACAAAGCCCAGCCTATGTGTCCCAGTGGGGCGTGGATGTCTGCAGCAGGTGACGTGAAAAGCCCCTGCACTCAAACTGGAAGTGTCTGCCAGAAACCACAGTCCCTAGTTCAAAGGTTCCGCTTCCCTAGGACTTCCTGGAGCTGAGTTCCACTCCATCCAGGTAAACTAGGCAGTGTGTGTTGCCTTGGGCCGTATCAACCCACTTGTCAATCTCTTAATTATTCTCAGGTGGTAGCTGAGGCCACACCCCCTGGTGCGGAGTTCTGCTGAGTCACCTCCAGGATCCGGGGAAAATCTAATCTGAGTTTTTAAAGTATTTTAGCTTTCTCTTCTGAACTGCTAAATAATTAGCAGAGAAGAGCTAACAGCCTGTGCCAGATTCCTTTATCTCAGTGGCTTCTCTGATCCTAGAGCCCTTCCCAGTGCGATCGGCAGAGTATGTTAGCACCCAGCCATCTGTGCTGGCCTCTCTTCTTCCTCCCCTGGGAACTGACCTTTTCTGTTGAAACTCCAGATTCTCTTCAGCTGGTAAGGCGTGCTTCCAGTCCTTGTGGTATCTATCAGTCCTGGGCTTATTTTGAGGCTTAATTTATCTAATTGGTTGTGAGGGAGTGAGGACGTTCATAGAGTCGTGTGTTTCTTCTCCGCCATCTTGGCTCCGCCTCCCAATCCCCAGAGATTCTAATAAAAAATTATTAGAAATAATTCCCAACTTTAGCAAAGTTGCTGGATACAAACAAAATCCACATAAATCCTCAGCATTTTTATATGTCACCAACAAAATGCAACAGCAAGAGATACAAAGAGAAATTCCATTCGAAACAAATGTTGAGAGTATAAAATATTTGGGAATCCATCTACCAAAGAATAGTGAGAATTATATGAGCACAATAACAAAACACTTGCCACAAAATAAAGTAAGATTTAAAGAATTGTAATAATATTAAGTGCTCTTGGATAGGCTGAGCGACTATAATAAAGATGACAATACTCCCCAAACTTATCTATTTATTTAATGCTATACCAATCATACTCCCAAGAAACTATTTTAATGACCTAGAAAAAATAGAAACAAAATTCATATGGAAGAACAAAAAGTCGAGAATTTCAAGGGAGTTAATGAAAAAAAATCAGAGGAAGGTGTTCTAAGTGTACCTGATCTAAAACTATATTATAAAGTAGCAGTCACTTAAACCATTTGGTATTGGCTAAGAAATAGACTAGTTGATCAGAGGAACAGATTAGGTTCATAGGACAAAATATTTTCCAACTATAGCCAATCTAATGTTTGATTGATATATATATATATATATATATATATATGTATAAAGATACCAACTTTTGAGATAAGAATTCATTATTTAAAAAAAAAACTGTTGGGAAAACAGGAAATTAATATGGCAGAAATTAGATATGGTCCCATACTTACCACCATATATCAAGATAAGATCAAGACGGGAACATGATTTAGGCATAAAGAATGAGATCATAAATAGTTTAGAGGAACATAGTATAGTTTACCTCTCAGACTTGTGGAGGAAGAAGAAATTTATGACCAAAGAGAACAGCGATCATTATTGATCACAAAATAGAATATTTTGATTACATCAAATTAAAAAGCTTTTGTACAAACAAAACTAATGCAAACAAGATTAGAAAGGAAGTAACAAATTGGGAAAATATTTTTACAGTTAAATATTGTGATAAAGGCCTCATCTCCAAAATCTATGTAGAACTGACTCTAATTTATAAGAAATCAAACCATTCTCCAATTGAAAAATCGTCAAAGTATGTGAGCAAACAATTTTCAGATGATGAAACTATATGCACTCATATGAAAAAGTGTTCCAAATCACTAATGATCAGAGAAATGCAAATTAAGACAACTCTGAGATACCACTACACACCTGTCAGATTCGCTAACATGACAGGAAAAAGTAATGATGAATTTCGGAGAGGATGTGGGAAAACTCGGACATTGATGCATTGCTGGTGGAGTTATGAAAGAATCCAACCATTCTGGAGAGAAATTTGGAACTATACCCCAAAGAATTATCAAAATGTGCATATCCTTTGATCTAGCAGTGGTACTAATGAGCTTGTATCCCAAAGAGATACTAAAAAAGGGAAAAGGACCTGTATATGCCAAAATGTTTGTGGCAGCCCTTTTTATAGTGGCAAGAAACTGGAAGATGAATGGATGTCCATCAATTGGAGAATTGTTGGGTAAATTATGGTATATGAATGTTATAGAATATTATTGCTCTGTAAGAAATGACCTGCAGGATGAACAAAGAGAGGCTTGGAGATACTTACATGAACTGATGCTGAGTGATATGAGCAGAACCAGGAGATCATTATTCACTTCAACAATGATACTGTATGAATATGTATTCTGATGGAAGTGGATATCTTCAACATAGAGAAGATCTATTTCAGTTCCAGTTGATCAGTGATGGACAGAAACAACTACAACCAGAGAAGGAATACTGGGAATTGAATGTAAACTGTTAGCTCTACTGTCTTTCTACCCAAGTTACTTATACCTTTGGAATTCAATTCTTAACGTGCAACATGAAAATTGGATTTACACACATATATTGTATCTAGTTTATACTGCAACACATTTAACATGTATGGGATTGCCTGTCATCTAGGGGAGAGGGGAGAGGGAGGGAAGGGAAATTTTGGAAAAGAAGTGAATTCAAGGGATAATGTTACTTTAAAAAATTACTCAAGCATATGTACTGTCAAAAATTAAAATTATAAAATTAATAAAAAGGAATACATCAAAAATAAATTCATAAATAAATAAAACAAAAAAATGATCATATATTAAGACATAAAGATCTTAAACTTAAAGGTAGGAATGCAGAAATAGAAAATGCTTTCTTTTCAGATCATGATGCAATAAATACTACATTCAACAAAAAGTTAAGGGTAAATAGACTAAAAAGTAATTGGAAATTAAATAATCTCATCTCAAAGAATGATTGGGTGAAAGAGCAAATTATAGACACAAAATTAATAATTTCACTCAAGATAATGACAATGATGAAACATTATACCAAAATTTATGGGATGCAGCTAAAGCAGTAATAAGGGGAAATTGTATATGTCTAGAGGCTTCCTTGAATAAAATAGAGAAAGAGCAGATCAATGAATTGGGTTTGCAGCTTAAAAAGCTAAAAAAAAAGATCCAATTAAAACCCCCCCAAACAAATACTAAACTTGAAATTCTAAAATTAAAAGGAGAAATTAATAATATTGAAAGTAAAAAAAACACTATTGAACTAATAAATAAAACTAAGAGTTGCTTCTATGAAAAAAAAAAACAATAAAATAGATAAACCTTTCATAAATCTGATCAGAAAAAGGAGAGAGGAAAATCAAATTGTTAATCTTAAAAATGAAATTGGGGAACTTTCTATCAATAAAGAGGAAATTAGCACAATAAAAAGGAGTTACTTTGACCAAATGTATGCCAATAAATTTGATAACTTAAGGGAAATGGATGAGTACCTTCAAAAATATAGGCTTCCCAGATTAACAGAGGAGGAAGTAGAGTCCTTAAATAGTCTCATTTCGGAAAAAGAAATAGAACAAGCTATTAATCAACTCCCTAAGAAAAAAAATCCTCAAGGCCAGATGGATTTACATGTGAATTCTATCAAATGTTTAAAGAATAATTAGCCCCAATGTTATATAAACTATATGAAAAAAACAGGGAATGAAGGAGTCCTACTAAATTCCTTTTATGACACAGACATGGCACTGATACCTACAGCAGGTAGATTGAAAACTTAGAAAGAAAACTATAGACCAATCTCCCTAATGAATATTGATGCTATAATCTTAAATAAGATATTAGCAAAAAGACTTCAGAAAATCATCCCCAGGATAATACATCATGATCAAGTAGGATGTATACCAGGAGTGCAGGGATAGGATGCTTTGCCTGGGGAATCTCTGAGTTCAAATTTAACCTCAGATGCTTACTGATTGTGTCAGTGTAGGCAAATTACTTAGGTCAGATTTTTTTTGTTTTTGTTTTTGTGTTTTTTTAGTTCCCATACATATAAAATGAGCTGAAGAAAGAAATAATAAAGAATTCGAATATCTTTGCCATGTAAACTCCCTAAAACATGTCAATAAGAGCTAAATGTGACTAAAAATGACTAAATAAAAAAATAAAAAAGATTGATAAATCACTAAAATAGAAAAATAATTACTAGTTTAAAATATTAAATATAATGCTGAATATATAATATATGCAATATAATATATATATATATATATATATATGCACATATATCTCTAAAACTATATACACACATATATAAAATCCTCAGATTTACGAGCGTTGTAATACTGCTACTAGATTACTCTTTCCTAATATTCAGATTTTATTATGCCACACCTGCTAGGATCCCAAGTTCAACCAAACCTTAAAAAATAGTTTATTATATTTAGACCCTAAACAATAATGTTCTAATAGAAGATAGACAGTCATAGTGGGTAATTACAATTGCTTTTAATAAATTAAAATTATGTTAAAGTACAAAAAGGAATTCACTATTAAATATAAAATTTGTGAAAAACTAGAAAAGCAGGTTGGCAAAAATCATAGTTAGATCAAAATCGTCTATCACGCATTAAAATGAATTTCAAATACGATAAATATGATAAGTAATAAATGTCACATTATAAAATAATTAAAATATGGAAGTAATATCCACAAGTATAAAAAGGGATAAACAATCATAGAAAGGTAGATTCTAAATTCAGCCTTTCATATTTTGAACATAATTTCTTAATAGTGAGCTCTTTTTATATATTCTCTATGAAAACTACTTCTATTACTACTTCATTCTAGAACATCCCTGGAACATTTCTATTCAGAAGAATTTGCTAGAGGTTATATTCTGTTGGCATGCCTTTTTGAAACTGAAGATCTCCATACTGATTCATTCTTAAGTGGACTATTTGAAAATACTCACAAGTTCTTAACCCCCAAAATTTCCAAATAATAATATTCCATAAGATTTAAGATCTATCTATAATAATAATTACTATTTGTTTAATTGATTTTAAATCAATTTTGTAATTAATATAACAGCATTTTCACCAAAGAAAGGAAATGAAGCAAATGTTATATATTATTTTGGGTAAACTGAAGTTATAAATCCATAAGCAATATAGCCTGAAATCTCAGCAGGATCAGTTAGGATAAATTTATCATTTAAAATATACTAAGTTTTCATATATATATACATAGACATATATGTCTATGTATATAAAGAACACATTCTTAAAAGTTTTACCACTCCCAGGGAACCACTCTTTTTATGTAAATAAGAGGTAAAACAATCCAATAAAGTATTAATTGCTTCTGATAGCATGTGAGTGAAATCAAACCATAATAACATACTCAATTCTCCAATAAAAGTAGAAAAATGGAATTATCACCTTTACTCTAGAGCAAATCTTGATCATTACATAACAATTAAGTACTTATTGATTACTTATACTAGTTCTCTATGACAGATTGACAAATTGCTATTAGTCTGGAAAGTACATATGTAAAAATTCCAAATTCATTCAATTATTTCACTTGTGTTCAGACTTCCAATTTTGGTTAGTCTGTTATACCTACTTAAACTATTAAGCAAAGGCCTTAATACATTCTTACAATGACAACTTTTGCTTATGCTTTTGTCACAGACTTTTATTATAATAGTGACTTATCTTCAGAAATAATAAATTGAAAATCATATAGATTAATGAGAATATTTGAAGAATAGTACAGTCTGGTACAGTGAATGGAACCAGACATATTAAAATCTATTTTCACCACTTAACCTTTAAATTATCATTCAGTTTTGGATATGTTGTGTCTTTTGCTATGTTATCTTTCATATTCTTCCTTTCTTTCCCAATCTCACAATCACCATGCCAACTCAGATGATTACCACTTCTACATTAGCCTTTGAGATAGCCTCCTAGTTCTCACTAAATTTACTTATGTCTCTTCACAGCCACTGCAACCAATTGTTACTAGATTAATTTCAGATTTTATGGCACACCTTCAAGTTCAACCAAATCTTAAAAAAATACTTAACTGTAATTTAGACCCTGATCAATGATGTTCTCCTATAAGATGGATCATCATTGAGGATAATTACATTTGTATTTAATAAATTAAAGTTATAATAGGGTTAAAAAAGAAATAATAAAGAATGGATAGGGAAATGCAGAGTTAAAATGGCAGATTAAAGGCAGGAACTCTCCAAACATCTCCCCAAAATTGTTCCATATTCCTTTAAATAATGACTCTAAACAAGTTTTAGAGTGTCAGTAAACCCAGAAAAATGGAGTAGAACATTGTTCAGCCAAAATCAACTTAGAAGTATGGTATTAAAAAATGGGTAGGGTAGGAATCCAGAGCATAGTCCCAGTGAAGGTTTTGCCAGCACAGCCTTGAACTCAGCCCTAGCCCCAATCCCCACCCCATACTAATAAATCAGAAATGAGCATAGAAACCTCTGATTCAGTATTAATAGTGGTGGTTTTTAGAACTCTTATCTCAGAGACACCAAAGACGATTTGGAAGGTCAGCAGAAAGCATCTCTGCAACCAGGCTGTGAGCCAAGTGTACAATACCAATGCAGATGATGTAGTCCCAGTCCCAGCCTCAGGTGGAGCTCACACCCCACCATCAGCACACCAGGATTCTGTTGCTTTAGCACACTAGATCTTAAAACTACTAGTTGGCAAGGACGCCCCTAACAGTTCCAGGGCAGAAGAGATTACTTGTGGTCAGGTCCCTAGAAAGATCTCTGAAAGCAGCTGCACAAAAACCTTAAACTTTGGAACCTTCCACCTTCCACCCTAGAAACAGAGCCCTACTTTCACAAAGACTTAAAAGTTGAAGAAAAGGCTAGGAAAATGAGCAGATAACAAAAATAGCTTCTGATCATAGAAAATTATTCTGGTGATGAAGATCAAAATATACACTCAGAAGAAGATAACAAAGTCAAACCTCCTACATCCAAAACCTCCAAGAAAAAAAAAAATTGGGTTCAGATTGTAGAGGAACTTAAAAGGGGTTTTGAAAATTAAGGAAGAGAGATAGAGAAAAAATGAGGAAAAGATTGAGAGTGGTGCAAAAGGAAATGCAAAAAGCTAATGAGGAGAAGAATGAAGTAGAAAACAAAATTGACCATATTTAAAAGGAGGTATAAATTAGAACTGAACAAATGGAAGCCAATGGTTTTAAGAGAAATCAAGATACAATAAAGCAACCCTCTGCAAGGAAAAAAAAAGGAAAATGTGAAATATCTCATCGAATAATGGAAAATAATCCAGGAGAGTTGATTTAAAAGTTGTTAGTCTATCTTAAAATCATGATAACAAAAGAAGACTCTGGACATCATCTGTCAAGAAATTACCAAGGGAAACTGACCTCATATTATAAAATCAGAGGGCAAAATAGAAATTGAAAGAATCTGCCAGTCAGCTCCTGAAAGTGATCCCAATTTGAAATCTCCCATAAATACTGAGAAATGGATAGGGATAAAAGCACAGTAAGATTTTATAAAATGCAATATGAGCTTGGAATTTTTTCCCTTCTTTGGAAAATACACGTTGACATAACACTCATTTATCAACTTTCCATATCAAAAGTCCAATTAAAGGAATACTTGGCATGTTACATAGCAATTCATCCAACTAAAACCTTATTAAGATACCTAATTATATTTTTCTTGTCAGATGTCAGAAGTGCTGACACTATGCATAGCCCTTAATTAGTTAACAGGATGGATGATTGATTAATGAATCATTAGCTAAATCTGTTAATTAATGTGCCATGAAGGCTTTACATAAGCTTAGGTGGCCAAAATTAAAAGAAAACAATTCTTTTACATATAAAGGCATTTATCATTTCTGAGATCTGTTTTGATTTTGTAATCATGACAATATTCTTAGGAATGTCAAAGTGTTCTCATGGTTTTCTAGTAAAAATATATTTGCCTGTTTGTTCAATTAGAAATAACAAGCCATATTCAAGGCTATATATTGCAATTTCATTATGTATTTTTAAATTTTTATTTTAAGTTCAAAGAAAATAAATGGATTTTAATTAACCTATGATTCTTCAGTTTAACTTTTGGTATTCTTTGGCATCTTGGAATCAAAGACTGAATTACAAAAGCTTATCTAGAAATATTTTAAAAGCCAGCAAGCCAAGGGTCATTCTAAGCTGCTCTCCTGCCCTCACTATTAATTACCAAATTCAGCCTCAGAAATAGTATTTGACTAATAAAATCCACAAATATTGGAAGTACAACAATTTACCAGCTGAACATAATCTGGGAAGATTGACAGAAAAGGTTTGTCCTGATGGGTGGGAGCAGGCCAGTGCTGCCAGGGAGACAGAACCAGAGGCTAGCATACTGAGCAGATGGGGGCAAAGGTGGAGATTTTGCAGGTAGGACTCTACCACAGGTTGACTGCTCTGCTTTGGTAGCAAAGCAGTAGATCAGCAGAGAAGTTACAAAAAGGCCAAAGATAGGGTATACTCCAAAAATACCTCAGAAACTAACAGGCATTCTGCAGGGGGGAGAGATGTAGTTATGCCCATGGCAACCACAAATCTGCACAGCAAGAGTGCTTTGCTCAGGAAAATAAAACTTCCAAAGCATAGCTGTGCTTCCCAGGGCAGAAAAATGTTTGGTGCCAGGCTCTTCCCAGGGCAGCAACTGATCTGCAAAGCAGGACTCTTTCCAGGGCAGTAGTATTTCTTCTGTGTGGGGCTGTTCCTGGGGCACTTACACAGCTCAGCCACTCTTATCATCTCATTTGCAGGACAGCTACTATCCATATATCTCTGCTCTGCAGAGGAAGCTGGGATCTACCTTGCCCAAAAGTCAGACCCTAAGGGATTTAAAAAAAATGAATAAAAAAGCCAAGCATATGCTAACCATCAATAGCTTCTATACAGAAATAGAGCAGGTTTTCAACTTTGAGGAAGCTAATAACAAGAGAGTCCCCAGACAAAACCCCAAAGGAGGATGTAACCTGGTCCCCATCAGAGAAGGCTCTCTTAGAAGAAATTATAAAAAAAAATCTTAAAAGAGAGCTAGAAGAAAAATGGGAAAATGAAAGAGAAGCTCTGCAAGAGAGTATGGAAAAGAAGTATAATTCACTTGAAGAAAAAATTGACAAAGTGGAAAAGGTAAAGAACTCCCAGGGAAACAGAATTAGTGAACTGGAAAAGATAAAGAACTCACAGGAAAAAAATGGACTTGTGAATTGGAAAAAAATAGAGAAATGGAAAAAATTTCAGAGAGCAAAACAACTCATTTAAAACCTCAATTGGACATATACAAAAAGAAA
Organism: Sminthopsis crassicaudata; assembly: GCF_048593235.1. Lineage (NCBI taxonomy): Eukaryota > Metazoa > Chordata > Mammalia > Dasyuromorphia > Dasyuridae > Sminthopsis > Sminthopsis crassicaudata. The sequence continues at coordinate 213,528,922 of NC_133618.1, read as the reverse complement.
TTTTAAAAAAAGCTAATGAAGAAAGCAACTCATTAAAAATCAGAACTGAGTGAATAGAAATGAGTGATTCATTGACACATCAATAATCAGTCAAGCAAAAACAAAAAAAAATGAAAAAAAAATAGAAAAATGTTAAATATCTAGTTGGAAAAAACAAGAGACCTGGAAAATAGATATAGGAGAGATAATATGAAAATTACTGGACTTTCTGAAAATTATGATGAAAAAAGGGGCTAGACACTATTTTAGAGGAAATCATCAAAGAGAACTGCCCAGATGTAATAGAATCAGAAGGTAAAATAAGCAATGAAAGAATTCATGAAACACTTTCTTAAAGAGACCCTAAAATAAAAACTCCAAGGAATATTGTGGCTAAATTTCAGAACTATCAGACTAAGGAAAAATGACTACAACTAACCAGAAAAGAATAATACAAATACCAATGAGCCACAATAAGTATCACTCAGGATGTAGTTTCTTCCACATTAAAGGATCAAAGGACCTAGAATCTGATGTTCCGAAAGGCAAAATAATTTGGAATGCAGCCAAGAATAAACTATCCCGCTAAACTGAAATTTTCTTCTAGGGAAGAAGATGGACATTTAATGAAACAGGTGAATTCCATTTGTTTCTAATGAAAAACCCAGAAATAAACAAAAAATTTGACCTCTAACTATAAAGCACAAGAGAAGCAGAAAAAGGTAAAAAGAACTTTTGAGAACTGTATTTCTATTATGGATATACATGAAGATTTTATAAAATTTGATTTTACTAATATAATACAAAAAAGGGAAGTAGAAATGGGATAGGGGAAGATAAAAAGAGGGTAACTACATCCCAGGAAGAAGCAAAGAAAACCTATCATATCTGATTTAGGGAGTGGGAGGAACATTGTGTGAATCTAACTGTAATGAGAGTTGGCTTAAAGAGAAAATAATTGACATATTTGGTTTGCATAGAAACTTCTCTCACCTCATTAAAAAGTGGGAGAGTAAAAGGGAAAAGGAAAAGAGTAATAAAGGAAGGGTACAAGAAAGGGGAAGGGATTCAAAGGTGGTGGGAGTGATCCTAAAGAAGGAGAGCTGCATGATGCAAGTGATGCCTATAAGTTTAATACTGGGAAGAGGTATATGGTGGGGTAAGAAAAAGAAAAGCATAGTATGGGGATAATAAGATGGCAGGAAATTCAAAATTAGTATTTAACTGTTAATGTGAATGGGATGAACTCTCACATAAAGAGGAGGCAGAGAGCAGACTGGATCAAAAGCCAGAATCCTACAATATGATGTTGACAGGAAACACATTTCAATCAGGGAGATACATACAGAATAAAAGTAAAAGGATAGAGGATCTATTATGCTTCAGGTGAACTGAAAAGAGCAGAGGTAGCCATCCTGATCTCAGATCATGCAAAAGCAAAAGTAGACCTAATTAAAAGAGATAAGGAATGAAACTATATCTTGCTAAAGGGTAGCATAGACAATGAAGCAATATCAATACTAAACATAGATGCACCAAATGGTATAGCATCTAACTTCCTAAAGGAGAAGTTAAGAGAGTTGCAAATGAAAAACAGCAAAACTATAATATGGAGATGCCAAACTTGCACTCTCAGAATTAGGTAAATCAAACCACATACATACATACACACACACACACACACACACACACACACACACACACAAATAATAATAAGAAAAAACTTAAGGATGTAAATAGAATATTAAAAAAAAAGTTAGTTATGATTGATCTTTGGAGAAAACTGAATGGAGACAGAAAGGAGAGCACTTTTTTTCAGCAGTTCATGCAACCTATACAAAAATTGACCATCTAGTATTACATAAAGACCTCAAAATTAAAAGCAGAAAGGCAGAAATAGTAAATGTATTCTTATCAGATCACAGTGCAATAAAAACTACCACAAAAACCAAGGGGTAAATAGACAGAAAAGTAATTAGAAACTAAATAATCTCATCCTAAAGAATGATTGGGTGAAACAGCAAATCATAGACAAAATTAATAATTTCACCCAAGACAATGACAACAGTTGGACAACATACCAAAATTTGTGGGATTCAGCCAAAGTGGTAATAAGGAGAAATTTTATATCTTTAGAGGATTATTTGAACAAAATAGAGAAAGAGAAGATTAATGAATTGGGCTTGCAACTTAAAAAGCTATAAAACAATCAAATACTAAAATTGAAATTCTAAAATTCAAAGGAGAAAGTAATAATATTGGAAGTAAAAAAAAAGAAAAAAAACTATTGAATTAATAAATAAAACTAAGAGTTGGTTTTATGAAAAAAACAATAAAATAGATAAAACTTTAGTAAATCTGTTTAGAAAAAGGAAAGAGGGAAAATCAAATTGTTATTCTTAAAAATGAAAAGGGAGAACTTACCACAAATAAAGAGGAAATTAGAACAAAAATTATGAGTTATTTTCCTCAAATTTATGCCAATAAATTTGATAACCTAATTGAAACCTAATTTGATGAACCTAATTGAAGGATGACTACCTTCAAAAATATAGGGTTCTCAAAATTAACAGAGGAGGAAGTATGTTGCTTAAATAGTCCCATTTCAGAAAAAGAAATAGAACAAGCTATTAATTAACTCCCTAAGAATAAATGTCCATTTCCAGATGGATTGACATGTGAATTCTACCAAATATTTAAAAAAGCAATTAATTCCAATGTTATATAAAGTATTTGAAAAATTAGGGATTGAAGGAGTGCTACCAAAACTCCTTTTATTACACAGACATGATACTGATACCTAAACCAGATAGGTGAAAACAGAGAAAGAAAAGTATAGACCAATCTCCCTAATATTGATGCAAAAATCTGAACTAAAATATTAGCAAAAAGATTACAGAAAATCATTCCCAGGATAATACATGATGAATTGGTTCAATATTAGGAAAAATATTAGCATAATTTACTATATCAAAAAACAAATTAACAAAAAACATATGATCATCACAACAGATGCAGAAAAAGAATTTGATAAAATCCAACATCCATTCATATTAAAAACACTTGAAAGTATAGGAGTAAATGTACATTTCCTTAAAATATCCAATACCATCTATTAAAAACCATCAGTAAGCATCATATATAATAGGGATAAAGTGGAATAAGATCTCAATAAGATCAGGAGTGAAACACTATCGTCATTACTAGTAATTATTGTATTAAAAAAGCTAATTTCACCAATTAGAGTTGAGAAAGAGATTAAAAGAATTAGGAGTAGGTAAAGAGGAAATCAAACTATCAGTCTTTGTAGATGACATGATGGTATACTTAGCGAACCCCAAAGACTCTGCTAAAAAGCTATTAGAAATAATTCAGAACTTTAGCAAAGTTGCAGGATACAAAATAAACACACATAATTGATCAGCATTCTTATATATCATTAACAGTATCCAAAAATTAGAGTTACCAAGAGAAATTCCATTTAAAGTAACTGCCGATAGTATAAAATATTTGGGAATATATCTGCCAAGGGAAAGTCAGGAACTATATAAGCAAAACTACAAAAAACTTTCCATAGAAATAAGTCAGATCTAACCAAGTGGAAAAATATTAAGTGCTCTTGGATAGGTCGAGCAAATATAATAAAGATGGCAATAGTCCTAAACAAAACTATATATTTAGTTCTATACCAATCAGACTCCCCAAAAAACCTATTTTAATGACCTAGAAAAAATAACAACAAAATTCATATGGAAAAACAAAAAGTGAAGACTTTCAAGGGAACTAATTTAAAAAATCAAATGAATGTGGCCTAGATATACCAGATCTAAAAGTGTATTATAAAGCAGGGGTTACTAAAACCATTTGGTATTAGCTAAGAAATAGACTATTTGAGTAGTGGAGTAGGTTAGGTTCAAAGGACAAAATAGACAATAACTTTAATAATAAAGTGTTTGAGAAACACAAATATCTTAGTTTATGGATAAGAATTCACTGAAAAAAATTGCTGGAAAAGTTGGAAATTAGTAAGGTAGAAAGTAGGCACTGACTCACATTTATTTATTTATGTGTTTATTTTTTCCTCTTTAAATTAATTTTATGATTATACTTTTTTTGACACTATATATGTATGAGTAATTTTTTATAACATTATCCCTTGTATTCATTTTTTACAAATTTTCCCCTCCCTCCCTCCCTCTACTCCCTCTCCTAGATGACAGGCAATACCATACATTTTACATGTGTAGATACAATATATGTGTGTAAATCCAATTTTCTTGCAAGTTAAGTATTGGATTCTGAAGGTATAATAACCTGGGTAGATAGACAATAGTGCTAACAGTTTACATTCAATTCCAAGTATTCCTTCTCTGGGTGTAGTTGTTTCTGTCAATCACATATCAACTGGAAGTGAGTTCGATCTTCTTTATGTTGAAGATATCCACTTCCATCAGAATGTGTCCTCATACAGTATTGTTGTTGAAGTGTATAGTGATCTTCTGGTTCTGCTCATTTCACTCAGCATCAGTTCATGTAAGTCTCCCCAAACCTTTCTGAATTAATCCCGCTGGTCATTTCTTACAGAGCAATAATATTCCATAACATCTATATATCATAATTTACCCAACCATTCTCTAAATGATGGACATCTATTCATCTTCCAGTTTCTAGCCACTACAAAAAGAGCTGCCACAAACATTTTGCCACATATAGGTCCCTTTCCCCTCTTCAGTATTTCTTTGGGATATAAGCCCAATAGTAGCACTGCTGGATCAAAGGGTATGCAGTTTGAAAACTTTTTGGGCATAGTTCCAAATTGCTCTGCAGAAAGACCGGATTCTTTCACAACTCCACCAACAATTTATTAGTGTCCCACTTTTCCCACATCCTCTCCAACATTCATCATTATTTGTTCCTGTCATCTTAGCCAATCTGACAGGTTTGTAGTGGTATCTCAGAGTTGTCTTAATTTGCATTTCTGTGATCAGTAATGATTTGGAACACTCTTTCATATGAGTGGAAATAGTTTAAATTTCATCATCTGAGAATTGTCTGTTCATATCTTTGACCATTTATCAACTGGAGAATGGTTCGGTTTCTTATAAATTAGGGTCAGTTCTCTATATATTTTGGAAATGTGACCTTTGTCAGAACCTTTAACTTTAAAAATATTTTCCCAATTTGTTACTTTCCTTCTAATCTTGTTTGCATTATTATTGTTTGTACAGAAACTTTTTAGTTTGATGTAATAAAAATCTTCTATTTTATGATCAATAATGATCTCTAGTTCTCTTTGGTCATAAATTCCTTCTTCCTCCACAGGTCTGAGAGGTAGACTATCCTCTGCTCCTCTAATCTATTTATTATCTCCCTCTTTATGCCTAAATCATTGACCCATTTTGATAATATCTTGGTATATGGTGTTAAGTATGGATGCATATCTAATTTCTGCCATAATAATTTCCAATTGTCCCAACAGTTTTTTTTTCAAAAAAATGAATTTTTATCCCAAATGTTGTTATCTTTGGGTTTATCGAACACTTGATTAGAATAGTTTTACCCCTTTTTGTCCTTTGTACCTAATCTGTTCCACTGATCGAATGTTTTATATCTTAGCCAATACCAAATGGTTTTGATGACTGCTGCTATATAATATAGCTTTAGATCAGGTACACCTAGACCACCTTCATCTGACTTTTTTTTCATCAATTCCTTTGAAATTCTCAACTTTTTTTTCTTCCATATGAATTTTGTTGTTATTTTCTCTAGGTCACTAAAATATTTTCTTAGGAGTCTGACTGATATAGCACTAAATAAATAGATTAGTTTGGGGAGTATTGTCATCTTTATTATATTTGCTAGGCCTATCCATGAGCACTGTATGTCTTTCCAATTATTTAAATCTGACTTTATTTTTGTGGCATTTGTTTTGTAATTTTGCTCATATAATTACTGATTTTTCTTTGTTAGATGGATTCCTAAATATTTTATGATCTAGACATTTGTTTTGGATGGAATTTCTCTTTGTATCTCTTGCTATTGGGTTTTGTTGGTGATGTATAAAAATGCTGAGGATTTATGTGGGTTTATTTTGTATCCAGCAACTTTGCTAAAGTTGTGAATTATTTCTAATAACTTTTTATTAGAATCGCTGGGGTTCTCTAAGTATACCATCATATCATCTTCAAGGAGTGACAGTTTAATTTCCTTGTTACCAACTCTTATTCCTTTAATCACTTTCTTGACTTTTATTGCCAAGGCTAGCATTTCTAATACAATATTGAATAGTAATGGTGATAGTGGACAGCATTGTTTCACTCCTTAGCTTTCTGGAAAAGGTTCCAGTTTATCTCCATCACATATTATACTTACTTATGGTCTTAAATATATGCTGCTGACTATTCTAAGGAATAGTCCATTTATTACTATACTCTCAAGCGTTTCTAGTAAGAATAGATGTTGGATTTTATCAAATGCTTTTTCTGAATCTATTGAGATGATCATAGGGTTTTTATTAATTTTATTATTAATATGGTCAATTATACTAATAGTTTTCCTAATATTAAATCAGCCCTGCATTCCTAGTGTAAATCCTACTTGATCATAGCGTATTATCCTGGGAATGATTTTCTGAAGTCTTTTTGCTAATATCTTACTTAAGATTTTAGCATCAATATGCATTAAGGAGATTGGTCTATAGTTTTCTTTCTAAGTTTTTTGATCTACTTTATTTTGGTATTAGTGTCTGTGTCATAAAAAAACAAAGTTTGGTAGGACTCCTTCATCCCCTATTTTTTCAAATAGTTTATATAACATTGGAGCTAATTGTTCTTTAAATGTTTGGTAGAATTCACATGTAAATCCATCTGGTCTTGGGGATTTTTTCCTGGGGAGTTCATTAATAGCTTGTTCTATTTCTTTTTCTGAAATGAGACAATTTCAGCAATTTATCTCCTCCTCTCTTAATCGAGGAACCTTATATTTTTGGAGGTCATCATCCATTTCACTCAAGTTATCAAATTTATTGGCATAAAGTTGGGCAAAGTAACTCATTATTTCTCTAATTTCCTCTTTATTGGTGGAAAGATCCCCCTTTTCATTTGTAAGACTAATAATTTGATTTTCCTCATTCCTTTTTCTGATCAGATATACCAAAGGTTTATCTATTTTATTGGCTTTTTCATAAAAACAAATCTTGGTTTTATTTATTAATTCAATAGTTATTTTACTTTCAATATTATTGATTTCTCTTTTTAATTTTAGTATTTCAAGTTTAGTTTTTGGTTGGGGGCTTTTAATTTGGTCTTTTTCTAGCTTTTTTAAGTTGCAGGCCCAATTCATTAATCTTCTGTTTCTCTATTTTGTTCAAATAAGCCTCTAAAGATATAAAATTTCACATTATTACCACTTTAAATGCATCTCACAAATCTTGGTATGATGTCTCATCTTTGTCATTATCTTGGGTGAATTTATTAATTGTTTCTATAATTTGCTGTTTAACCCAGTCATTCTTTAAGATGAAATTATTCAATTTTCAATTACATTTTGGTCTATTTACCCCTAACTTCTTATTGAATGTAGTTTTTATTGTATTGTCATCTGAGAAGAAGACATTTACTATTTCTGCCTTCCTGTATTTAATTTTGAGATCTTTATATCCTAGTATATGGTCAATTTTTGTATAGGTTCCATGAACTGCTGAGAAGAAAGTATGCTTCTTTCTATCACCATTCAGTTTTCTCCAAAGATCTATCATACCTAGTTTTTGTAATGTTCTATTTAACTTTTTAATTTCTTTCTTATTTGTTTTGTGGCTTGATTTGTCTAATTCTGAGAGTGTAATGTTAAGATCACCCAATATTACAGTTTTACTGTCTATTTCTTCTTGAAACTCTCTTAACTTTTCCTTTAGGAAGTGAGATGCTATATGTTAATAGCATATATGTTTAGTATTGGTGAATATATGTTTAGTATTGATATGGCTTCATTGTCTATGCAGCCTTTTAGCAGGATATAGTTCCCTTCCTTATCTCTTTTAATTAGATCAATTTCTGCTTTTGCTTGATCTGAGATAAGGATAGCACCCCCTCCTTTTTTGGCTTTACCAGAAGCATAATAGATTCTACTCCAACATTTTACCTTTACTCTGCATGTATATTGCTACATTAAGATTTTTTTTTTCTTGTAAACAACATATAGTAGGGTTCTGACTTTTGATCCAGTCTGCTATCCACCTCCGTTTAATTAGAGAGTTCATCCCATTAACATTTACAGTTAAAATTACTAATTCTGTTTTTCCTGCCATCATATTATCCCCAGATTATCTTTTTCTTATCCATTGACCCCTCTGAACCCCGTCCCCAATATTTAATTTATAGACCCCACTTGTGACGTGCAGCCCTCCCTTTTTAGTATCCCTCCACCCTCCTTTTAATTCCCTTCCTCTTTCTTGTACCCTTTCTTTATTCCCCTTTTCCTTTTCCCTTTTCCTCTCCCCCTTTTAGTAGGGTGAGAAAGGATTCTCTGAAAAACGAATGTCTCAGTTATTTACTCTTTGAGCCTGCTCTGATGGGAGTAACATTTACACAATGTTTCTCCCCCTCTCTAAATTCCCTCAGATGTGGTATATTTTCTATGCCTCTTCCTGGGATGTAGTTTCCCTCTTTTTATCACTCCTTCCCTTTTTTATAATTCTATCCCCTTCCCTTTACTACTTCTTTTTTATATATTATATCAGTAAAATCAAATTATCATGTGGACTTTCTGTATATCCACAACAGAGATACAATTCTCAAGAGTTTTTTTTTTTTTTTTTTTTTTTTTTTTTACCTTTTTCTGCTTCTCTTCAGGCTTGTGCATGTAGATCAAATTTTTTTGTTTAAGTCTGTTTTTTTTTTTTTTCTTAGAAACAAATGGAATTCCTCTGTTTCATTAAGTGACCATCTTCTTCCATGAAAGAAAATGCTAAAATTACCTGGGTAGTTTATTCTTGGTTGCAATCCTTGTTCTTTTGCCTTTCACAATATCAGGTTCCAGGATATTCGATCCTTTAAAGTGGAGGCTGCCAGATCTTGTGTAACCCTTATTGTGGCACCTTGATATTTGAATTGTTTTTTCTTTGCTGCTTTAAATATTTTTCCTTAGTTTGGTAGTTCTGCAGCTTAGCCACAATGTTCTGTGTAGTTCTTTTTTTAGGGTCTTTTTCAGAAGGTGTTAGATGAATTCATTCAACTCCTACTTTTCCTTCTGTTGCTATTATCTCTGGACAGTTCTCTTTGATGATTTTCTGTAAAATAGAATCTAAGCTCTTTTTTTGGTCATAGTTTTCGGGAAGTCCAAAGATCCTCAAATTATCTCTCCTAGATCTGTTTTTCAGTTCTATTGATTTTCCCAATAAGTATTTGATGTTATTCTCTGGCTTTTCTTTTTTTTTTTTTTTTTTTTTTTTTTGTTTTGTTTTGTTTTGTTTGACTGATTCTTGGTTTCTCAATGAATCATTCATTTCTATTTGTTCCATCCTGATTTTTAATGAGTTATTTTTTTCATTCACATTTTTAGTTCTTTTTGTATATGCCCAATTGAGTTTTTAAATGAATTATTTTGCTCTATTGAATTTTTTTCCATTTCCCTAATTTTTTTAGAGAGAGTTATTTTCTTTTCCCAATTCAGAAATCCTAATTTCTTGAGACTTTTTTTTTTATCTTTTCCAATTCAGAAATCTTACTTTCCTGTGATTTTTTAACATTTTCTAATTCCCAGATTTTGTTTCCCTGCACCTCCTATGAATTTTTTATTTTTTCCAACTCAAATTTCAGGACATTGTTATTCTCTATCATAGTTTCTCTTTCCTTTCCCCATTTTTCTTCAAACTCTCTTAACTTTTTAATAGACTTCTAAGAGAGAGTTACATGATGGGAGGAAGGTATCATTCCCCTGTAGAGTGTTATTTGCTGACTGTCTGCTGTTAACTTTCTCGGGGTTGGATACCTGCTCTCTCTGTGTGTGTAGAAGTTATCAATAGTTCTCTTCAGCTTTTTACTCATGGTTAAAAATCTTTTGGGGTTTGTCCTTGGGGTAAGAAGTTTATTTATTTATTTATTTAGCAGCTTCCTCCCAGACCAGATGGATGCAGCGACTCCTGTGTCTGAGCTAAGAGATAGCTCTGGGAGAGAGTTCCCCCTTCCTCCATGGAAGTGCCTCAGAAGTTATTAGTATGACTGCTCTGTGAGGGTTGCCCAGTGAAGGACCCCACTGTGTGTCCTAGAGACTTCCCTGAGGTTTAAGACTGAACAGTAAAGGTGACACAAAGCCCAGCCATTGCATCCCGTGGGTCATAGATATCAGCAGCTGATGTGAAAAGCCTCTCTGCTCAAACTGGAAGTGTCTACCCAGAAACTGCGGTCCCTATTTCAAAGTTCTGCTTCTCTTGGAATTCCCTGGCTTCTAGAGTTCCACAGCCTCAGGCTAAGCCCAGCACTATGTGGATTAGATGATTTCTCGGGCTGTTCAGGCTCTTAACTACCCCAAGGTGAAGCCCCGGACAGCAGAAGGCGGCTTCACAGCCATGCTGAGGTCTGTTAGGTCACTTCTGGATTGGGGTGGTTCTAGGATCTGGCTTTATATTTTAAAGTGGCTTGATTTCTCTTCTAAACTGCTGTTTTATAAGCAGAGAAGAACTAACAGCCTGTGCCATATTCCTCTATCTCAGTGGCTTCTCTGATCCCAGAGTTCTCCCCAGCCTGATCAGCACAGTGTGCTAGCATCTAACTGTCTGTGCTGACCTTTTTTCTTCCTCCCCTTGGAACTGACCTTTTCTGTAGAGACTCCAGATTCTCTTCAGCTGGTAAGTTGTGCTTTTAATCATTGTGGTTTCTATCAGTCCAGCATTATTTTTGAGGCTGATTTAACTAATTGGTAATGAGGGAAGAAGGGAGCTTACAAATGTGTGTGAATCTTCTTCCCTATCTTGGCTCTGCCCCCCTCCATTTGTTCAGTAATGAATAGAACTAGCTACACTCCAAGAAATAACTATGCTAAATAAGTGTGAACCACTACATAGCATTTCCATTCCTCTGTGTTTGCCCACCTGCATTTTTTATTTCCTTCACAGTGTAATTCTACATTATTTCAAAGTCTGATTTTTCTTGTGCAGGAAAATAATTGTATGGATGTGTATACATATATTGTATTTAACATATATTTTAACATATTTAACATATATTGGTCTACCTGCCATCTAGGGGAGTTGGTGGGCGTAAGGAGGGGAAAATTTGGAAAGAAAGGTTTTGCAGTTGTCAATGCTGAAAAATTACCCAAAATTATTTTTTAATTAATTACCCAAAATTATCTTTTAAATAAAAAGCTATAAACAAAGCAAGCAAACCCAATCATGAACTGAATACTAAAAATGTGTAATATATCACCTCTGATACACGAAAATACACCTTTTGTTTCAAGCATGTCCTCTTTGCTCCATCGATGAAAAAGAGGTCTTTGTTTTTACTTTATTTTTTTAATTTTAATAATATACTTTTTTTTTACAATTACATGTAAATATGGCTTTAAACTTTCATTTTTGTAAGATTTTTAGCTCCAAATTTTGTCTTTCCCTCTCTCTCTCTCTCTCTCTCTCTCTCTCTCTCTCTCTCTCTCTCTCTCTCTCTCTCATTTATCTCTTTCTTCCCCAAGATGGAAACAATCTGATATAGATAATATGTGTACATTCGTTTTTAAAAACATATTTATATAAGAATAATGTTAGGAAATATTAATCAGATTTGGATCTAAAAATATAGAACTCAAGAGAAGCCTAAAAAGTTAAAAAGAAATCTTGAGAACTATATTTCTGCCATAAATATATATAAAGAACACATGTATACTTTTTTCTAGAAACTAGAGGTGGAAATGAAATTGTACTGGGAATAGGGTAAAGTGGGGGTAATACATCTCATGAAGAGGCAAAGAATACCTATTATATCTGAGAGAAAGAATGGAGGGGGATGAACATAGTGTGTATCTTGCTGCCATCATAATTGGCTTAAAGAGAAAATATTAGACATTCTATTTATGGTGAAACTTCTCCCACCTCATTGAAAAGTGGGATGGGAAAAGTGAAAAGTGAAAGTGTTAGCTACATGGAAGGGAATACAGAACTTATGAGGAAAGGGGGTAAGATAGGGGGAGGAACTCTAAGGTGGAGGAAGAGATACTAAAAAGGGAGGGCTGAGAGAAGCAAATGGTGCTCACAAGTTTAATAGTAGGGAGGAGGTAAGGGAGACAGAAAATGGAAAAAAAAAACATAAGAAGTGGTTAAGAAGATAGCAAGTAATACAGAATTGGTAATTTTAACCATAAATGTGAATGGAGTAAACTCCCCCATAAAGAGAAAGATGTTAGCAGACTGGATTAAAAGCCAGAATCCTACAATAAATTGTTTACAGGAAACACACTTCTAGCAGGGCAATACCTAAAGGATAAAAGTAAAAGATTGGAGCAGAACCTACTATGCTTCAGGTAAAGTAAAAAAAAAAAAAAAAAAAAAAAAAAAAAAGCAGGGGTAGCTATCCTTATCTCAGATTAACCAAAAATTAAAAATGATCTAATTAAAACAGATAAGGGCACTGTATCTTGCAAAACGGTAGCATAGATAATAAGTAATATCAATATTAAACAAATATGCACCAAGTGGTATAGCATTTAAATTCTTAAAAGAAAAATTAAGAGAGCTTCAAGAAGAAAGAGAAAGCAAAACTATAATAGTGGGAGATCTCAAACTTGTGCTCTCAGAATTAGATAAATCAAACCAAAAAATAAATAAGAAGGAAGTCAAAGAGGTAAATAGAATACTAGAAAAGTTAGATATGATAGATCTTTGGAGAAAACTAAATGGAGACAGAAAGGAATACACTTTCTTCTCAGCAGTTCATGGAACCTATACAAAAATTGGCCATATATTAGCACATAAAAACTTCAAACTCAAATGTAGTAAGGCAGAAATAATAAATGTATCCTTTTCAGACCATGATGCAATGAAAATTACATTCAATAAAAAGCTAGGGGAAAATAGAAAAAAAATAATTAGAAACTAAATAATCTCATACTACAGAATGATTGGGTGAAACAACAAGTCATAGACATAATTAATTATTTCTTTTTTTTTTTTTTTTTTTTAATTTTTGTATTCATTTTTCCAAATTTCCCCCCTTCCCTCCCCCCGATGACAGGCAATCCCATACATTTTACATGTGTTACAATATAGTCTAGGTACAATACATGTGTCTGAATACCATTTTCTTGTTGCACAATAAACATTAGAATCAGAAGGTACATGCAACCTGGGCAGACAGATATTAGTGCTAACAATTTACATTCACTTCCCAGTGTTTCTTCTCTGGGTGTAGCTACCTCTGTCCATCATTGATCAACTGGAAGTGAGTTGGATCTTCTTTATGTTGAAGATTTACACTTCCATCAGAATACATCCTCATACAGTATTGTTGTTGAAGTGTACAGTGATCTTCTGGTTCTGCTCATTTCACTCAGCATCAGTTGATTTAAGTCTCTCCAGGCCTCTCTGTATTCCTCCTGCTGGTCATTTCTTACAGAGCAATAATATTCCATAACCTTCATATACCACAATTTACCCAACCATTCTCCAACTGATGGACATCCATTCATCTTCCAGTTTCTAGCCACAACAAAAAGAGCTGCCACAAACATTTTGGCACATATATGACTCTTTCCGCTCTTTAGTATTTCTTTAGGATATATGCCCAGTAGTAGCGCTGCTGGGTCAAAGGGTATGCACAGTTTGATAACTTTTTGGGCATAATTCCAGATTGCTCTCCAGAATGGCTGGATTCTTTCGCAACTCCACCAGCAATGTATTAGTGTCCCAATTTCCCCACATCCCCTCCAACATTTATCATTATTTGTTCCTGTCATCTTAGCCAATCTGACAGGTGTGTAGTGGTATCTCAGAGTGGTCTTAATTTGCATTTCTCTGATCAGTAGTGATTTGGAACACTCTTTCATGTGAGTGGATATAGTTTCAATTGCTCCCTCTGAGAATTGTCTGTTGATATCCTTTGACCATTTATCAATTGGAGAATGGTTCGGTTTCTTATAAATTTGGGTCAGTTCTCTATATATTTTGGAAATGAGACCTTTGTCAGAACCTATGTTTTTAAAAATATTTTCCCAATTTGTTACTTCCCTTCTAATCTTGTTTGCATTAGTATAATTTGTACAGAAACTTTTTAGTTTGATGTAATCAAAATCTTATATTTTGTGATCAATAATGATCTCTAGTTCTCCTCTGGTCATAAATTCCTTCCTCCTCCACAAGTCTGAGAGGTAGATTATCCTCTGTTCCTCTAATCTATTTATTATCTCCCTCTTTATGCCTAAATCATGGATCCATTTTGATCTTATCTTGGTATATGGTGTTAAGTGTGGATCCATATCTAATTTCTGCCATACTAATTTCCAGTTTTCCCAACAGTTTTTTCCGAATAATGAATTTTTATCCCTAATGTTGGAATCTTTGGGTTTGTCAAAGATTAGATTGCTATAGATGTACCCTTTTTTGTCCTTTGTATCTAATCTGTTCCACTGATCTACCGGTCTATTTCTTAGTCAATACCAAATGGTTTTGGTGACTGCTGCTATATAATATAGCTTTAGATCAGGTACACTTAGACCACCTTCCTCTGAGTTTTTTTTCATTAGTTCCCTTGCAATTCTCGACCTTTTATTCTTCCTTATGAATTTTGTTGTTATTTTTTCTAGGACATTAAAATAGTTTGTTGGGAGTCTGATTGGTATAGCACTAAATAAATAGATTAGTTTGGGGAGTATTGTCATCTTTATTATATTCGCTCGGCCTTTCCCAGAGCACTGAATGTCTTTCCAATTATTTAAATCTGATTTTATTTTTGTGGCAAGTGTTTTGTAATTTTTCTCATATAATTCCTGACTTTTCTTTGGTAGATGGATTTCCAAATATTTTATACTCTCAACATTTGTTTGGAATGGAATTTCTCTTTGTATCTCTTGCTGTTGCATTTTGTTAGTGATATATAAAAATGCCGAGGATTTATGTGGATTTATTTTGTATCCTGCCACTTTGCTGAAATTTTGAATTATTTCTAGTAGCTTTTTAGCAGAGTCTTTGGGGTTCTCTAAGTATACCATCATGTCATCTGCAAAAAGTGATAGTTTGATTTCCTCATTTCCTACTCTAATTCCTTGAATCTCTTTCTCGGCTCTTATTGCCGAGGCTAGCGTTTCTAGTACTATATTGAATAGTAATGGTGATAGTGGGCAACCTTGTTTCACTCCTGATCTTACTGGGAAAGGTTGCATTTTATTTCTATTGCATATTATGCTTACTGACGGTCTTAAATATATACTCCTGATTATTCTAAGGAATAGTCCATTTATTCCTATACTTTCAAGAGTTTTTAGTAGGAATGGATGTTGGATTTTGTCAAATGCTTTTTCTGCATCTATTGAGATGATCATATGGTTCTCATTAATTTGATTATTAATATAGTCAATTATATCATTAGTTTTCCTAATATTACACCAGCCCTGCATTCCTGGAATAAATCCTACTTGATCATAGTGTATTATCCTGGAGATGATTTTCTGAAGTCTTTTTGCTAATATCTTATTTAAGATTTTAGCATCAATATTCATTAAGGAGATTGGTCCATAATTTTCTTTCTCAGTTTTCGATCTACCTGGTTTAGGTATCAGTACCATGTCTGTGTCATAAAAGGAGTTTGGTAGGACTCCTTCATCCCCTATTTTTTCAAATAATTTATATAACATTGGGGCTAATTGTTCTTTAAATGTTTGGTAGAATTCACATGTGAATCCATCTGGCCCTGGGGATTTATTTCTGGGGAGTTGATTAATAGCTTGTTCTATTTCTTTTAATGAAATGGGACTATTTAAGCAATTTATCTCCTCCTCTGTTAATCTAGGAAGCCTATATTTTTGGAGGAAGTCATCCATTTCACTTAAGTTATCAAAATTATTGGCATAAAGTTGGGCAAAGTAACTCCTTATTATTTCTCTAATTTCTTCTTCATTGATGGAAAGATCCCCCTTTTCATTTGTAAGACTATCAATTTGATTTTCCTCTTTCTTTTTTTTTTGATCAAATTTACCAAAGGTTTATCTATTTTATTGGCTTTTTCATAAAATCAACTCTTGGTTTTATTTATTAATTCAATAGATTTTTTTTACTTTCAATATTATTGATTTCTCCTTTTAATTTTTGTATTTCAAGTTTAATTTTTGGTTGGGGGTTTTAAATTTGGTCTTTTTCTAGCCTTTTATGTTGTAAGCCCAATTCGTTAATCTTCTCTTTCTCTATTTTCTTCAAATAAGCCTCTAAAGATATAAAATTTCCCCTTATTACCGCTTTAGCTGCATCCCACAGATTTTGGCATGATGTCTCATCATTGTCATTATCTTGGGTGAAATTGTTAATTGTTTCTATAATTTGCTCTTTCACCCAGTCATTCTTTAAGATGAGATTATTCAGTTTCCAATTACTTTTTGGTCTATTTACCCCTAACTTTTTACTGAATGTAGCTTTTATTGCATTGTGGTCTGAGAAGAAGGCATTTATTATTTCTGCCTTCCTACATTTAATTTTGAGATCTTTATGTCCTAATATATGGTCAATTTTTGTATAGGATCCATGAACTGCTGAGAAGAAAGTATATCCCTTTCTATTACCATTCAGTTCTCTCCAAAGGTCTATCATACCTAGTTTTTCTAATGTTCTATTTACTTTTTAAATTTCTTTCTTATTTGTTTTGTGGTTTGATTTGTCTAAATCTGAGAGTGCAAGGTTGAGATCTCCCACTATTATAGTTTTACTGTCTATTTCTTTTTGCAATTCTCTTAACTTTTCCTTTAGAAAGTTAGATGCTATACCACTTGGTGCATATATGTTTAGTATTGATATGGCTTCATTATTTATGCTACCTTTCAGCAGGATATAGTTTCCTTCCTTATCTTTTTTAACGAGATCTACTTCTGCTTTTGCTTGATCTGAGATAAGGATAGCTACCCCTGCTTTTTTGGCTTTACCTGAAGCATAATAGGCTCTGTTCCAACCTTTTACCTTTATTCTGTATGTATCTCCCTGCTTTAAGTGTGTTTCCTGTAGGCAACATATTGTAGGGTTCTGCTTTTTGATCCAATCTGCTATCCGTCTCCGTTTGATGGGATCGTTCATCCCATTTACATTTACAGTTAAAATTACTAATTCTGTATTTCCTGCCATCGTATTATCCCCAGATTATGCTTTTTTCCCTTGACCCCCCTGATCCCCCTCCCCGATATTTAATTTACAGACCCCCCTTGTGACTCGCAACCCTCCCTCTCTTTTTTTTTTTTTTTAGGATCCCTCCCCCCTCCCTCCAAGTCCCTTCACTTATTCTCCTTTTCCTTTTCCCTTTTCCTCTCCCCCCCTTTTAATGAGGTGAGAGAAAATTCTCTGAAAAACAAATATGTTAATTATTTACTCTTTGAGCCTCTCCTGATGAGAATAAGATTCACACAATTATTCTCCCCCTCACTAAGTTCCCTCAGATATAGTGTATTTTCTATGCCTCTTCCTGGGATGTAGTTTCCCTCTTTTTATCACTCCTTCCCCTTTTTCTGAACCGACCTCCTTCCCTTTACTACACCCCCCTTTTTTTCTTTTATATCAGTAAAATCAAATTATCCTTGAGTATTTTTTATATACAAGGTTGCCCACTATCACTATTATTATTCAATATTGTATAGAATGATAGCCTTGGCAATGAGTTGAGAAAGAGATTAAAGGAATAAGAGTAGGTATTGAGGAAATCAAATTATCACTCTTTCCGGATGATATGATGGTATACTTAGAGAACCCAGAGATTCTACTAAAAAGCTATTAGAAATCATTCACAACTTTAGCAAAGTTGCTGGATACAAAATAAATCCACATAAATCCTCAGCATTTTTATACATCACCAACAAAATCCAACAGGTAGAGATACAAAGATAAATTCCATTCAAAATATCTGTTGATAGCATAAACTATTTGGGAATCTATCTACCAAAGGAAAGTCAGGAATTATATGAAAAAAATTACAAAACATTTTCCATAAATATAAAGTCAGATTTAAATAATTGGAAAAATATTAAATGCTCCTGGATAGGCTGAGCTAATATAATAAAGATGAGAATACTTTCTAAAATAATCTACTTGTTTAATACTATACCAATCAGACACCCAAGTAACTATTTTACTGACCTAGAAAAAAATAGCAACACAATTCATATTGAAGAACAAAAAGTAGAGAAATTCAAGGGAATTAATGAAAAAAAAAACAAAAAAAAACAAACAAAAAAAAAAAAACGAATGAAGGTGGCCTAGCTGTATCTGATCTAAAACTATATTTAAAGCTGCAATCACGAAAATAATTTGGTATTGGCTAAGAAATAGATTAGTTGATCAGTGGAATAGGTTAGGTTCACAAGACAAAATAGTCAATAACTACAGCAATCTAGTGTTTGACAAACCCAAAGGTCCCAACTTTTGGGAAAAGAATTCATTATTTGACAAAAACTTCTGGGAAAACTGGAAATTAATATGGTAGACATTAGGCATGGACCCACACTTAATACCATACACCAAGATAACATCAACATGAGTCCATGATTCAAGCAAAGAAAATGATGTATAAATAAATTAGAGGAACATAGGATAGTTTGTCTCTCAGACTTGTGGAGAAGGAAGGGATTTAAAACCAAAGAATAACTAGAGATCATTATTGATCACAAAATATAAAATTTTGATTATATCAAATTAAAAAGTCTTTGTACAAACAATGCAAATGAAAACAAGATTAGAAAGGATGCAACAAACTGGGAAAATATTTTTATAGTTAAAGGTTCTGATAAAGGCCTCATTTCCAAAATATATAGAGAACTGAGTCTAATTTATAAGAAATCAAGCCATTCTCAAGTTGATAAATAGTCAAAGGATATGAACAGACAATTTTCATGTGATGAAATTGAAACTCTTTCCAATCACATGAAAGTGTTCCAAATAACTATTGATCATATAAATGCAAATTAAGACAACTCTGAGATACCACTACCCACATATCAGATTGGTTAAGATGACAGTTAAAAATAATGATGAATGTTTGAGGGGATGCAGAAAAACTGGGACATTGATGCACTGTTGGTGGAGTTGTGAATGAATCTATTCATTCTGGAGAGCAATATGGAATTACCCTCCAAAATTCATCAATCTGTGCATACTCTTTGTTCTAGCAGTGTTACTACTGGGCTTATATCCCAAAGAGATACTAAAGAAAGGAAAGGAACTTGCATGTGTCAAAATATTTGTGGCAGCTCTTTTTGTGGTGGCTAGAACCTGGAAAATGAATGGATTTCCATCAATTGGAGAATAGTTGTGTAAATTGTGGTACATGAATATTAGAGAATATTATTGTTCTGAAAGAAATAACCAATAGGATGAATACAGAGCGGTTTGGAAAGATTTGTATGAACTGATGCTGAATGAAATGAGCAGAATCAGAAGATCATTATACACTTCAACAACAATACTGTTTGAGGATGCATTCTAATGGAAATGGATATCTTCAACAAAGAGAAGATCTAATTCAGTTCCAATTGATCAGTGATGGACAGAATTAGCTTCACACAGAAAAGGAACACTGGGAAATTTGGGGTAACTATTTGCATTTTTGTTTTTCTTTTCATATTATTTTTACCTTCAGAATCCAATTCTTCCTGTGCAACAAGTTGTTCTGAATACATATATTGTATCTAGAAAATACTATAACATATTTAACATGTATAAGCCTGTCTGCCATCTAGGGGAGGGAGTGGAGGGAGGGAAGGAAAAAAGTCAGAACAGAAGTGAATGCAAAGGGTAATGTTGTAAAAAAAATTATCCATGCGTATGTACTGTCAATAAAAAAGTTATTTTTAGAAAGTTGACTGGAGCTAGAGAGACGTATTCCAAGTTGCGTTACTATAGGTGAAAACTATTCCAAATTAAAAACAGATTATTTTAAAAGTCATTGTAAAAAGTATTCCTTCTTCCCAATTTTCCTATTATAAGGACACCACTAGCATCTTTGTGACTGATGATTTCAACCTTAGTATCATCTTCTGTAGAGGTGTCAAACTGCTCCGCATTTAGTCTGCTAAAACATTAAACAATGAGTACATTAAGAATCAAACAGATTAAAACATAATTGGGCAATGTTTAACAAAATAAATGAAATTAAAATAAAAAAGAAATAAAATTAATCAACTAAGTCTTGTAGTGGTTTTTAAAATGGATATCAATCTTTATATACCTAATCTTAAAGGGATGATTAATATTAATTTCATGGAAGAATTGTTTGGGGAGATAATTTCATAGGAAGTGGCAGAGTGGAAAGATGATGGAAAATGTTGACATTTTTATAATCATAGTAAAAAGAAGGCATATTAAATTGTCTTCCTACATAGAATAGACGGATTTTATTCATTTGAAGAGAATTAAAGAATCTAACAGAAGGGTTTAAAAGATATTTTCCTTTTTTGTCTCTAACACAATATACTGTCAGTGCCTCTTTTCTCACTTACCAAACTGAAAATCAAGGAACAACTTCAATTTAACATTCCATGCTTGACAAAATCCTGCCTCTGATGCAAGAAAAATTCATAATAGCAGTATTTGCCATATGTTGGATTTGGGGGATATAACATTGCACAGTTTAGCAATGATGATCTTTTAGATAATTCAACAGCATTGAATTTGATTTGTATTTTTAAGAAAAAATTACAAATTATAGAATATTAAAAAGCTGAGTACTCTGAAATGCTGCCTAAAAACAAAATCCAAGTAAAAACTATAAAAATATTTTTCCTCATTTAGACATAATATGACCTCTTTAGTTGACTAAGCCCACACATAATGTAAAAATATTTGAATGAAAAAGTGAAGACAAGTCAATGTTTACAGACATAATTTATGTTAGATGTCAAACATCCAGATATCTGTACTTGTGTTTGATTATTTTTTTTTTGTCTATTTGTTTTGTTTGTTATGTAGGCATAATGCTTGTTTACTTTGATCTTCAATATTATTTAGTGACAGTAATCCTACTCTGAAGTCTGGATCCTGACAAAATCTAGTTGTACAATGTACACTTTACTGCTTTTTTGCTTATTCTAACCTCATGATAAAAATAAAATGTTTTATCTGCATCAAATAAGTGTTATGACAATATGTCTGAAGCATTTTAAAATCACTGGTAAATGTTTTTGACAAATTATAGACAGAAACATTATAATCTTTCTGATTCTCCTATTAACATCAGGAAATTAAGAAAAAAGATTTACCATGTGTATTTTAATTGAATAGGATTAAATTTAATTCAATTCAATATGCATTGTATATTTTCTTAGCATATCAACTTTTCAAGAACTGATTTATATTTCAACTAATGCTCTGTACATTTTATACCAGCCTCATATGAAAGGATTTTTATATTTTATTCTATGTGTGCTAGTTTATCCAATGTAACAGAAAGTCCTGATGATGATTTGTTTTCACTTGCTGTCATTTATTATATATCCATGCGCATAATCTATCATTTGTAAGAAAGCCCCAAAGAAATTTCTATAGACTATGTAATTAACACATTAATGAAATGAGTTTATAAGAAAACCTAATTGCTTCCTTAAAAATCAAGAGGACCTCTTAGTTGGAGAATGGCTTATGGTTATGCTGTATCCATGGAATAGCATGTTATTGTTCTATAAGAAGTGATGAACAAGCTGATATCAGAATAGACTTGAAAAACTTATATGAACTGATGCTGGATGAAGTGAGGAGAACCAGGAGAACATTTACATTGTAACAGCAAGATTATGTAATGATCAACTGTGATGGATTTAGTGGAGATTCAAGGCCTTGGGATGGAAAATGCCATACTTATCTAAAGAGAATTATGGAGCTTGAATGTGGATTGAAGCATAGTATTTTCATCT
Source organism: Sminthopsis crassicaudata (assembly GCF_048593235.1). Lineage (NCBI taxonomy): Eukaryota > Metazoa > Chordata > Mammalia > Dasyuromorphia > Dasyuridae > Sminthopsis > Sminthopsis crassicaudata. The sequence goes on along the minus strand of NC_133618.1, from coordinate 213,506,866 downwards.
TTTTTTTTCCTTTATTTGTTTGCTTTTCTCTTTCTTGTGGATTTTTTTTTCTTTTAAATCTGATTTTTTCTTATATGACATGATGAATATGTTTAAATGGATTGAACATATTTAATCTTTATCAGATTGCTTATTGACTTGGGGAAGGGAGGAAGGGAGAAAAAAAGTTGGAAAACAGTTTTACAAAATGAATGTTGAAAACTATCTTTACATGTATTTTAGAAAAAAATAATACTATTTTTAATAAGAAGGAAGAGGAAGTAACTGAAATAGGAGAGGGCAAAAGGACTGATTAACATGTGAAAAATAGGAGGGGGTGGAAGATTTTTACCAATTGGAATAACAATAAAGAAGGTAAATAATGGCAGCTAGATAGCATGGTACAATGAGAGTTTGAGCTGGAGTTAGGAAGATCTGAGTTCAGATATACTTAATAGTTCTGTGAGCCTGGGCAAATCACTTAATTTTTTACCTCAGTTCTCCATCTGTAAAATGAGGATAATATTAACATCTACCTCCCAGGGTTGTTGTAAGAACTATCAGACAATAATTGAAAAGTGCTTAGCCCAGTGTTGACACATAGTATGAACTCTATATAAATGTTAGGTAGTCTTCTCATTATATTCATATTTATTATTATTATTATTATTATTTTATAAAGTGGTTATGAAGCTCAAATGAGTAATATATAAATATGATGAAAATTTTAATGAATATATATGAATATATGCGGATTCTCTAACTTTGTGCATCTCAGCTTTCTTTTGAGCATTTTCAATTCTGCTTTGCTCATAGAGTGCAGCACCTTTTCTGATGAGGATATACAATGTTGCATGATCCTATATCAATGTCTCTGACAATGAATAATCAATTCCAAAATTCTTAAGAAAACTTTGACAGTATCTTTGATTTGTGTTTTTTGGCCATTAAGTGAACACTTCTCTGTCTGAGTTCTTCATAAATTAGCCTTATTTTTGGAAAACATGTTTGGCATTTGAACAATGTGACCATTTCAATGGAGTTTCAGTTTCTGCAGTAGTTTGAATGCTTGGTAGTTTAGTTTGAGAAAGTAACTCATTGTCTGGTATCTTATTCTACAATGTGATCTTTAGTATCTTTCAATGACAATTGAAATGGAAGGAATTCATTTTTCTGGCATGGTGCTGATATACTGTTCAGCTTCCACAGCCATGCACCATTGAGGTCAGCACAACTCTATAAACCTTCAGTTTTAGTAGTATTGTCATATCTTTTCTCTTCCAGGGATTTTTTTTGGAGCCTTACAAACACTGAGCTAATTATGGAAATGAATGTGTCAACTTCATTATCAATGTGTACATACTTGCAAAGGATTTGAATGCTTATTGTTAGGTGAAAATTAGCACAAACAGCAGTGAATCCATTCATACTTTGTTGCCACTCAGCTTCAGAGGCTGCATTGAGTACCCTAATTATCTTTAAACAAAAAATCATGCACCAATACTCTCTCCACTTTAGTTTTGGCTTGTAGGCTTTTCAATGTGAAGAATTTACTATTAGTATGTTAGATGATATTAAGAATGAGTTCATGCTCTTTGAAGGTGTTTGACAAGATTGCTGAAAACATCATGCTAAAAAGTGTGGGAATAGGCACATAGTCTTGTTTCAATCTATGTGTGACTGTGAAAGTGTAGTAGCATAAGTCAGTATCCAGAACCTGGACAACCAGGATTTTATGAAATTGATGTATAATACTGATGAATTTTACTGGAAAACCAAATTTTAACATAATTTTTCATATGCCCTAGTGACTGACAATATCAAAAGCCAAGGCTTTACAAATATCATGAGCAGACATCTGTTCTGTTTCTGGTATTTCTCCTGAAGTTGTTAGGCAGCAAAAAAATATATTGAATGTTTCTTGGCTTTTTTTTTTTTTTGATGTCATATTGGCTCTGTAATAGATGACCATCTTCCAAGTGAAGGCTCAGCCTATTAAGGAGGAGCCTATTAAGAGTCTTGCCAGCTGTGACTAAGAAAAGAGGAATCTCCCCCATCTCCATTCCAGTAGTTATCACAGGACAATCTATTATCTTGACCTTTATAAATATGTACAGTAGAAGTAAATTTGAACTCCTGGTAGATAACTTCCTCTTGCCATATAATCCAGAAAATTTCAATTAACTTTTGTATGAGCAAGGGAATTTCTACCTTGAAAATGTCAGGTATATTAGGATCAAAAACAGAGGCTTTGCCATACAAATGACATCCAAAACCAGTCTTCAATTGGGAGGAACTGAATGCAAACTGAGGTAAATGGTCAGTGATTTCATCATTTATTGATATGTTGTATGTTGATAATACTATGTCTTCTAGAATGCATTTTTAGAGATGGATGAACTATCTTGCTGGTGCTTTTTTTTTGATCATATATTTTAGGGAGTGTAATAATTCTTATTTTTATTATAACTTTTTATTGACAGAACATATGCCTGGATATTTTTTACAGCATTATCCCTTGCACTCACTTCTGTTCCGACTTTTCCCTTCCCTCCCTCCACCCCCTTCCCTAGGTGGCAAAATGGCTTATACATGTTAAATATGTTGTAATATATCCTATATACATATATGTGTGCAGAATCAAACAGTTCTCTTGTACAGGGACAATTGGATTCATAAGATAAAAATAACCTACGAAGAAAAACAAAAATGCAAACAGTTTACACCCATGTCCCAGTGGTCCTCCTTTGGGTGTAACTGATTCTGAAAATCACTGATCAATTGGAACTGAATTATATCTTCTCTTTGTTGAAGATATCCACTTCCATCAGAATACATCTTCATAGAGTATTGTTATTGAAGTGTATAATGATCTCCTGGTTCTGCTCATTTCACTTAGCATCAGTGCATGTAAGTCTCTCCAAGGCTCTCTGTGTTCATCCTGCTAGTCATTTCTTAGAAAAAATAATTTTCCATAACATTCATATACCATAATTTACCCAAACATTCTCCAATTGATGGGCATCCATTGATTTTCCAATTTCTAGCCACTGTAAAAAGAGCTACAACAAACAATTTGGTACATATAGGTCCCTTTCACTTCCTTAGCATTTCTTTGGGATATAAGCCCAGTAGCACTGCTGGATCAAAGGGTATGCACAATTTGATAATGTTTTGGGCATAATTCCAGATTGGGCTCTCGGTCACAATTCCACAATAATGCATCAATATCCTACTTTTTCTGCATCCACTCTAACATTCATCATTATTTTTCCTGTCATCTTAGCCGATCTGACAGGTGTATAGTGGTATCTCAGATTTGTCTTAATTTGCATTTCTCTGATCAATAGTGATTTGGAACACTCTTTCATTTGAGTGGAAATAGTTTCAATTTCATCATCTGAAAATTGTTTGTTCATATTCTTTGACCATTTACCAATTGGAGAATGGCTTGATTTCTGATAAATTAGAATCAATACTTTATATATGTTTGAAATGAGGCCTTTATAGAACTTTTAACTGTAAAAATGTCTTCCCAGTTTGTTAGTGCAATAATTCTTGAGTATTTTTTTTAAAATAACATTATCCCTTGTATTCATTTTTCCAAATTTTGCCCTCTCTCTCTCTACTCTCTCCCCTAGATAACAGGCAATCCCATACATTTTACATGTGTTACAGTATAAACTAGATACAATATATGTGTGTAAATCCAATTTTCTTGTTGTACATTAAGAATTGGATTCCGAAGGTATAAATAACCTGGGTAGATAGACAGTAGTGCTAACAGTTTACATTCAATTCCTAGTGTTCCTTCTCTGGTTATAGTTTTGTCTGTCCAACACTGATCAACTGCAAATGAGTTGGATCTTCTTTATGTTGAAGATATCCACTTCCATCAGAATATATCTTCATACAGTATCATTGTTAAAGTGTATAATGATCTCCTAGTTCTGCTCATTTCACTCAGCATCAGTTCATGTAAGTCTCTCTAAACCTCTCTGTATTCACCCTGCTGGTCATTTCTTACAGAGCAATAATATTCCATAACCTTCATATACCATAATTTACACAAATATTCTCCAATTGATGGACATCCATTCATTTTCCAGGTTCTAGCCACTAGGAAAAGAGCTGCCACAAACATTTTGACACTTAAAGGTCCCTTTCCCCTCTTTAGTATTTCTTTGGGATATAAGCCCAATAGTAGCACTGCTGGATCAAAGGGTATGCACAGTTTGATAACTTTTTGGGCATAGTTTGAAATTGCTCTGCAGAATGGCCAGATTCTTTCACAGCTCCACCAACAATGTATTAGTGTCCCAGTTTTCCCACATCCCCTCCAACATTCATCATTATTTGTTCCTGTCATCTTAGCCAATCTGACAGGTGTGTAGTGCTATCTCAGAGTTGTCTTAATTTGCATTTCTCTGATCAGTAGTGATTTGGAACACTCTTTCATATGAGTGGATATAATTTCAATTTCATCATCTGAGAATTATCTGTTCATATCCTTTAACCATTTATCAATTGGAGAATGGTTTGATTTCTTATAAATTAGGGTCAGTTCTCTATCTATTTTGGAAATGAGACCTCTATCAGACTTAAACTGTAAACATATTTTCCCAATTTGTTACTTCCCTTCTAATCTTATTTGCATTAGTATTGTTTGTACAAAATAGTTTTAGTTTGATGTAATCAAAATCTTCAATTTTGTGATCAATAATGATCTCTAGTTCTCCTCTGGTAATAAATTCCTTCCTCCTCCACAGGTCTGAGAAGTAGACTATTCTCTGTTCTTCTAATCTATTTATGATCTCATTCTTTATGCTTAAATCATGGACCCATTTTTATCTTATCTTGGTATATGGTGTTAAGTATGGATCCCTATCTAATTTCTGCCATACTAATTTCCAGTTTTTCAAAAATTTTTTCAAATAATTAATTTTTATCCCAAATGTTGGTATCTTTGGGTTTATGAAACACTAGATTGCTATAGTTGTACCCTTTTTTGTCCTTTGTATCTAATCTGTTCCACTGATCAACTGATCTATTTCTTAGCCAATACCAAATGGTTTTGGTGACTACTGCAATGTAATATAGCTTTAGATCAGGTACACCTAGACCACCTTCCTCTGACTTTTTTTTTTAATTAGTTCCCTTGCAATTCCTGACCTTTTATTCTTCCATATGAATTTTGTTGTTATTTTTTCTAGATCATTAAAATAGTGTCTTGGGAGTTTGACTGGTATAGCACAAAATAAATAGATTAGTTTGGGGAGTATTGTCGTCTTTATTATATTCGCTCAGCCTATCCACGACCACTAAAACTCTTTCCAATTATTTAAAACTGACTTTATTTTTGTGTCAAGTGTTTTGTAATTTTGCTCATATAATTTCTGACTTTTCTTTGGTAGATATATTCCAAAATATTTTATACAATCGACATTTGTTTTGGATGGAATTTATCTTTGTATCTTTTGCATTTTGTTGGTGATTCATAAAAATGCTGAGGATTTATGTGGATTTATTTTGTATCCAGCAACTTTGCTAAAGTTGTGAATTATTTCTAATAACTTTTTATTATGATCTCTGGGGTTTTCTAAGTGTACCATCATATTATCTGCAAAGAGAGACAGGTTGATTTCCTCATTACCAACTCTTATTCCTTTAATCTCTTTCTTGACTCAAATTGCTGAGGTTAGCATTTCTACTAAAATAATGAATAGTACTGGTGATAGTGGGCAACCTTGTTCCCTCCTGATCTTACAGGGAAAGGTTCCAGTTTATCTCCATTACATATTATGTTTGCTTATGGTCTTAACTATATGTGGCTGACTATTCTAAGAAATAGTCCATTTATTCCTATTCTCTCAAGCGTTTTTAGTAAGAATGGATATTGGATTTTATCAAACGCTTTTTCTGTATCTATTGAGATGATCATATGGTTTTTATTAATTTGATTATTAATATGGTCAATTGTATTAATAGTTTTCCTAATATTACACCAGAATTGAATACCTGGTATAAATTCTACTTGATCATAGTGTATTATCCTGGGGATGATTGTCTGAAGACTTTTTGCTAATATATTATTTAATATATTAGCATAAATATCCATTAAGAAAATTGCTCTATAGTTTTCTTTTTCAGTTATTGATCTACCTGGTTTAGGTATCAGTACCAAGTCTATGTCATAAAAGGAGTTTGGTAGGACTTCTTCATACCCTATTTTTTCTAATAGTTTATATAGCATTGGGGCTAATTGTTCTTTAAATGTTTGATATAATTCACATGTAAATCCATCTGGTACTGGGGATTATTGCATGCGGAGTTGATTAATAGCTTGTTCAATTTCATTTTCTGAAATGGCACTATTTAAGCAATTTATTTCCTCCTAAGTTAATCTAGGAAGCCTACATTTTTGGAGGTAGTCATCCATTTCATCACTGATCAATTGGAATTGGATTAGCTCTTCTCTATCTTGAAGATATCCACTTCCATCAAAATACATCTTCATACAGTATCATTGTTGAAGTGTATAATTATCTCCTAGTTATGCTCGTTTCATTCAGCATCAGTTGATGTAAGTCTGTTCAAGCCTCTCTGTATTCATCATGTTGGTCATTTCTTAAAGAACAATAATATTCCATAACATTCATATAGCATAATTTACCCAACCATTCTCCAATTGAGGGGCATCCCTTCATTTTCCAGTTTCTAGCCACTACAAAAAGTGCTGCCATAAATATTTTGGCACATACTGGACCCTTTCCCTTCTTCAGTATTTCCTTGGGATATAAGCTAAGTCATAATTCCAGATTGTTCTCCAGAATGGTTGGATTCTTTCACAAGTCCACCAAAAATGCATTAGTGTCCCAGTTTTTCCATGTCCCCTCCAACATTCACCATTATTTGTTCCTGTCATCTTAGCCAATCTGACAGGTGTGTAGCAGTATCTCAAAGTTGTCTTAATTTGCATTTCTCTGAACAATAGTGATTTGTAGCACTTTCATACGAGGGGAAATAGTTTCAATTTCATCATCTGAAAATTGTTCATATCCTTTGACCATTTATCAATTGGAGAATGGATTGATTTCTTATAAATTAAAGTCCCTTCTCTATATATTTTAGGGATGAGGCCTTTATCAGAAGTTTCAACTGTAAAAATATTTTCCCAATTTGTTATTTCCCTGCTAATATTGTTTGCATTAGTTTTGTTTGTGCAAAAGCTTTTTAATTTGTTGTAATCAAAATTTTGTATTTTGTGATCAATAATGATCTCTTGTTCGCCTTTGGACACAAATTCCTTCCTTCTCCACAAGTCTGAAAGGTAAACTATTCTTTGCTCCTCTAATTTATTTATGATCTCGTTCTTTATGCCTAAATCTTGGACCCATTTTGATTTTATCTTATTATGTAGTGTTAAATGTGGGTCCATGCAGAGTTTCTGCCGGAGTAATTTCAAATTTTCCCAGCAGTTTTTGTCAAAAAATGAAGTCTTATCCAAGAAGTTGGGATCTTTGGGTTGTCACACACTAGATTGCTATTTTTATTCACTATCTTGCCCTGTGAACCTAACTTATTCCCCTAATCAACTAGTCTTATTTCTTAGCCAATACCATATGGTTTTGGTGACTGCTGCTTTATAAATAATTATTCATCAGGTATACCTAGACCACCTTCATCTGAGTTTTTTTTTTTTTTTTTTTTTTTTTTTACTAATTCCCTTGAAATTTTCGACCTTTTATTCTTCCATATAAATTTTGTTGTTATTTTTTCTAGGTCATTAAAATAGTTTCTTGAGAGTATGATTGGCATAGTACTAAATAGGGAGTATTGTCATCTTAATTGTATTCGCTGAGCCTATCCAAGAGCCCTCAATGTCTTTCCAATTATTTAAATCTGACTTTATTTTTGTGGCAAGTGTTTTGTAATTTTGCACATATAATTCCTGACTGTCCTTTCATAGATATATTCTGAAATATTTTATACTATCGACCATTATTTTGAATGGAATTTTGCTTTTTATCTCTTGCTGTTGGATTGTGTTGGTAATGTATAAAAATGCTGATGATTTATGTGGATTTATTTTGTATCCTACAACTTTGCTAAAGTTCTGAAATATTTATAATAGTTTTTCAGCATAGTCTTTGGTGTTCTCTAAGTATAGCATCATGTCATCTGCAAAGACTGATAGTTTGATTTTCTCATTTCCTACTCTAATTCCTCAAATCTCTTTCTCAGGTCTTATTGCTGAGTCTAGGATTTCTAGTACAATGTTGAATAGTAATGGTGATAGTGGGAAAACTTGTTTCACTCCTGATCTTACTGGGAAAGGTTCCAGTTTATCACCATTACATATGATGTTTCCTGACAGTTTTAAATATATGCTCCTCATCATTTTAAGGAACAATCCATTTATTCCTATACTCTCAAGTATTTTTATTAAGAATGGATGTTGGATTTTATCAAATGCTGTTTCTGCATCTATTGAGATGATCATATGGTTTTTGTTAATTTGGTTATTGATATAGTCGATTATGCTAATAGTTTTCCTAATATTGAACCAGCCTTGCATTCCTGGTATAAATCCTACTTGGTCATGGTATATTATCCTGTAGTCTTTTTGCTAATACTTTATTTAAAATTGTATAATTAATATTCATTAGGGAGATTAGTCTATAATTTTCTTTCTCTGTTTTCAGCCTGCATGGTTTAGGTACCTGTACCATGTCTGTGTCATAAAAGGAATTTGGTACGACTCCTTCAATCCTTATTTTTTGAAATAGTTTATATAGCACTGGAGTTAGTTGTTCTTTAAATGTTTGGTAGAATTCACATGTAAATCCATCTGGTGCTGGGATTTTTTTCTTAGGGAGTTAGTTAATAGCTTGTTCTATTTCTTTTTCTGAAATGGGACTCTAGATTATTTACTTCTTCCTCTGTTTATCTGGGCAAGTTATATTTTGGAAGGTATTCTTCCATTTCATTTAAGTTATCGGATTTATTGGCATAAAGTTGAGCAAAGTAGTTCATAACTATTTTTCTAATTTCCTCTTCATTAGTGGTGAGTTCTCCCTTTTCCTTTTCAAGACTAACAATTTGATTTTCCTTTTTCCTTTTTTTAATCAGATTTACTAAGGGTTTGTCTATTTTGTTGGTCATAGAACCAATTCTTAGTTTTATTAATTAATTTAATAGTTTTGTTGGTTTTTTTTTTTACTTTCAATTTTATTAATCTCACCTTTTATTTTTAGAATTTCAAGTTTCATGTTTGTCTGCGGATTTTTATTTGTTCCTTTTCTAGCAATTTTAGTTGTAAGCCCAATTTGTTGACCCTCTCTTTTGGCATTTTATTAAAGTAGGCCTCTAGATATATAAGACTTCCCCTTATTATTGCTTTAGCTGTATCCCACACATTTTGTTATGATGTCTCATTACTGTCATTTTATTGGGTGAAGTTATTAATTATGTCCATGATTTGCTGTTTCACCCAATCTTTCTTTAGTATAAGATTATTTAGTTTCCAATTATTTTTTGGTCTATTTTCGCCTGGCTTTTTATTAAATGTAATTTTAATTGCATTGTAGTCTGAAAAGGATGCATTTACTATTTCTCCTTACTGCATTTGATTTTAAGGTTTTTATGTCCTAGTATATGATCAATTTTTTTATAGGTTCCATGAACTGCTGAGAAGAAAGTGTACTCCTTTCTGGCTCCATTTTGCTTTCACCAAAGATCTATCACATCAAACTTTTCTAGTATTGTATTTACCTCTTTGACTTCTTTCTTATTTATTTTTTGGCTTGATTTATCTAATTCTGAGAGGGCAAGATTGAGATCTCCCACTATTATAGTTTTGCTATCTATTTCTTTTTGCAGCTGTTATAATTTCTCTTTTAAGAATTTAGATGCTGCACCACTTGGTGCATATATGTTTAATATTGATACTGCTTCATTATCTATGCTGCCTTTTAGCAGGATATAATGCCTTTCCTTATTTCTTTTAATTAAGTCTATTTTTGTTTTTGCTTTATCTGAGATGAGGATGGCTACCCCTGATTTGTTGGCTTCACCTGAAGCATAGTAGATTTTGTTCCACCCTTTTACTTTTAATTTGATTGTATCACCCTGTTTCAGGTGTGTTTCCTGTAAATATAGTTGGATTCTGGCTTTTAATCCATTCTGCTAACTGCTTTCTCTTTATGAGGGAGTTTACCCCATTCACATTTATGGTTAGAATGACTATTCTATATTACTTGCCATCCTGTTAACCCTTGCTTATGCTTTTCACCTTTCCTTCCCTCTTACCCCCCTGCCCAGTATTAAACTTGTGAACACCACTTTCTTTTCAGAGCCCTCCCTTTTTAGTATCTCTCCCCCACCTTAAAGTTCCTCTTCCTATTTTACCCTTTTTTCTCACAGTTTCTGTATTGCTTAACCCTTAGCTTACTCCTTTCCTCTCACTTTTCAGTGAAGTGGAAGAAGTTTCACCATAAATTGAATATGTCTATTGATACACACTATGTTCATCCCTCTCATTACTTTCTTTCAGATATAATAGGTTACCTTTGCCTCTTCATGAGATGTAATACCATCACTTTACCCTTTTTTGTGATACAATTTTCTTTCTACTTCTAGTTTCTAGGACAAAATATACATGTGTTCTTTACATATCTTTATGGCAGAAATATAGTTTTCAAGATTTATTTTTACCTTTTTAGAAATCTCTTGAATTCTGTTTTGAAGATCAAACGTTTTATGTAGGTCTGGTTTTTTCATCAAGAATAGATGGAATTCATTTATTTTGTTAAATGTCCATCTTCTTCCCTGGAAAACAATGTTCATTTTTGCTGGGTAAGTTATTCTTGTTTGTCTGCTACATAACACGTTCCTTAGCCTTTCGGAATATCATATTCCAGGCCCTTTGTTCTTTTAATATGGACTCTGCTAGATGCTGTGTTATCCTTATTGAGGCTCCTCCATATCTGGATTGCTTTTTTCTAGCAGTTTCCAATATTTTTTCCTTCGTCTGATGTTTCTTGAACTTGGCCACAATATTTCTTGGTGTTTTGATTTTAGGGTCCCTTTCAGTAGGTGATTGATGAATTTTTTCCATGTCTATTTTATCCTCTATTTCCAAAACGTCTGGGCAGTTCTCTTTGAGAATTTTCTGGAAAATAGTGTCCACGCTCTTTTTTTCCTCACATTTTTCAGGGAATCCGATTATTCCCAAATTGTCTCTCCTGGATCTGTTTTCCACGTCTGTTGTCTTTCCAATAAGTTACTTGACATTCTTTTCAATTGTTTCCTTTTTCTGGTTTTTCTTGATTACTTCTTGATTTCTCCTTGAGTTTTTCATTTCTACTTGTTCCATTCTAATTTTAAATGATGTGTTTTCTTCACTTACTTTTTTATATCTTTTTGTAATTGTCCAATTGAGTTTTTATCTTCTATGGAATTTTTTTTTCTATTTTATCCATTTTATTTTTAGAGAGCTGTTTTCTTTTTCCAGCTCACTAATCCTGTTTATCTTGGGTTTGTTTACCTTTTCTAATTCACTAATTTTATTTCTCAATTATTTGATCTCCTTATCCATTCTGGATAACTTCTCCAGCCTCTCTTCCCAAGCTTCCCTTTCCTTTTCCCATTACTCTTGTAGCTCTCTTGTGAGAGCCTTTTTGATTTCCTCTATGAGAATCTTTTGTATTGAGGAGCAGATCATATCCTTCTTAGGTGATCCCTCTGGAGACAGTCTGCTTTTAGTCTCCTCAGTATTTTAAGTCTGCTCTCTGTCCATACAGATGCTGTGAATGGTTAGAGCCCTTTTAAATTTTTTGTTCATTTTGTCAGAGAAGGAATAGAAGAAAACAAATTGAGAAGAGAAACAATTGGTCTGTTTCTGGGTGGGGATGGGGATGGATGCTGTTTCCAAGCTTCTTCTACAGACTGCAGTTTTAGATTCTTACTAAGTGCTAATGAGATAATGAAATATTATGTTCTTACTAGTGCTAAGTCAGTACTTAACAATTCTCTAGTTCAGGCCTTTACTGGGAGTTTTACTTGTGAACTCCTGGGAAGGAGCAAGTTCATTGGTTGATGTAATTTTCCCAGAAGACCTTGCATTATCCCACGCCCATTCTCTGGGAGGATAAAAGGATTGAGAGAGAGTGTCTTGTCTAGACCAGACTTGAAGCGGCTCTCTTCAGGAAGGGAAATCACTACTCTGGACCAGAGTTAACGGCAACTGTGTGGAGACAATGGTTCTCTACAGGAAGAAGAATCTGTCCAAAAGATTTTAGTTGATACAGCAGATCTCCTCCCAGAGAGCAATCTGCCATTTCTGGAGACAACAACACATTACACTACAGGAGACAGCAGTGAGGCACTAACAGGACAGTGATGGATGTGCTGTGTCTGCATTCTGAGGCTCTAAGAATGTGCTGAGTCACTCAGGGTGGGGGTGGGGGTGGCCAGGTCCCTAGAGAAGCTAGCTTTCCGGGGTTATCTCCTTTACTTCTGGTGTTTACACCTTCTCTGCTGCTCCTTGCTTGCTGCCAAGACAGAACATCCACACTGGGGTAAAAGTCTTTTTTTGCAGAAATGGAAGAGATTGCTCCCTCGCCACTCTGGTCCGGGCTGTGTGAGCTGCCTGTCACACTCTGGCTGCCTGCCCTCAGTCTGTGCCCATTCTTTTTGTCCCCTCCCCTGATCAAACACAGACCTTCTTTGGCGAATTTCAAGGATTTCTTCTGTTGGTCATTATTTGTGGGTTTCTTTTCCCGTCAAGCAGTAATTCCAAGGGTTGTCATCAAGTAAGTCCTCAGAGTAATTGCAGAGCTCAAGCAGCTGTCTGCCTCCACACTGCCATCTTGGCCGGAAGTCCTATTTTTTGTTTTTGTTTTTTTAGAAACAAACCTGAAAATATTACCTATGGAAGCAAAGTCATAAATAAATTAATTATTTTATAAATTCATTTTGAATTTCATTAGTTACATTTTCTATAAAAAATCTTATAACACTTCTCAGAATATACTACATATACTTGCCATGAATATATTTCCCATCTATGAGTTTTCAACTGAATTACATAGGAAGAGCTGTGTGGAAAGTAGATATTTAAAAGACATACCATTTATGATGCCTATATAAAAATAACGTAAACATCTGAAGTAGACATGTGCCAGTTTTTGGTGGTATTCCCCTTCATGGTGACATAGAAAGACTCACAAATTATTCATCATTATTTTGTTGTGAAATGTTTAAATGTAAAATGCTTTAAATGTTCACAGGTAAGCTTCTGCTTTTCATTACTAGTACATCTCTCTGTAATTCTGTGGCTAACATACTGATAACTTTAAATTAGTAAATGGTAGAAAATTGTTAGAAAGTTAAATTAGATTTTCTTTTCTATTGAGTAAATGACCATGAACATACATATAAACTTTTGTAGATGATTAAACCATTATAGATAATATGTGATTTTGATTCAGTTGTTTGTTATTTTTCATATCCATGCCTGGGAGATAATTTATTTTCTTCTTTGCTAATGAGATATTACTTCACATCTGAAAACCAGTGTCATAAACTTTGGAACCTGTGAGATACTATGATGACAACATCTGTCATGGAAAAATTGTATATTAAAAGATCACTAGTCATAGCTTTCAATTGAGCTTAATGATATTTGACTATATGACAGATTTATTTCTGAGATTTGCTAAACAGACATATTTGAACTGATTTATGTACCTAGATGCTTGCATGTGACAAGAAATATACTTGTTCTCAAGAATTTAATAATGACAGACTGAGGCATTGCTTAGGCAGGATAGTAGTTTAAATGGATTTAATTTCCTATGATTCCAGCATTCTTTTCTATTGAAGAAATAAAATTTAAAAACAAAAACAAAAAAAAACAAAACAAAAACAAACAAACAAAAAAAAAAACTTCTTTTCAAAAATGTTTGGATCCTCTAAGAAAAATTATGCTGAGTTATGGGGAATTTGCGCCACTGGTAGTATAGTGGTCAACTACTCACTTGTAAGCAATAAAGCTCTCAATCAAGAATCAATTAATCAAGGGGCTTTATAGCTGAGGAGAGTGAAGAGGAAAGTAAGAATGAGTTTGAGAGAACTGGAGAATTATAAAGATTAAATCAAACTGCAAACTCTGTTTATGAACAGAATATGAAACAAATACAAATAGCAATGCAAGGTAAATGCCAATGTGAATACTTTTTTTAGAATTTAAAAGTTATTTAGTATTTTCCTATACTTAGATGTAAAATAATTTTAGCATTCATTTTTTTTTATTCATTTTTCCAAATTATCCCCTCCCTCCCTCCACTCCCTCCCCCTGATGGCAGGTAATCCCATACATTTTACATGTGTTACAATATAACCTAGATAAAATATATATGTGTAAATACTATTTTCTTGTTGCACATTAATTATTAACTTCCAAAGGTATACGTAACCTGGGTAGATAGACAGTAGTGCTAACAATTTACATTCGCTTCCCAGTGTTTCTTTTCTGGGTGTAGCTACCTCTGTCCATCATTGATCAACTGGAAGTGAGTTGGATCTTCTTTATGTTGAAGATTTCTACTTCCATCAGCATACATCCTCATACAGTATTGTTGTTGAAGTGTATAGTGATCTTCTGGTTCTGCTCATTTCACTGAGCAACAGTTGATTTAAGTCTCTCCAAGCCTCTCTGTATTCCTCCTGCTGGTCATTTCTTACAGAGCAACAATATTCCATAACCTTCATATACCACAATTTATCCAACCATTCTCCAATTGATGGACATCCATTCAACTTCCAGTTTCTAGCCACAACAAAAAGCGCTGCCACAAACATTCTGACACATACAGGTCCCTTTCCACTCTTTAGTATTTCTTTGGGATATAATCCCAATAACAGCAATGCTGGGTCAAAGGGTATGCACAGTTTGACAACTTTTTGGGCATAGTTCCAAATTGCTCTCCAGAATGGCTGGATTCTTTCACAACTCCACCAACAATGTATCAGTGTCCCAGTTTTCCCACATCCCCTCCAACATTCATCATTATTTGTTCCTGTCATCTTAGCCAATCTGACTGGTGTGTAGTGGTATCTCAGAGTTGTCTTAATTTGCATTTCTCTGATCAGTAGTGATTTGGAACACTCTTTCATATGAGTGGAAATAGTTTCAATTTCATCATCTGAGAATTGTCTGTTTATATCCTTTGACCATTTATCAATTGGAGAATGGTTTGATTTCTTATAAATTAGGGCTCTTCTCTATATATTTTGGAAATGAGACCTTTGTCAGAACCTTTACTTTTAAAAATATTTTCCCAATTTGTTACTTCCCTTCTAATCTTGTTTGCATTAGTATTGTTTGTACAGAAACTTTTTAGTTTGATGTAATCAAAATCTTCTATTTTGTGATCAATAATGATCTCTAGTTCTCCTCTGGTCATAAATTCCTTCCTCGTCCACAGGTCTGAGAGGTAGACTATCCTCTGTTTCTCTAAACTATTTATGATCTCATTCTTTATGCCTAAATCATGGACCCATTTTGATCTTATCTTGGTATATGGTGTTAAGTGTGGATCCATATCTAATTTCTGCCATACTAATTTCCAGTTTTCCCAACAGTTTCTTGAGAATAATGAATTTTTGTCCCTAATGTTGGTATCTTTGGTTTTCTCAAAGACTAGATTGCTATAGATGTACCCTTTTTTGTCCTTTGTATCTAATCTGTTCCACTGATCTACAGTTCTATTTCTTAGCCAGTACCAAATGGCTTTGGTGACTGCTGCTATATAATATAGATTTAGATCAGGTACACTTAGACCACCTTCCTCTGACTTTTTTTTCATTAGTTCCCTTGCAATTCTCGACCTTTTATTCTTCCATATGAATTTTGTTGTTATTTTTTCTAGGACATTAAAATAGTTTGTTGGGAGTCTGATTGGTATAGCACTAAATAAATAGATTAGTTTGGGGAGTATTGTCATCTTTATTATATTCGCTCGGCCTATCCAAGAGAACTGAATGTCTTTCCAATTATTTAAATCTGACTTTATTTTTGTGGCAAGAGTTTTCTAATTTTTCTCAAATATTTCCTGACTATTCTTTGGTAGATGGATTCCCAAATACTTTATACTCTCAACATTTGTTTGGAATGGAATTTCTCTTTGTGTCTCTTGCTGTTGCATTTTGTTGGTGATATATAAGAATGCTGAGAATTTATGTGGATTTATTTTGTATCCTGCCACTTTGCTAAAATTCTGAATTATTTCTAATAGCTTTTTATCAGAGTCTTTGGGGTTCTCTAAGTATACCATCATGTCATCTGCAAAGAGTGATAGTTTAATTTCCTCATTTCCTACTCTAATTCCTTGAATCTCTTTCTCGGTTCTTATTGCCGAGGCTAGCGTTTCTAGTACTATATTGAATAGTAATGGTGATAGTGGGCAAACTTGTCTCACTCCTGATCTTACTGGGAAAGGTTGCAGTTTATTTCTATTGCATATTATGCTTACTGAAGGTCTTAAATATATGCTCCTGATTATTCTAAGGAATAATCCATTTATTCCTATGCTCTCAAGAGTTTTTAGTAGGAATGGATGTTGGATTTTGTCAAATGCTTTTTCTGCATCTATTGAGATGATCATATGTTTTTTATTAATTTGATTATTAATGTGGTCCATTATACTAATAGTTTTCCTAATATTAAACCAGCCCTGCATTCCTGGTATGAATCGTACTTGATCATAGTGTATTATCCTGGGGACGATTTTCTGAAGTCTTTTTGCTAATATCTTGTTTAAGGTTTTAACATCAATATTCATTAAGGAAATTGGTCTATAATTTTCTTTCTCAGTTTTCGATCGACCTGGTTTAGGTATCAGTACCATGTCTGTGTCATAAAAGGAGTTTGGTAGGACTCCTTCATTCCCTATTTTTTCAAATAGTTTATATAGCATTGGGGTTAATTGTTCTTTAAATGTTTGGTAGAATTCACATGTAAATCCATCTGGTCCAGGGGATTTTTTCATGGGGAGTTGATTAATAGCTTGTTCTATTTCTTTTTCTGAAATGGGACTATTTAAGCAATTTATTTCCTCCTCTGTTAATCTAGGAAGCCTATATTTTTAGAGGAAGTCATCCATTTCACTTAAGTTATCAAATTTATTGGCATAAGGTTGGGCAAAGTAACTATTATTTCTCTAATTTCCTCTTCATTGCTGGAAAATGCCCCTTTTCATTTGTAAGACTAAAAATTTGATTTTCCTCTTTCTTTTTTCTGATCAGATTTACCAAAGGTTTATCTATTTTTTTGGCTTTTTCATAACACCAACTCTTGGTTTTATTTATTAATTCAATAGTTTTTTTACTTTCAATATTACTGATTTCTCCTTTTAATTTTTGTATTTCAAGTTTAATTTTTGGTTGGGGGTTTTAAATTTGGTCTTTTTCTAGCCTTTTAAGTTGCAAGCTCAATTCGTTAATCTTCTCTTTCTCTATTTTCTTCAAATAAGCCTCTAAAGATATAAAATTTCCCCTTATTACTGCTTTAGCTGCATCCCACAGATTTTGGTATGATGTCTCATCATTGTCATTATCTTGGGTGAAATTATTAATTGTTTCTATAATTTGCTCTTTCACCCAGTCATTCTTGAAGATGAGATTATTCAAATTCCAATTACTTTTTGGTCTATTTATCCCTAACTTTTTACTGAATGTAGCTTTTATTGTATTGTGGTCTGAGAAGAAGGCATTTATTATTTCTGCCTTCCTACATTTAATTTTGAGATCTTTATGTCCTAATATATGGTCAATTTTTGTATAGGATCCAAGAACTGCTGAGAAGAAAGTATATTCCTTTCTATCGCTATTCAGTTTTCTCCAAAGGTCTATCATACCTAGTTTTTCTAATGTTCTATTTACTTTTGAAATTTCTTTCTTGTCTGTTTTGTGGTTTGATTTGTCTAAATCTGAGAGTGCAAGGTTGAGATCTCCCACTAGTATAGTTTTACTGTCTATTTCTTCTTGCAACTCTCTTAACTTTTCCTTTAGAAAGTTATATGCTATACCACTTGGTGCATATATGTTTAGTATTGATATGGCTTCATTATTTATGCTACCTTTCAGCAGTATATAGTTTCCTTCCTTATCTCTTTCCATTATATCAACTTCTGCTCTTGCTTGATCTGGGATAAGGATAGCTACCCCTGCTTTTTTGGCTTTACCGGAAGCATAATAGATTCTGCTCCAACCTTTTACCTTTACTTGGTATCTATCGCCCTTCTTTAAGTGTGTTTCCTGTAAACAACATATTGTAGGATTCTGATTTTTGATCCAGTCTGGTATCCATCTCCGTTTGATGGGAGAGTTCATTCCATTCACATTTACAGTTAAATTACTAATTCTGTATTTCCTGCCATCATATTATTTCCAGATTATGCTTTTTCCTTGACCCCCCTGAACCCCTTCTCCAATATTTAATTTATAGACCCCCCTTGTGACGTGCAGCCCTCCCTTTTTTTAATATCCCTCCCCCCTCCCTCCACATCCCTTCCCTTTTTCTCCTTTTGCTTTTCCCTTTTCCTGTCCCCCCTTTTAATGAGGTGAGAGAGGATTCTCTGAAAAACAAATATGACAATTATTTACTCTTTGAGCCTCTTCTGATGAGAGTAAGATTTACACAATGATTCTCCCCCTCTCTAAATTCCCTCAGATATGGTGTATTTTTTCTATGCCTCTTCCTGGGATGTAGTTTCCCTCTTTTTATCACTCCCTCCCCTTTTTCTGATACTACCCCCTTCCCTTTACTACACCGCCTCCTTTTTTTTTTTCTTTTATATCAGTAAAACCAAATTATCCATGTGTACTTTCTATATACCCACAACAGAGATATAGTTCTCAAGGGTTCTGTGTACCTTTTTCTGTTTCCTTCTGTCTTGTGGATGTAGATCAAAATTTTTCTTTAATTCTGGTTTTTTTCTTAGAAACGTATGGAATTCCTCTATTTCATTGAATGACCATCTTCTTCCATGGAAAAAGATGCTACACTTAGCTGGGTAGTTTATTCTTGTTTCCAATCCTTGATCTTTTGCCTTTCGGAATATCAGGTTCTAGGCCCTTCTATCTTTTAATGTGGGGGCAGCCAGATCTTGTGTGACCCTTATTATGGTACCTTGGTATTTAAATTTTTTTTTCCTAGCTGCTTGCAGGATTTTCTCCTTTGTGTGGTAATTCTGCAGCTTAGCCACAATATCCATGGTGTTCTTTTTTTAGGGTCTATTTCAGAAGGAGTTCGATAAATTCTTTTGACATCTATTTTCTCTTCTGTTTCTATTATCTCTGGACAATTCTCTTTTATAATTTCCTGTAAAATAGAATCTAGGCTCTTTTTTTGGTCATAGTTTTCGGGAAGTCCAATGATCCGCAGATTATCTCTCCTAGATCTGTTTTCCAGGTCTATAGTTTTTCCCAGTAAGTATTTGACATTATCCTCCTGCTTTTCATTTTTTTTTTTTTTGTTTTTTTGTTTTGTTTGACTGATTCTTGGGTTCTCAATGAATCATTCATTTGTATTTGTTCCATCCTGACTTTTAAGGAGTTATTTTCTTCTTTCACAGTTTTTAGTTCTTTTTCTAAATGCCCAATTTCATTTTTTAAATGAGTTATTTTGCTCTACTGAATTTTTTTCCATTTCCCAAATTTTTTTTGGAGAATTATTTTCTTTTTTCCAATTCAGAAATCCTATTTTCTTGGGACTATTTTATCTTCTCCAATTCAGAAATCCTATTTTCTTGAGACTTTTTTATCTTCTCCAATTCAGAAATCCTACTTTCCTGTGATTTTTTTTTACCTTTTCTAATTCACTAATTTTGTTTCCCTGCATCTCCTGTGAATTCTTTATTTTTTCCAACTCCAATTTCATAGCTTCCCTTTCCTTTCCTCATTTTTCTTCAAACTCTCTTATCTTTTTCATAGTCTCTTCAAGGAGAGAGTTGTGTGATGGGGGGGCAGGAATCGTTCCCCTTTAGGTTGTTATCTGCTGACACTCTCTGCTGTTAACTTCCTCGGGGTTTGATACCCGCTCTTTCTCTGTGTAGAAGGAATCTATGGTTTTTTTGGGCTTTTTGCTCATACTTAAAAAATCTTTTGGGGTCTGTCCCTGGGGTAGGAAATTATTTATGTATTTCTTTACCAGCTTCCTCCCAGACCGGATGGATGCAGCTGCCCCTGCACCTGAGCTAAGAGAGAGCTCTGGGAGAGAGTTCCCCACCCCCTCCCTAGAAGTGCCTCAGAGGTGACTAGCACTGCTGTGCTTTGAGGGCACTGTGTTTTAGCGGCTTCCCTGAGGTTTGAGCCTGAACAGTAAAGGCGACTCAAAGCCTAGCCTATGAATCCCGGTGGGGCGTGGATGTCTGCAGCAGGTGAAGTGAAAAGCTCCTGAGCTCAAACTGGAAGTGTCTGCCAGAAACCGTGGTCCCTAGTTCAAAGGTTCCGCTTCTCTGGGACTTCCGTTCCACAGCCTCCAGCCAAGCCAGGCACTATGAGTTACTGCCCCGCCCACTCTTCAATCTCTTAACTACCCTGTGGTGAAATCCTGGATTGCCTATGTCGGCCACACCCACGGTGCTGAGATCTGCTGAGTCACCCCCCCGGGATCCGGGAAGATCCAATCTGGTTTTAAATTTTAAAGTTGCTTAGATTTCTCTTCTGAACTGCTGTATTATAAGCAGAGAAGAGCTAACAGCCTGTGCCAGATTCTTTTATCTCAGTGGCTTCTCTGATCCCAGAGCCCTCCCCAGTGCGACTGGTGCAGTGTGCCACTACCCCACCGTCTGTGCTGGCCTCTCTTCTTCCTCCCCTGGGAGCTGACTTTTACTGTTGAAACTCCAGGTTCTCTTCAGCTGGTAAGTCGTGCTTCCAGTCCTTGTGGATTCTATCAGTCCAACGCTATTTCTGAGGCTGATTAAATCTAGTTGGTTGTGAGGGAAGAAAGGAGCTTAAACAGTCGCGTGTATCTTCTCCGCCATCTTGGCTCCGCCTAGCATTCATTTTTAAAACTTTGATTCAAATTCCTTCCCTTTCTCTCCCCATCTCTGCATTGAGAAGGAAAGCAATTTGATAATAGGTTATACATGTGTAGTCATTCACATCCACACACACACACACAATCTCCAGAAAAATAAATCAAGTTAATTTAAAAAAAGCATTCTTCCAATTGCATCCAGACCATCCAGACCAATAACCATCAGTTGTTTCTCTTGTATGGAGAGTACTTTTTCTCATAAATCCTTTAGAGTTGTTTTGGATCATTGTGTTGCTGAGAATAGCTAAGTCATTTACAACTTACAATATTGCTGTTATTTTGAAAACAATACATTTCACTATGTATCATCTCATGTAAATC
Organism: Sminthopsis crassicaudata; assembly: GCF_048593235.1. Taxonomy (NCBI): domain Eukaryota; kingdom Metazoa; phylum Chordata; class Mammalia; order Dasyuromorphia; family Dasyuridae; genus Sminthopsis; species Sminthopsis crassicaudata. Next base: position 213,485,460 of record NC_133618.1, on the reverse strand, counting down.
TTGCCAGGTTTCTGAAAGCGTTCTGCTCATCATTTTTATAACACAACAATATTCCATTATAACATACACCACAATTCCTTTAACCATTCTCCAATTGATAGATAACCATTTCCTCAAGTTTCAATTCTTTGCCACCAGAAAAATGTTTGTGTTAATACTTTTACACATAGCATTCTTTTATTCCTTTAAAAATGTCTTTTGATATATAGACCTAGTGCCTAATCAAAG